>NC_088642.1:3008598-3369306 GCF_036013475.1 Columba livia | reverse complement strand
ATGATGAGTGTGTCCTGGGGAAACAGCATTCTGCTCACATGGGATATATTCTGTTGTCTGTAGTTCTGCAGGGAAGATAATTCTCTCAATGGCTCCATCATCCTCTGATTTATCCAGCCAACGGCCACAAGGGAATTTGAGGCACCGTCCTAGTGATGGGGCATCAATCTCCACCCATTCCAGAAACCAGCCTGTTGAATTACCTGTGGTTAGAGAGATACAGTGAATAACCCGAAAAGCCTTTGCAGACAACAGCAAATGAATCGTTGCATTCCAGATCCCTGAGAAACAAATTTTCCTCTCTTTTGCCAGTGGGAAAATAGAATAGAAATGACAAAGATCATTGGAAGCGATTGTCCAGGGTGAGCTAATATACATTTCTATATGTGGCAGGTTAAATACGTGCATGTGGAAGTGTTGATTACTCCATTGCTTGGACTAATTTGCCTTTGTAATAGGAAAGATGAGTTATCAACAAACATATCCCTTGTTGCCCCATGGGGAAAGTATTCAGGTGTCTTTCCGCTGTTTCCCAGGTCTTAAGCAGAAACACCTTTATGTCTAAGAAACAGCTAGGACTTGAGGATGAAAACAACCAAAATACTGATAAAGAAATTAGGCAAGTCTGTAGGTCCCATGCACGGCAATAAAAAATATGAGGTTTAGTGATGTACAAGAAATCTCTCTAAAGGCATGGCTGCAAAACTGAAGAGCCTCTTGTGGAGAGAGATGTTGCAAAGCTACCTGCAAGTTACCACCACCGTGCTCTTATTGCCATAGCCGTGAAAATGGTTTTAGCAACAAATATAGTAGCAGAAACAACCAAAGTGACAGTAAAATCTGTCACCAAAAGGTAAATTACCTTTGGGGTCCTGAAGGCAGGTTATTTTACACATCAGTATGCCTAATGTACTAGAAATACTGCATTACAAAGCAGATTATCTTACCTTTATTGTCATGGCCTATCTTGATTTTTTTCAGGTCTCCAATGTCCACAGACTCCACTGTAAACTCATCTACCTTCCCACGCTCAAATTTGTTCTTGTTAATCTTTGAGGCCTTTAGGCTGACTGTCCCTGTTGTGGTGATGCAAAAGGACATTGTTCAGCATGTGAAACAAATCCTCTGGGAATGTCAACAGGAGAACAGGGAAAGTGGCTAAAACATGAAAAACAGCTTTTCTTCTGTAGATCTGGGCTTTCTCCCTCCCTCCCTCTGAACCAAATCTGCATTGACACCCAAAAATATACATAGTTAGTTTTCTGAGTGATCCCCTGGCAGTGTCACAGGGATGATGATGTTGTGCTGGGTTCACAGCTAAAGAAATTGTTGCTACCCACTGGTTCCCTGTCACTCCCACAGACACCCGAGTCACTGCACATGCAGCTTGGCCATTTCCAAGAGGATTTGCTCATCAGCTGATTAAATACTCCTGGGCCATTCAAAAAGGCAGAGGAGACCTGGATTTCGGGAGTATGCTGATTCATTGCTGAGAAAAGCAAATCACTCACTGCATTCACTACTCAGTAATGCAGTCCCAGTCAACTGCATTGTTTCTATAATAGAAATTAAAGCCTTTAGATCAGCAGCTGGTGCAAATCAGCCTTGCAAAGTTCGACAATGATTTACAGCAGCTGGTGGTGTGCTCCCAGCTATCACGTTGTGTGCAGAGACACTGAGAATGTGAAGTTGTGCTAAAAAGGAGTGAGGAATTATTATCGAGGAGAGGAAAGGGAAGGAAACCATGACCTGTCTTTTCAGGTATCCAGCAGTGAGGTGCTATGCTGTTCCATCACATGAAGCCATACCTGTATCATCTTTACTTCCATAGAGAGTGATGAAGACGTTGGCATCTGTCCCAGCATTCTTCTTGTCCCCGGTTTTCACTTTCACAGTGTATGTTGTCGATTTAGCTGTCAGATAAAACACCTTCATTTAAGAGTGTGAAATCTGAGCAGGAATTAACTCTACTTTTCATTGCATATGTGTGCTTAGTTTGGGTTTTATTTTGACTGATCGCAGCCATGCTGTAATCTCTAATTCCTGTCATATGCTGCGGTAGCTCCTGGGGTGAGCTGGGCTATCTGGTTGCAGAGTCTTCTGGTGCTCCAGTCATTCAGCACATTGTCTGCATATCTACAGATAAGAAATGTACTCAAGCCTTCCTATTTGCTTCCAGGGAACCTCTAAGGCCCCTCAAAACTTCCTGTGCCTATACTCTTTCATTAAAGAAACCCACATCCACCCCCTTTTTTTCTATTAGTGCCAGATAATATATATGCATGTAACACACCAGAAGGTGTGCATTTTGACATGCACAGTTCATATTCACAAACACACCTTTAACAATTAGAGGGACTTCTATCGCACCATCATTTAGCAAGCACAGTAAACTCATAAAAAGTATGGCAAAGTCTAACATAGCCTTCACCAAGCTGAAATAACCTACTCAAGATTTCCAAAACGGAACCTCTTTTCCATAGTGAGACACATTTCCAAGATGCTGCTGAGCCAGCAGGTCCTACTGAACAAAAGGGCTACACGATTAGTAGAAATTTGTTGGCTATAGAATTTCTGGAAATCATTTGTATATTCAAAAGCACTTGAGAGGAAAGTTAAGGGAGAGTTTCCGGCCTTTCACTGGCAATGAAGCCAGTGGAAGTGTTGGGCACTCAGCACCTTGCAGCATCAGACCCAGGACTCTGTCGTTTTTCTGTGGTTATCATGCAAAATTATGCACAAGAGAGGCAAAGTTATTTCAGAGGGCAGTGGACACCAACAGCAAGGTGGAAAGTGAGATAAATTTTGGTCCCTTTCTCTGGTCATATTTGCTCTCTGCTCGGTTTCATGTTGAAACATTTAATCATTCCAGTCCATCATGTCAAATGGCTGGGATATTTATGCCTTAGATATTAGTAATGAATATGCATTTCGGTTGAGAGATGATGGCTGAACACTTTATCTGTCTTCCTAGGTTTCTCACTTTGGGTCCAATCTTGCAAGATGACTAAATCACCTAAAAATTAGGAGCTGGCTGACATGCACTTCACACTTCATTGACACCTGAAAGCTCCATGGTTGGGGCAGAATTACCAACGGCCCAGTGAACACTAACCACTGGTGCCCTCAGCACAGCTAAAAACTGGATTCCTTTTCAACCCCGTACTGGAAGAAATACAAGGCTAACATAAACCTTTCTGTTCCAGGCCCAACGTTGCAAGAGACTGGCCATCATTTTCCGAATCTTTCTTTACAAATGCTTCATCCACTGGGACCAGCTCCCTGACAATCTGACCGTCATCTTCCTCAACTGCTAACCACCGCTGGCATGGAAAATAATACCTACAAAAATGACAGCAGCACCCAGCACTTACACAGAACTTCACAGGCTTTAATAACAAAAAAATAAGCACAGAACAGAGGCTACTTAAAGACAACAAGATTACTCAAGGCTGAACAATACATGTGTTTTCATCTTTGAGCTTGGATATTGTTTGTGGGAGCTAAATCCACAATTAGGTTGGTGAGCACTTACTGAAAAGTGCTACTTCTGAGCTGCCAGGTCCATATGATAGATTTGTTTTAGTTTCCACTTCCAGAAGAAGTTAAATAGCTCAATGGAACCTCCAGTCTCCCAGGCATTTTGTGTTTATGAAAAAATGGGCCCATTTTGAGGTACTTATGAGCAGTCCCACCCACCAGAGCATTGTGCAACTTTCCAGCATGTGACTTCAAGCCAGTTCCAGCTCAGAAGCAAGCCTGTATTTCACATTTCTAACAGGCTAGGCTTTGTTCACTCAACTGTCTATGAAAAATCATGGGAGTTTACTTAGATCAGGACTTCCTTTTGTCCCAGAACTTTACATTAGGTACGAAAGACAAAAACCAACCAACCAACCAACCAACCAAAAAGATTTAAAAAGAAAAGAGGGAAGATTCAGGCTACATATGAGGAAGAAATTGTTGTCCCTGAGGGTGATGAGAGCCTGTCCTAGGTTGGCCAGAGAGGTGGTGGATGAACCATTCCTGGAGACATCCCAGGCCAGGCTGGACGGGGCTCTGAGCAACCTGAGCTGGTGAAGATGTCCCTGCTTATGGCAGGGGGGGCACTGGGGGAGCTGGGAAGGTCCCTTCAACCCAAACTATTCTGTCATTCTATGAAAAGTCTTCCAGAGTGGAGCCTGGAAAGGAAACATAAACAGCACAGGCTCTGCAATTGGACCTGGAGGGGAGGGCGAGTCCCTCCCAGGAGAAACGGAGAAAAGCTGAAGTTTCCTTCCAAACACTGCTGGTTTCCTAACTGCAGATGTGCTGGGACCGCAAAACACCACACAGTGGTACCCCAGAATAACCCCAGGCTCAGTGTAACATCACAAAGCTCCCAAAGGACTCCTGCTGGGTCAGTGAGAAGCTACAACGATGCTCTTCTGCATCTTCTCTGCCTTCCCATGGTCCTGCATGCTCCTGAGAAGATGCCCCCTTTTCTGACCATATGAAAAGGGTGCGGCAGGCTGCTCACGTGGTGCTCTCCTTGAGATCAACAATCTCTACCCTCTCCAGGAACCAGCTTGGGCTAGCACCAGTGTTATCATGGCGGATACGCAGCTTCTTCAGCTCACCCAGGTCAATGGCTTTGACGGTGAACACATCCACCTGCACAGGAGGCAAGAGGAAAATGACTGTGTTTCCTTTAAAGGGGGAGAGAAAGACAGTAAAAGGCTGAGGGTGATCTTTTTTCCCAATAAAATGAAATAGTTTTGTAAGCCTCCCTTGTATTCTCAGGGTGGACGTACTAAAATAACTGCAGATCCGTGAGCTCTGCCATTAGCACTCATGGTTGACTACAAGAAGGCAGTAAGACCCACAGAGCTACACAACCCTTCACTGCTTTCTTTACCTCATCCCCACTTCAGCTGCCTCTAGGTTTAACTCTCCTAGACCTCATCCCTCTCAGGCTTAGCTCTTTCCCCCACACTGAATCTGGAACTGGATACAAACATATTGTCTCCACAGAAACTCTCCTGTGCTTTATTTCAAACCACATGATTTCTTCCTTTTGCCATATGCAACAACCATGAGATTCATTTATTAGCTGTATTAGTGTGGCAGGACGAACCTTGTCATCACAATACTGTAAATATCTTAATGTGATTAACTTGGTGGTAGACTTTGGGTTCATACTCCCAAGAACAAAGCATGTTACATTTGTAGCTTGGGGCTCTTCCCTCTGAACGAAGAACAATCTGAAGGTTGCAGTTTCACCAATGCCAAGCTCATAAATCACAGCTAACAGCTTATTTAACAAACTTAGGCTCTTTTTTATGATCTGACGTTTTCCACAGGTGCTTATTTTTTCCATATTTTTTTCGTTATTCACAATTATTCCTTGAACAATTAATGGCTATAATAGTAGCTTGTTAATTGTTACTAAACATTTTTATGACAAATATTGAATCTACAAGGCACATTGTTTGATCGGATTGGATTATAATGTAATTATAGCACGCCGTGTGATATTGCTTTTATTCGCTGACTGGTTGAGGAGAACATTTAGAATCGTATTTGCAATCTAAGTACTGACACACTTGAGCTGCCTCACAAATGCTCTCCAATATTAATTTGAAGTTTGTGGTTTTCAAGTACTCCTGGCAGAAAACATTATTGTCAGAATGCTTACAGGAAGCAGATGCAAAAGGTGTCTCTGATGTAGAATTGGTGTTCAGCTTATTATTCAAATGAATTTCCCCCGGAAAACATTTTGAGGCATTTTGCTTTAAATAGTATATTTAAGAAATGCAACACATCTGGGCTTTAAGCTGAAAGAAGATGCCAAGCCTTGCAGAGAAGAGATTTTAATGAATGGCCAGCGTGATAACTGAGAGATATGCCAGCCTCCTGCTTGCTTGAGTGAGTTGAATTCATGCATTACCTGGCCCTTTTCAAACTTGTTGAGGTTATTCGACCTTTTCAGCTGGCGCTCACCCGTGTCTCCTCTTCCTACGCCATAGATGCTCAAGAAGACATTAGCATCCGTCCCAGCCCCCCACACATTCCCAGTGAGAACGTGGACTTCATATGTATTCTCTGTGGGTAAAATTGCAAAGGCAGATCAGGAGGAGCCCAGAAATGGCCGTATTTCATTAGGTAGATGGCTCGCCAAGTAGCCTCAAAATGCCGGCTTTGAGAAAACTTTTGTCTGGAGTTTGTTTGCATCTAAAAACATGAGCAGCTTATCCATCCCTTGTTATTAGCTTGATAAATAGTTACACCATGATAAACTTCTAGCCACATTGCCAACTAGAGAGGCTCATGACCCGAGCGCCTCAAACAAGCCTTGGAGAATCCTATAGAATTCCTTCAGGATACTGTCATTTCAGGCTCTTTCCTCCACACTCTACCTTAGTTTAACCGCTTTTCTCTTCCTCCCCAGAGCAGATTAACCAGCCCACAGTGTAACCTGCCCTGCAAACCTGGGACGATGGGACGGTTGGGGTGATAAATGGTCCTGCAAAGCACCACACTGTGGTTATCATTCTTCATGCAACTGCTGCACCCACACACATATGCACTTTCCCTCTGATATTTACCCTCCAGGGTAGATTCTCCATCAGGCACCAACTCCACCACCAGCTCCTTATCTCCTTCATCTTTAGCCAACCAGCGGTGTGCCACAAATGTGTAGACGTCCGTTTCTTCTTCCACCTTGGCCTCCTCTTCTTCCTTCTCCTCCTCAGACTTCTTCTTTCCCTTCTTCTTCTTTTTATCAGATTCCTTTGTCTTTGTGGCAAGCCGCTTCAGTGTGACACTTTCCAAGAACCATCCATCCCCAATGCCTGTCCCATCATGGCCTATCCGAATCTTATAAATCTTGCCAACATCTGCAGCCTCTCTCTGCCACCAAGGGAAAAACACAACCCAGAAGGATATAAGACATTTTATCTTCATAAAGTGTATTCTTAAAAATGAGAAACATCACCTCTATCACCCAAAACATCTAAGCAAAAATAAGATCAATTTTTGATCTGAGTTTACCCTTGTTTTTCCTTCCTGTTTTATTCCTTCATACTTCCCATCAGCAAATCTCATGCGAACAAACTGAACTGAAGATGTTCAGAACAACTAGGGCAAGGATAGGACCTGAATTCATATTTAATGGGCTCCCTACTTCTCCATTGTTGTGCTCACTGGTATTTTCTCTGTGTTGGCATTAAAGAAGAGTATGTCAAAACATCATGCTAGTTTATCATATTCTCAGAGCCTGAGCTCTTTTTTTTTTTTTTTTTTTTAAATTAATAAGAAGCTACATTTAATTCTTAACGTGAGACATGAACCAAACAAGAAGCAATAATAGTGTAGTAATCAGGTAGCATACTTGGATTTAGATAACCTGATGGACCATGGGCTTGGACTGCCCTGCTCCTTACTTCTTATCTGGAAAATTAGAAGAGTGTGTTCTCACTTTGCTAGTGTGCAGAGAGGATACAAACACTAGTGATTACAATGCATCGGTGACAGAAGCCTGTATCAGTAAGGTTCCCATCTCTCTAGTTAATACAGCAGATACAAAACCCTGTTGGTTCAGATTATTTGTCTGAATTACAACCTAATGAAGTTGCATAGAAGGTTTTACTCCATGCAACCCTTCAACAACCAATGACTTGTTTCTGATAATTGCTTATGCTGCTAGGCAGTGTTTATGTTATAAAACTTGCAAACATTTGCTTCAGGCTGAAATCTGGCAACTTGGCATACAAGGTTTCAGTCTAGAAGCATTTTTTTTCTGTAGTAGATTAAAACAAAATCAATTACACACAAGATGCTTATCAGAAAACTAAAATTGATCCAGCTGTCCTGGCATAAAGAATGTGTCTTTCCTTACACTGCTTTACCCTTAGATTTGCTATGATCATCCTGCATGCTCTGTTTGTCACTGATGGCATTTCCTATTAGTATGTAGCTCACACAATCTTGTTCTTGCCCATATCTTTCTGTAAATATTCATATCATGAAAGAGATAGATGATCTGTCTCTTAATGCCTCAGAGCTTCTTCCTTGTGTGCTCATAAAAAAAAAAAATCACAGAAAATAGGCAGAACTTTAAAGTCTGTCAATAAACATCTAAGAGAGGATAAAAACATAGCTATGTAAACAGAACACTGTACATATGGCTTTATCATAAATCTGATAATAGGCTAATACATTTTACTCATAAATTTCTGAAAAATTATAGAGAGTCTCAAAAAAGAAAACTTTTATAAGGTGCTAGTCATCTTAAACCCCAAATAACTCATTAAAATTGGATAAACATGACCAACTTAATTCTATAAAGTGAGAAACTGAGGCAGGACGAGGTGAACTGATCTCAAAAATACACACTACAAAATCATGGCAAAACTTGGGATAAAGACATCTCCATTTGTCCAGTGACAATGGGAATGGTGCCACAATTCTGACAATTCATGGGAGCTTCCACGATTATCTCCAAGTAGGTGCTTAACTGTGTGATGAGACGGATCTCATCTCTGTGGGACTGCAAATTCACAAAGAGATGTGGGCACCGCAGTGCTGAGCCTCATGCTGTGAGCATATGTGACAGATGTGCCTTAAATCTTGCTTCCATCTGGACTCTGTGCTTTACTGCCCAGATGTTGGTGTCTCCTGAGGTTCCTTCAATACAGAAGGATGTGGCTGTGACATGCCTTCACTGCACATCCTCTCCTTGCTCTAACCCCACATCAGGGCACCATTCTTTCCAGACAGTGGTCCAATGTACCCAAGTCCCCCTCAGCAGAGGATGCTTGACCACACGGTAGTGCACACCTTGTCAGCCCAGGACCTCGTGGTGGATTATCAAGGCCCAGGCTCACACACCTGTATTGTGTCTGAGGCTTTTAGTCCCTGCAAATACTCTGCTTGGCTTGCTCAGAACAAGTCCGGACTCTGTCGGATAAACCTAAATTCTGGCCAGACCTATAGCTGGAGAGATGCTCTGTGCATCTTTAGTGCATCTATCATTCAGTGCCTGCTGGACTACTGCTGTAGGCAATAAAATCCATGGGGCACTCACACGTTCACAGAAATTACAGCAGCAAACCTCTGCTGGGTTGGGCTGGTGTATACCTGTAGAAAATGGCATGTGACCATAGGCAAAGTCAGGTGTCCTTGTATTCTGCATGGGGTTTCTTTTTCCCCAATTAGATAAAGAAAAGAGACAAGAACATGTGATCAGGCCCAAAATATAAGCTTAAGGTCTTTTGAGGTCTAATATGAGTACCTCCTTTTGAAAGTGAAGGCTAACAAAAGTTGCTATTGGACCATATTCTTCCATTGCACATTTGCTACCAGCACATCAGAAGATGTAAGTCACCCCGTCAAACACAAAACATCTCAAAAGAAAAACAACACCTCCCAATAAAAAAGAATAGAGGACAGCAGATACCAACTGACCTGCAAGTTTTGTTTAGGTCAATTGTTTTCTATCTTTGGATCAATTGTTCTGTTGATGTCTCAGATCTGGCTGGTCATTTCTTTCCCGTCATAGAAGCAACACTGACCACCTTAATCATACCTTGAATATATCTGTGGCTCCCCGTTCAAAGTTGTTCGATCTGTTTTCTAAGATGATCAATTCCGTTTTGCCAGTCTCGCCGTAAATCTGCATGAAGACTTTGGCGTTGGTGCCTGCGGCTCGCACGTCTCCAGTAACTACAGACACCTCGTAGTTTATCACTGGTCCAAAAATAAAGCAATTATATCAGCAGAGAAGCAGAGATAACAACATTCCCGAGGGCTCAGTTTCAGCATTAAATTACCTTGTCTGAACAAATGACCACATAGCCAAACCAAATGTGAGATAACACGGCTCTTCGCTGAGGCCTAACCTAATGGTTTTCCATTTTACGACTATTAAGCCAGTCTCAAAGGGGTGCAAAGTAGAGCCTTAAAAGGGAATTTCATGTTAGTATTAACAACCGAGCAGTTAACTGATGTCCTTAATATAAAACAAGGGAGGAAGTTACACAGAAAGGAGGAAAAAACAAGCATATTAAGATCTGAAGGCAAATTTTAACCATAGTCTTAAAAGAAAATGAATCTACTGGTAGAAGTATAATAGACTGTAGGGATTTGGCCTCTATCAAACAATGTCTCTATTCCAGACAATGGGGTAATACAGACAGGACCAGACATGTGCTTAGGCAGGACTGGGACAGGTAAATGTGAAAAAAATAAGACCCACTGATATAGTAATGAAGCAGCACAGTGCCTTGTGGTATATTATACCACCCAGGATGTAAATTTTTCATACAATCTCAGGAAATGGAGATTAAAAACTCAGTAATGTTTTACAACTGTTTTAGGAAAAAATCCCAGCAGAATAATTTACTTTCCTGACCTACATAAGCTCTTTGAAATGGGGAATTTCTGTATTTTTGGTGTATAACGCAGTGATGTCCTGGTCCTTTTAAGAAGCTAGTAATAGAAACTTAGTTCTTAGCTGTTAAAAAGAACACATTTCTCAGTGTGTTTTATCTCACATTTCTCAATAGGCACAATCTCACTTGGGTAGACCTCCACCTCCACCCTGCCATCAGCCTCGTCTTTGTCGAGCCATCGGTTGCAGGGGAACATGTACTGCCTTCCCTGGACTGGAACCGTGATCTGGACACTGGCCAGGAACCAGCCAGAGCGGAGACCCACGTTATCATGGCCGATCAGTATTCGGTTGATCTTTAAAAAAAGCGAACAACAATCAAGAAGGCAGAAAAAAAAAAAACCCAGCACAACAGAATTTATGTAATATATCAAAATCTCCTTGCCCTGGTGCCCTGTTCTTCCACCATGTTTATGTAAATAATTTATATATGTACTTAACAGTAAACTTAAAATACACTATCCACATGCCAGCACGTACACTAGACTATCGATGTAATTATCTATATACAATTTATTTCTTAATATCAAATCCAATCTTGATATCCAATCCAAAGGCCAGAGTTTCTCATTTAATCCTGAGCTATATATTGATTCTAAATTCAGACACTCTCACAAGGTGTAGAGCTGCCTGCAATTAATTCTTACCTTCCCAATATCCATCATATCTATAGTAAATTCATCCACTCGACCACGTTCAAAATAATTGCCTAGATCATTATCAGAGACTAAGAGAAACTCTTTGCTGGAGTCTGCTTTTTCACCGTAGAGTTTGATGAAAACTTTGGAGTCTGAGCTGGCACCGGGGATATCTCCCGTCTTCACGCTGATGTGATAACTGACATCTGAAGTGAGATCAATGTACAGAACACAGACACGTGAGTGACATTTCCAGAGCTCAGCCCGGCAATCAGCTTCAAACAGATATGGGGGTAGGGGGACTCCAGCTCCAGACACAGAAATTACTCTGCTCCTCCATTCATGTGCCTGGTTTATTAGAACCACACCGGCTAAGCTCTCGTAACTTGTGGTTATTAGCCAAAACACAGGAGTTATACTGATAAACAGAAAATATTGTGTATTCCACCCTCTCGCCATTATATGTCTACCAATCCACAAAAATAAGCTTAGGCAAGTGAGCTGATTTCACATTTTTATACTTACAATTTAATTCAAAAGCTTTTTTTTTTTTTTATTTCTCCTAAAACTAAACAAAAAGCATTTCAACTGGACTCTGTAAGGGCTGTTTTCTAAAGAAAATTGGAGCCCTGGATCTCCAGAAAAGGACAGTGTAATATTTTTGGTGATTTTCTTCTGGCAACACAGTGTTATTCAATAGAATTTACTAAAGCAATGACAATTCAAGATCCTTTTGAGAAAACTATACAAGATAGCAAATTTTAAACAAATCACAACATGAAAAAAATCAAAGTTTCTTTCTACATATATAATTTTGCAATTATTCTCTTTTTATGCATATTAATCCCATTCATAAACTAGGATTTAAGTGTTGGAAGCATTTCCACCCTTTCTTGCATAAGGATGGCAAAAAAAGTCAGGGAGATTTACTGTGAACTGACACGAGTTACTAAGTAGAATAAACCAAGTAAATACGTGCCTACACAGCTCAAACACAAAGCTTCTTATTTCCAAGCTAAACTCACTTTTTAGCATTGGTGACTCCCCAGCAGGCACTAATTCTCTGACAATCTGACCGTCATCCTCATTTTTGTCAAGCCACCTGATTTACAAACAGAAGCAAGTTATCTTTGAATAATTAAGACCTGCTGGGTCCACACATTGTAAAAACTGACATCACAGTCAAAAAGGTATTTTCACAGGGCTCTGTATCTCCGTTAAGTTTGCAGGAGCTTGACCAGACCCTGTGGCACTCACACTTTAAACCTCAGTTTTCCCAAGATATCTCTGCTCGCAGTAGATAGGCATCTGCTGTGATGTCTGTCTGTCTGGAAAGCACAGCCTCCATAGCCACAAGTTATTTCCGTAAATGGGCCGTCTCTGTTCCTCGAAAGCGTTAACCTCCATTGACCAGAAATACTTGCAGCCTTTATTACTGCCGCCCTTGATCACCTTTATAGCATTTAAGTTACAACCCTCCCCCCACCATTTTTTTGCTGTTTGTTTACTCTAATGTATCATCATTTTTCCCTTCTTTACGGATAAGTATATAATCCCTTTTTCTGCACCAGGAAGAGGATGAATGCTGCCGTTCCCATTTTGAGGACAGGGTATGTGGTGGAAGCCAGCACCAGCAAAAGGATATACTTTGTTTCTCAGAATTAATCTAATGATCTAACTAGACTACTTAAGAAGAGGAGCTGGGCACAAAGCAAAATGTAGCATGATCTCAAAGGAAAAAAATCTGAAAGTAAAATGGAGGGGAACCAATTGCTAATCTGATAACCTTCCCAGCTGCTCCTTCATCTTCAAGGGTGAAGGAATCACAGCCCCATCTTCATCATATGCCATAGAGAAATAGTTGTACTACAGCAGCATGAGCCCTGGCAGAGGTTTATCACTTTCCACTTCGCTGCAGCACTCAGGATATTCCTGTGGGCATCTGCTTAAGGTTCAGGTTTCCCTCAGTGAGGCACTGGGCCCATTTCAGTCCCCAAACACCACGTCGTGAGAGCAGGAGCCATTCCCAGAAAGCCCGGTGTTCACAGGTACACAGCTGCCCACAGCAGCATCTTCTGCAGTTAAAAAAGAACTGCTCAAAACCAGTGGAGGTGTATGAAGGACAAGAGATCAAGTTCTGGCAGGTCATTCAGGGTATGTAAATTGGTATAATAATTCATAGAACTAGAAAGAGAAAAACAAATGCTTCTTTTTAAAGGTGACCACACAGCTATGTGGATGACACCAGACCAGAGAAGACCTCTTTCTGCACAAGTACGCGCAGTGCAAACACACTGCAAGCTTCTTGCCATCATAGAATCATAGAATCATTTTGGTTGGAAGGAACCCTTAAGATCATCAAGTCCAACCATAACCTAACTCTAGCATTAAACCACGTCCTTAAGAACGTCCTGTATACACACTTAAACCCCTCCAGGGATGCTGATTCCAACACCTTCCTGGGCAGACGGTTCCAGTGCTTTACAACCCTTTTGGGGAAGAAATTTTTCCTAATATCGAATCTGAACCTTCCCTGGCACAACTTGGGGCCGTCTCCTCTCATCCTATCCCTTGCTACCACAATGTCGCCGTGTCACACAGGTCCTCCTTGGTTGACCCTCATATCAAAAAGGAGAGGAGCCCACTTCCTATTTGAGTTTCCACCTTTGATTTTGTTGATGAACCAGCACACATGGAAACCACCAAAACACCCTCATGATGGGCATTTGGGGACATGAACAAATGCACACTGAGAGCTGGATCAAGCCTATGGTATCTCACTGGTAATAAGCTAGCACAGCTTACAGTCATGACTGGCTGGACTCACCGTGTTGACCAAGAATCATTGAATCATAGAAGCACATAATAGTTTGGGTTGGAAAGGACCTTCAAAGCTCATCCAGTCCAACTGCCAAAGTAACCAGACATTTTGGAAGACCAGGGAAGTTAGGTCTCCATTTCACCCATCTGAAGGAACGTTACCTTTTTAGTTTCCTTCTCTCCCTTCCCACCCACAGGAAAACAGCACACACAAAAAAAAAAAGCATGCAGAAAACCAACACCAGGAAAGCAAAATAAACCTGGGCTAGAGCCAGCCAGTCCCAGAAGCACCAGCAGCAAAGTCCCCATGCAAAAGTGGTGCACGCAGCCCCAGCACACAGACACACATCTCCACTCCCAGACCTCTTCTAAGATTTGTTGTGTTGTCGGGTATGCAGTCTACCCCGTATTCTTCCCTTTCACTCCCTAAATCAGGTGGCCATGTGCAGGTGAGTTGGAAGGAGCTAAAAGCTAAGGGGGTAAGCATGAAGGTGACGAGCACATGAACACATGATGATCACACGAACACCACGTGAGGGCATCAGATGTGGTGTTGTGATTCCTGAGAGATGTAGTGGAGACAGAGGAACAGAAAAATCCATGGGAAGACCATGAAATTGACGTAAAGAATCGAGCAAGGGCAAGTGCAAGGAGGGCAGGAGCATGCCAAGACATCATGTTTTCTTAAGAAAGGAAACTTTTATTCATGTTTTGGGGTTGGGGGATTTTTTCTTTTACCTGTTAGTACTGATCCTTAATACCTTTGTCTCAAGCAGTTCTTGATGTTGGCTCAGGATTCACGTCCTTGAACAGGTATCCAATGGCTAGGGGATCACATCATCCCAAAAGTCAAGATGCTTCTGTGTACGTGGATGTCAACTGGGAGGACCCATGAAATTCGAGCCTGAACTCCACCACCCCAGGACCACTGAAACCAGCGTGGCCTTTGGTAAGCTCACGAGGTAGAGACATTTCTGCTCTCCTGCTGCTGTTTTTTGTGTCCTGCAAGCTCCTGTTTCTGCTGCCGTGTGTGCATGCTGATGTTTTCTGTCACCTTCGCCATTGCTGATGCTTTGGGGAGATGTGGGTTGAACCTGGGAGAACCGCTTCTGTGCCAAGGTGGCAGGATGAAAACACATCCCACAAGAAACAGATCTCTGTGTGCAGCATGGCAAGAGCTGATTGCTTCGACAGTGAGGACAGGTGAGAAACGCGAATTTAAAAAGGAGGACACAACCCTAGGTAAAGAAATCCCCTCTGTCAATGTTGGTAGCTACTGATGGCGAGAGGACAAATATGTCTTGAACTGGAGGAGGAAGAGGGAGGTTTTTCAGCAGAAGCAAATTAAGGCTCCTTGCTTTGTTCCAGACAAGAGAATAGCCAGAAGTGGCAGAAGTACTATTTTCTCAGGAAGATGACATCAGTGACAGAGGAAATATTTGGATGAGCAATACCATTGTGTTCCTTCCCTTCAGCACATATGCTGCAACATCCCAATTTTACTTCAGTGTGATGCCAATATCGTATCACTGAGCAGCAGATTGCAACCAGAGGTTTATAGCCTTACACTGAACACAAATAGATTGACACTTTATAAACACATCAGGCTGCAGAAAATAGAATTTTTCAGTATAGTGCCATCATATTCCTAGTACAAAAGACCTGTCAAAATCCTTTATTTTACCAGAGCTTTCATATGATTTCACTACATGTAATTCACATGTCACTGTGGGTTTTGCAAGGTTGTAATCATGTCCTGTATCATATATTTAGCTCTAAAGAGATGTTGTGTGTCCAACAACCCAAAGCAGACACCAATACTATATGAAAACCACTTCAGAGAGAATTTCTAAAGGAGCAGAGAGTCAGGGAAGAGCTGGAAGGAAATATGGTATGACATCATGTTTAGCATTTGAAATCCAGCAGATGATAGTCTGACTGCAATTAGAATGATTAGCACAACCACTAGTTCAGATATTTATGTATTTGTGTGTGTCTTTAAATATAACCTACATATATTTGTGTGCGTGTAAAATAGATTGACATTTCAATGTATTTTTAGGCAACAAAAGGCGATTTCTCTGAATCCTTGATGTGATGAACACTTTTGGCATTTGATTGAATAAATGTTCTTTTGCAGGAGCCTCCTAGTGCATCATCCCATTCATGGTCTGTCTGTTCTTCATAAAATTAACAATGTTCCCTTATGCTTGTGCTGGAGAAAAATTAAGATGGTGCAGTCCATATGCTTAGAAAAAAGTGTTGTGAGGTATCATTGAAGATTTCAGTGGAGCTGCAATGATTTATAGCATATAAAATTCTATTCTATCATGAACTCATGACTTTGCTTGATTGAAAATTCATTTTGTCTAGGATATAAATATCATGAAAAATAGACTGTATTAGAGAATGTCAGCGAGTCCATTCTTGGACTTCCACAGAGGAAGAACGAAACCCAAAGAACTAATTTCTGAGCTTCAGAAAGGATTGACTCCAGTTCTGGGACAAAAGGTGAACTTCATTTTGAACTTTCTAGAGGTATTCATAATCACAATACCTAAACCATGTCAGGCATTACAAAGTATAAACTGCTCTAGTTTTGCCACTGAATGGGTCAGTGTTCAGTCCCTAAAAGCACAGATATTATAATGTCATGTGGTCGTAAGGAAGGAAAAATACAGCAGTGCATCCAAACAAGGTACTAGTAATTCTGCAAATGACGCTTGGAGAATTATTTGAGTTTACTTCTCGTAAGCAGAGATCAAATGACCGCTTTAAAAATCACTGACTCAGAGAAGAGCTACAAGCCGTTCTTTATACAGCCAACTGTTTTAAGAGTTGAAAGCACAGGCTTGGGAGTAATTATTTCTCCATGCTCTTCCTGAATCTGACACAAACTCACAATTAATCCACTTAGCTTCTCTTGATCTCTGCTGGCTATCTTGTGCTACAAAACTAGTTCTTCACATAGAGCTCTTGTGACTATCAGGCAATAGATGTTCCTATAGAGTAATAAAAAAAGCTTTCACATTAAAAGACAAACGATAGCTGTGTATATGAATGTGTAAATGATGAGAACAGAGACTTCAGTGAGTTAGATGTGATGAAGATCTATAAGGATATCCTACAGACATCAGTTATAGGAGGAGATGGTTGGCCAGCTCTTTGCTATAGTATTTGCTCTCCACATGCTGGTACAGATGAGTTTTTACAGAGGTGAGAAGCCTGTGAAGCTTTCTGCACGGGTGAGATGTGTTTCTTCTGGAATGTATTTTGCCCTCTAGTTGTCTCACAGCAGCAGCTAAGCAACAATAGAGTATCTTTCAGTAAGGACGCACCAGCAGAAGTTGTTTTCTCCAGACCGTGCAATTGTCCTATTCAGAAGAGTGGAAGTTATTCAGGTCTTGGCAATAAAAACATCAGCATGTCCACTCTCTGGACGTGGACTGGCCAAACAGAAACAGAAGCTTCTCTGGTGTCCCCAGGATTGAGTATCTAACTAACCTTGCTTGCATTGATTCATTAAAAGAAGGCCACTCTTCTTGGCCAAGTCTTCTTCACCATCTTGGCTCTGAAGAAGCAGGTGAATGAAGCCTTTCTGGGTAGCGAGGACATCAGCTGTCCTTGGCCTACAGGACTGGAGGGGAACTTCCAAACACTGCAGGTCATGGAGACATTTATCCCTCATGTGGAGGATGCAGTGGGTGAGCACCTTCACTCTCAGATATCTCCAGACTCCATGACGACACCCGTATACTGCGATGATGCCCCAGTCTCCCAAGAGACACGGGCACCAAAGATAGTGAGAGGGAGCATCTGTCCCTGTGTTTGGAGGTGATCAGTCATGTTACCTTCTCAATCTGAGAGGAAGAGATAATGCTGGCACAAGGACAGCAAACAAAGCTGCAGGAACAACACTGACAGCACTTGGAAAAAGAGACATTTAGAAAGGTAAGAAGAGTGGAATTCCATTGCTTGTGACTTGAAGCCTGAATGCACCCCGTGGATATTTTGGGGATAAGGTCTTGGGTTTTCTTTATCCCTCCTATTTCAGTTCCTGGCCTGAGGAGAACACCCTGAGGACTCTGATGCTTCTGATCAACAGGTGGAAACCTCAGGGGAAGGAGGTCACCACTCCAAGCTGAGGGAGGGCAACCAGCTAAATGGTCAAGGAATGAGACAATTCAAGAGGAAATTTTTAAAATGAGCCAGCTGCACAGTGCAGATAGACACAGAAATCTCCCTGAGGAGCCCGAGCAAAGCAGCTCTTCACATGGACACTTCACGTCCAAGTAAAAACCTGTCTAGCTTGCTTGCTTAGCTCAGTAAAACATATGGTTTTTAAATATGTATCAAAAGGCAGCAAAGACAACGTGGTGGTTTGTTCTTTGCGAAGGGAGAGACTGGCTTGCTTTTCGCAACCAAGATGACATTGCATCTGTTGCTCTGTGCTGTCTCCCCAGTGAGTTTTCTCCCTGATATGATGTGGCTTCAGCAACGCAGACAGGCTGGAGCTGTCTCCTGTTTTGTATTTGGCTGACTCCCCTCATTATGGTGGAGTTCTTCCTGATTCACAGTGACAAGGGACAAGTAACCAGCTTAGTGGTTTTACCTTTGTTTGCAATTTGAAAATAATTGTGTTTGCATTGTACGATTCCACTTATCCCCCAGGAGGTGATGTTTTGGAACAGGTACCCGATGTCATTCAGTGGAGCTCAATGGGCTTCCATCTTACAGGGTGGACACCCTGAGAGAGCAAGTGGGACTTCATAGGACACTGAACTGCAGTGAAGTTTGTCTCTTATGTTTTCACCCAGTTCCCTCTGTTTTGTGCCGTGATGTTGAGGCAGACCCTAGTTAGTGCCAGGACAGATGGTACATCTCATCCCCCATGGGTAGCCTCAGTACAGCACATTTCTTTTGGCCACTTGACTGTCTGGGAAAGAGAAGAATACATTTATAACTCACCCACCAGGGTAAATTACAGCCCTCTGCTCTGCCACTGTCTCTGTCTGCATGATGTGCATTTCCCTTCATGCAAGGAGCTCTCAAGATGGCAGCATAAGAATTTTGCATTCCTCCAACACAAAAATAGCATCCCATAGCTTCTGGAAAGATGGGATGTGCATGTGAGGGACCAGAACCTCATTCTGCACATGCAGTAGAGCTAGCAGATTGCAGCGTATTGCAGAGCATGTTTCTGCAGCAGGCAATTGCAGTGGCACTGGATGTGGTACTGGAAGGTTGTGTTTGACCTTCTGGAAATTCTCTATGTAACCGAGCTAATTGCTGAGAAGTTCACAGTTCAGATGGCTGTTAGTTTGTTAAGGGGAGTTAACCATATCTTAAACCTCCCAATCCACACTCTTTGCATTCAGGCTTAGCAAAAGTAAATTAATGAATAAATAAAAAGGATTAAGCTTGTGCTCAGAAAATTCCAATCTTGGAACAAGAGCTAGGCTCTTCAAATCTGGCAAATGCGTAGATGAAGGCATAATTTGCAAGCATTGTTTCCAGTACCTGTAGCAGGGGAATTCCACAGCCTCACTTTCTGGCTGTCCTTCTTCCCTCACTATCACCTTGGCAAGGTACCAGCCACTGCTTCCTCCTTTGCCATCATGCCCTATCCTCACCCTCCTCACCTGCTTCAGCGTTACTGCTTCAACGAAGAATTCATCAGCCTTTGAGAAGGAGAAGAAAAAAAGGTAAGGCACTATTTCCCCTTAAAAAGCAAACAAACCAACCAAATTTATTATTGCAATCAAACCAGAATCATCAGCATGCTGCAAGATAATTCTTCACAAGATGAAGGAGAAAGTGCAAATTAATTTACCAAAGAATGAAAGCTTGAATATTTGCACTAGGTGTATAACATTAGATTTACAAATACATGATCTGCCAGCATTTTAAATCTCCCACGTCATTGCATGCCCTCCACAACTGTAAAAAGAAAAGAAAAGCTATTTGATTATTAGGCTCATACAGAGAGGCAGGAAATACAAATTAAAACCCCGGTTAGGATGTCAGCGCTGTGGGAAATACAGGGCAGGTCTCTTCAGACCAAGTGCACAGAGGTAGAGTTAGAAGGTAGGTAGAGGTAGAGTTCAAAGACATTCCCCAACGTTAAACTCAGACAACATGGACTACTGAGAAGAATTTAACCCCAGATATTTGCTGGCATGCAAGCTCCAGGCCTGGCTACACAGTGGTGTTTCCAGCTGCTGTGTGGGTTCTGTTCAGAAGTCGGTGTAAACCTTCCCAAGAGCTAAATACCCTTAACACTCCACATGAATCTTATATCTTTTGGGTTTTGTTCATTTTTGTTGTTTGTTGACTGGTTTGGTTTGTTGTTTGTTTTTTGTTTGTCAATTTCTGATTTAGGTTTTTGTTTTATTTTTTATTTTTTCCTGAAAATAGGTTCAAATCACCACCCTACAGACCAACCCAAATGATGGTCCCTCAGCGCCAGAGCTCTGTTACTCAAGATCGTACTGGGAGCCGCAGTTCCCGATGAATGAAGAAACAAACATGTATTAAAAGAGTGATTTACTCCTCTGGGAATCAGGCCAGACAGGTATCTATGGTATGTGTGCAGAGCCACACACATCTATGCTAAATACCTGCGTAAATACACAGTATATCTGAATCATATAGCTCAACAAATAGACATGACTGCTGTGGTTACCATCTGGCTGAGATGCCTCATTAGGTAAGAGAAAGCAAAGCAAATGCTGTGATTTGTTTGTTCTTCATCATCTCCCAAAAGCCCATGAGGCACATATGCTGGTAACATGTATCCAGCTAACTCCCAGAAAGCAGGATAGCAAGGTGGTATTTATCTAAATATTTAAATCTATTAAAACAATCATATTTTTTCCATTGTTTAGGACTCCAAACTGACATTTAAACTAAAAAAATAATAAATATACTATCGTTGGTTTAAGTGTTAAGGGTGGACTTGCTACGTACATGAACAAGTGTTACTTACATACTCAAAACCTGCTGAATGGGAGATTTAAGTATTAAAACCTCTTTGAGTCAGTCTAAGTCAATGAAGTCTAATTCATTAGGCCCGATGGTCATCTTACTTATGAACAGCTGATATAAATTAATGAATAAGTAATAAACGCAACTGCAGCAGGGCAAAAACTTAATTTAGAGGCATCTTTAGATTTTACCTTCTACACAGGCTGTTAGTTTGCATCTGCAAGCAAAATTTTCAAGTAAAATTGGTAATAAGGTACTATTGGTCTAAGTGGCTGTAGGTTAGAGACCACACTGATTTAGCTACACTTCTTTTTAACAGGGTATATGAGTTAATCAGTGTAGATATACTCATTCAATCTTTTGAACGTATGAGCTCTAAGTTTGTCAACATCAACTCTTAAACAGCTTCACATTCATTCACCAGATTCCAGCTCCTCATGCCAAGAGACCAGGTTTTCATTAGCAGATTCCAGTTTAGTATATATCATCTGGATACTATTAATCATATAAACTGATTTCCAAAATTATTTTTTCCTATTTTTCCCCTTCATGCAACTTACCCTATAACTCATTTTTGGGAGTAAAAATAAAACAGGCATCAACTGTGTTAAAAATATTTGTACTGTCTGTAAACAAAGCATCTTTTTTTTGGAACTGCATTGAAAGAGTCTTTGAACCACTATCAAAATGTGACTCAGTTACCATTTTGAAAATACAAGAATACACCAAATGCATAGTTCGGGTCTACCTTTTAACAATGAAAAATCTAAAATGTAAAAGCATAGGCAAAAATATGAAGTTTGCAATGTCCATGTCTGCAAACCCTCATATCATTTAGAAGTAGAATGAATTTTCCCACCATGTAAATGCCGTGTATTTCCACAAACAGGTCTTACAGACACAAGAAAACCTTGATGAAAGTTCTTTTAAAGTCTAAAATACCCCTCAGAATTGGAAATTCTGAACACTCAGTTTCAAATTCAAAGTGTTAATGCATATTTCAGAAGCCTAAATTCAATGGTCAATTTTGAAACCGTGACCTCATATTTTCCTCATTTTCTTTCCCTTCCAACTCTTCAATCAATTAATGACACAGAAGATGGGAAATCTGAAGTTCCGTGGTCAGATTCTCAAAGTCCCCTCCAGAAGATACTGATTAGATTTTACCAGACTAAACTGGTCCCTGGAGATACAGAATGTGCCTCACAACTGAATACATATCAAGTAGGTTGACCCCATAAATCAGATCAGCACAGAATTTGCTTGTTAATGCTGCAATGGCTTTAACTACAGTTTGAGGCTCTCATTATCTCTGTCTTTTCATGGAACCAGCTCAGTCTCCAGTTCAGGCCATTTCCACCTCCCTCCATTCAGGACATGGTGGGGAAAAAAAAAAGTTGAAAAATAGATTGAAAAAAGACACAAAAATTGATCGCAGCATGGGTTAGGGGAGACTGGAGAAAATATAAACATTTTAGGTTTTCAGTTCTGATTTTCCCATTAAATAAGATTCTTTCTCTTGCTGCAGAGCCATATTAGGTGGAGGGGGAAAGGCTCCATGGTGTTCCTGGGAGATGGACAGATGTCCTGGAAGCCTCCCCGAATCTGAAGATGCAATTTCAACAGTCAGTATGTAGCTGGGGAGCAAACCAGGAGACACTTTTATGAACATACCAATGCAAAGGAAAGCCACACTGTCCCTGACCTAAACCTCCTTCGTACTGCAACCTGTTATGATGCTCTGTAGACACATTTTTATTTCTCCCCGCTCCCAAACTGGCAGGGAAACCAGCCAAGTTTGCAAATGTACATCTCAAAAATAAATGGAAAAAAAAAAAAAAAATCTACAAATTGTACTAAGTTTTAAAACCCGTCTTACGGAGTTGCTGTGTGAACTTACGTTGCCTTTTTCAAATTTATTGACAGTGTTGATACAGTTGTAGAGAACGCGCTCCCCCGTGTCTCCCTGATCGCCAATGAGGCAGACGAAGACATTGGCATCTGTGCCGCTCCCACTTACCGTCCCCGTGCAAACTGTCACCCGGTACTTTATCACTGTGGAGACACAAATTAATTAAACAGTTTCAGCAATACGATTAATTGCCATTTCAATTTACTGCATTTTCCACAGACTTGCAATTAATTTTAAGTGTTCGTGCTTAAGGTTGGTGCTTGTGCTGATGTATTGACTTTCGTGCTTCCACGTTATCGCTAGGGAAAGAAAAAAAAGCCAAAATAGGAAAGACTAAAATATTAAGAAAACCCATAAGATCCCTTCAGAGAAGGACTCAAAAATGCCATCCCTTTTGGGTAAAACTAATGAATTGGAGTGCAGAGCCTCCTCGGGGCACCAACCCTTCTGCTTTCCCTTCCTGAGGGGGTCTCAGTGCCAGGGAACCTCATAACAATGTGTTTGGGGGAAAACATAATTTTTGGCATCCAGGGGCATGGCAGGCAGAAAAAATGGGTTGAAAAGAGCCAAGTGCTCAGGGACCTGAGGAACAGATTCTTCGTGTTGGCTGCATGGGGTGGGACAAGCCCAGTTGGCTCCATCTCCTTGGGACCCTCATGGCACAGGAGGCTGAATGGCATCTTGTCTCCTTGTCACCTTTGAGGTCTTCATGCAGGATTTTACCAGAGGCATTTTGAGTTGCCACCTTCATCGTCCCTCCCTGCCCTCACCTCTGCCCTCCGGTCCCGCTGGAGAAAGGGTTTCCAGAATAAATCACACCAGGAAGAACCAGCCCAGAGACCACCCTGCAAGGCAGCAAGATTTTTCTCCAACATCAGGGAGGGATGAGGAACAACGTTCCTACTTTCCTTCCCAAACCTGCCTGTGAGCCCAACAGGCGAGTGCTGCATCTCTCCTCCACTCAGCACAACTGCTTCTCATGGGAAAGTGCCTGTATTTGAACTCAAGCACCCCTCTCCAACGTTGATTAAAAATGCGTTTCAAACCCAGGTTTATTTACATTTTAATAACATCTGCAATTACAATTACTCTTCCTCTTCTGAGGAACTGCTCAGCTGCATGCAGATCACTGAGTTCATAGGAAATTTCACAAATAAAGGGTATCATGGCCTATAGAGCATGGAGAACTGTTGAGTGCTTTGGTGGAAATGAGAGAAATCCCAATGACACCGTGAGATATTCTGCTCTCCAAAATTCTGTCTCCAAATACATTTATTTCTTGTGACACAAGGTCAAGGTAGAATCATAGAATCATTTCGGTTGGGAGAGACCCTCAGGATCATCAAGTTCACAGAATCCCAGAATGTCAGGGGTTGGAAGGGACCTGGAAAGCTCATCCAGTGCAATCCCCCCATGGAGCAGGAACACCCAGATGAGGTTACACAGGAAGGTGTCCAGGCGGGTTGGAATGTCTGCACAGAAGGAGACTTCACAACCCCCCTGGGCAGCCTGGGCCAGGCTCTGCCACCCCTACCGGGAACAAGTTTCTTCTCAAATTTAAGTGGAACCTTTTGTGTTCCAGTTTGTACCCATTACCCCTCGTCCTGCCTTTGGTTGTCACCAAGAAGAGCCTGGCTTCATCCTCCTGACACTCACCCTTTATATATCTGTAAACACTAATGAGGTCACCCCTCAGTCTCCTCTTGTCCAGCTCCAGAGCCCCAGCTCCCTCAGCCTTTCCTCACACGGGAGATGCTCCATTCCCTTAATCATCTTCATTGTCCTAACTGTAACCATAACCTAGCCTAACTAGATAGAAGTGACCACTTCAGGAAGCAAACAAAAAGTTGTGTGGCTTTTCTTATTTAAGCATTTATTTTGAGTGTAGTTAATAGAAAAAAGTATTTCCCATTACTCACATCTACTGAAAGGTGCTTGTGCTCTTGCACAACTGCTCTGTACAATTCCCTGTGCATTTATACATGTAGCTGCATAAAAATGCAAATAGTTAAATAAAATTCTAAAGACCAAAAGTTATTGTTAAATTTTAGATTGCATTTCAGCTGAGCTTGCTTTCCATGAATATCCCTTCCAGCCTGGCATTTCACATTTTAAAGAAGACTGGAAAAAATATATGAGTTTAAAAAACCCCATATATATATATATAGCTCTGGAAACAATTGTGCTGTGGCCGGATCTCTCCCATCTCCTACCACAGAGAAATCTGCTCAGAATAAGAGCCCAGAATTTCTGAGGCTTCATGCAGCTAATGATGCACGCAGAAAATACTGCAGAGAGAAAGTGCCAGAAAGAGAAGCTGATTGAATTGCATTGATATGTCTGAGCATCCCTCATACAAAAAAGGTTTCTTTCTATTGCATGGAGCCTGTGGGTCTCACCTGGCATGACTTCAGTCACCAGAGACCCCTCCGCAGGGAGCTCCCGCACGATCTCATTGTCGTCTTCATTTATATCGAGCCAGCGGCCGCAGTTGAATGAGTATTTTTCTTTTGTCAGCGTTTTCAGCAGAGTTACCTTCATTAAACCAAAACACTGTGTGAGTTCAGAGGCTTAAAGACAAAAAAGCAACAAGCTCCTGACAGGTTTTTGCCTGGGAAGCGGGAGCAGGTAGCGGCAGAGAAATAACACACATTAATAATGAGACCGTCATTCAGAATTTTGCACAGCAGCGACGCATGGAGCAAAGTCCGTCATAGCTGACAGCTTTTCGTTCCTCCTTTCTCCAATCTTGCCATGACATTGTGAAAGTTTTGATGGAAACCGTGTCTCTCAGTAATTGCTCATCACATGCCACTGTATAAATATGAAGAGAAAAGCCATGGATGGCACTTGCACTGTTGGTCCCTGCAGCTCAAAACCATTTAGGAAACATCCAGAAAATGACAGCAAGAATGATCAAAGATCTGAAGTAGCTTCCAAAGGTGTAATGAGCAAAAAAGGTGGGTCTCTGCAGATGGCTGGAGAAGTGGATGAAGGGAGGGTATGGTGAAGGTCTACAAAATCAGAGGTGATATGGAGAAGGCAGAGAGGGTTAACTATTTGCTTTTCTACTACAAGAAAAACAAGGCATCAAATGATGCTTGTAGAATGAAGTTAAAAGCAAACAAAAGGACACAGTCAACCTGTGAAGTCCTTGCCAAAAGCTGTTGTGGTTGTTGAAAGTTTAAATGTTCAAGGGGAGACTGGAACCTTTGAGCAAATAAATGGAAGAGAAAACTACTGAATGCTTGGTATTTAGTAGATCTGTTCAGGAAGTAAGTCTCGAGCTGGAAATAGTTGAAAGCTGGAAGAATGTTGGGGTTGAGTATCACAAATAATTGTCCTTTTGTTACTGTTATCTAATCATGCATTTATGTGATGAAAGAAAGAGGTTGTTGGTCTAGATGGACTTTTGGGCTGATCAACATGGCTGTTCTTGCATTCTTGTAACAGAGAATGGAAGCCTGCCCCAACATGAAGCAAGCCTGTTGTGAAATGTGTGAGGACTGGAACAAATCCTCGTTAAGACTTTATCTGAGTTGCTAGATGCTGAAATGAATGCACAAGTGATGGGGTTCATGTGCCGTGAGCCTGGTGCATCCAGAAAACATCAGGCTGGTTGTCTGCAGGAAGATTGATTTCATGCATCTTCACCAGCTTTTCTTAGAGGGTTTGGCCCAAAGTGAATCCTAAACACACTGCCAGGTCCCTCTTCTCCACCCTGAACACAGGAAAAGAGGATTCCCCAGGAAAACGTAGAACCATGTAAGGTCTAAGCATTCTTGCTCACCGTCTGTGAATGAAGTAATAGAGACAATTGCAGTGGCCCAACATCTGACCAGCACTTTCTTTTTGATAAAGATCACAGCCAGACACCTTCTCCCACCATACGGTGAGCACAGCAGTATTTGATGCCCCCTCCACACTGGCTGCATATGCTTTCGCATCTCCCTGACAATGCAGGAGAGCAGAATTTGTCAAAGCACATTAGAGGCACGCAAGAAAAACCTCCAAGTGGTAAATTGTGATTTATTATCACAGTTATTTACGGCTGTGCAGCAAAGTGCATGTTTTGTTAAGTGCAGAAAACGTCCCCCAAGCTCTGCATGAGTATAGGTGAAGTTTAGAGATGAACTTGCTGCCTCGCAGACCGAGGTGAGGGCTGACAGCATGGTAATCTTTGCTGGTGGAACAAAGGACATGGGACTGAAGATCAAGAAGATCAGCCTTTTCATTTCCCAAAGAGCACAGTGCTGCTCTCTCCTGCACAATCTTCACAGGCTCCTCCAGTCTATAAGTGTCCACCTCCTGCAATGGGGCTGTCAGCACTCAAGGCAGGTGAGGCTACACTGTACAATAGGTCTCTGCCACAAGCAGTTTTTCATTATGACCTAAATAGGCCACGGAAGGAGTGGGTTTGCCTTTCTGTACAAGTAATGATGTCTAAGAGTCAGAAGCTTTCTGCAGAGCAAGAGGAAAACCCCCTGGCAGCAACAAGGGGGGAATATAGTGATCTGACACTGGGAGGATGGGGTAATGTGCTTTTCACCATTGACCTGGGCTGTTGGGAGATGCCATAAACCATTGCGCTCTTTTCCCACACATAGCTGGGCTGACCAGAGAGGGACAGGAAGGAGAAGGAATTTCCTCAAAAAAAGCACACAATGAATCCTCTCCCCACATGTTTTTGCAAACACAACAATATCATAGAATCATAGAATCATAGAATCATAGAATCATAGAATCATAGAATCACAGAATGGTTTGGGTTGAAGGGACCTTCCCAGCTGCCCCAGTGCCCCCCCTGCCATGAGCAGGGACATCTTCACCAGCTCAGGTTGCTCAGAGCCCCGTCCAGCCTGGCCTGGGATGTCTCCAGGGATGGTTCATCCACCACCGCTCTGGCCAACCTGGGACAGGCTCTCACCACCCTCAGGGACAACAATTTCTTCCTCATGTCCAGCTTGAATCTCCCCTCCTTTAGTTTAAAACCATCACCCCTTGTCCTATCACAACAGGCCCTGCTAATACGCTCCCTTCGTTTCCCATTTTCATGTATCATTTCTACTTTCATCCCTCATCCAGCACCATCTGCACAGGGAGGGATCTCTGGCCACTGCACACTAAACTCAGCTGCCAGTGACCCAGGACAGACACCTCTGTGCACCAGTGCACACCTCTGTGACCAGGCTGGATTTTCAGGTCTACCTTCCCTTGTTGTTCCCTCACCTTATTCAGATGCCAGCCAGCAAAAGGATTTCTTTTCTCATGCCATATCCGAAGCTTGTAAAATGTGCCCAGATCAGGGAGCTCAATCTATAGAGGGGTAAAAAACACAGTGCATTATCCATTTCTGTAAGTCAACAAAGCATGCACACAAAGGACACCTCTGAACATATTTTAAGGGCCAATTATGTCCTTTAAAAGTAATAAATTCTACTCTGCAAAAATAGCTTGATGCTTCTCTTTTCAAGAGACAAGAACATAAACATGGAATCTAAATACTTTTGATCATGAGAGCTCCTTGAAATCGTTCCTCCCGGTAAGAAATAACGCCACGAGCTTCAGCTCTTTCTCAAAGAGGGTCTACAAACCACAGCCACGCTTCCTACAGATAGCATCTATGGCTGCTGGTACAAAGAGTGTAAATGTTTAGGCTACAGCCATGCGTTGAAATCCTGTTTCTCAACTTTCCTCTGACCAGTCTCCAGTTAACTTTTAAACATTTTTGTTCCTAAACACAAGAAAACCCTCCCCAGCCTCCAAACTCAATGTAAAGTTGAGCTCAGCCCCAAACATTCATGAAGGCTTCACTTCTGAGGATGCTGAAGACCAGTCACTGAGGAAACACCACTGCTAATTCTCCTGTAAACAGCTAATGACCACCTAGGCACTGGGGGAAAAATAGATAAATTATTAGCTTTAAATGACTGGACCAATCTACAGCATGAGTGAGGCTGTGCTGAAGGTGGGGGCTATTGACTTCAGGAGCCACCAAGATGATGTGGCACTCAGTACCACCATGACTTGAAGTCCTCACCACCTGAGCACCCAGGAACACCGACCTAAGCCCAGCTGGGAGAAGACAAGACAGATCCACAGTCAGGGAAATAATTTGAATCACCACCACACTGCGTGACTTCACCTCCACTTCAGAAGGATCTATTGAAGTAAAGACCACACACTGCTGATTTTCTGTACCAGGCTCAATTTTACACCCTGGAAAACAATACCAACCTAAATTTACCACCAGTATGAGATTCATACCATGAACTTGTCAGTCTGTCCAGTTTCAAAGTTGTCTGAATTGTTGTCCAGCTTCATCTCATCTGACTTCCCCTTGTCTCCATAGACCTGGAAGAAGATGGTGGCGTCTGTTCCTGCATTCTTAATGTCGCTTGTCCAGATCCACAGAGACCAAGGGTTTTCTACAAAGAAACGTTCAAGAGTCTTTGTTTAAAAAAGTAATTTTTAAAGGCATCCTGTTAAAAACCAGGATTCTCATTTTTTTCCTGTGTGTGGTAAAGAGGGCAGGATGGTACTAGGGAAGATCAGGACATTTTATCTTTTTTTGTACAAACATAACCAGCTGCTACATGAAATACAGGAATGAGATTGCCTGGAAAATTATGTCTTTGTTTCCATTTAAAATAAAATGACAAAAAAAAACGTAAATCACCACTCTCCAGGTAAACCATATTATTCTGTGTCATACATTACTAACAGGGATGTGTTCCACCTCTGTAGTTTCAGCATACTTCTCCAACACCTACAACTGTAGCTTCAAAGACCATTTTAAAACCAGATAAATACTGTCAGCTTTCTTTTTGTCAATGAGAGTCTCCAGCTACTTGTACATGGTGCAGAGCAGCTCCACGTAGCTCCTAACACTTGCTCCAGGTGATCTGTGACTGGAACAAGGAGAAGTACGGATACAGTCACACATCACTTCAACCTGAGCTCATGAGATTGGACCCAAATAAGCTTTCTGCAGGACAGGCCGGCTCAGAGCCCATTCAAATATCTCTGCCCATCCTGCTTTGTGTGGAACAAGCATGCTCAGAACAATGTGAAGATATTTTTTAAAAGGTTTTAGTTTTTTAAAATGTTTAAGTCTCACACATCTTCAGTTGGCGCTTGTGTTACTCTAAGTGACATGCCCAGAGACTGTGGCAAAGCTACGCCATTTTTATCTCTTAAGTCTTCATTAAAATTTTAACTGTAAGAGAAGGGTTTTTTGCAGTAATCTTACATTGATTTTCATATCAGAGGATGGTTGAACAGATAAAGGTGACATTATTTCCTCTAAAGAGCCCCTCATCTTCATCCTTTATTGTTAATAATGTGTATCACTTCTGAAGGTCTTGCAGCACCTACAGAAGAGGGAATAGGTTTCTTTCCTGACTCAGACAGCAGCTGAATAATTAATAAATCCTAATGAAAGGATTGCTAACCCTTTCGGTAAGCCTGAGCCCATATAAGCATGGCTTGTCCTTCAGAGACCAGAATGGAATACAAAAATATGGTGACATGCATATAAATTAAATTTTTACTGATCTACTCAGCATTTGACCATAAAAAAGAGGTGACAATTACTAAAAAAAATGAAGGAGAAGTGGGAACTCTCTTTTAGGAAAAGTTTTGCCTTTAATAACGTGCAGAACGTTGATGGCCACTCCCTTACGAAAAGCACCAGCAAGTTTTTTCTGAGCAGAAACAAAGCTGAAACAGGTTTGTGTCTGGGATGTGATATAGCAGCCTGTTCTCCCAGGGGAAAAGAGCGAGGGCAATTCAGACACCAGAGACTTCTCCCATCTGCCTGGTTTGGCCTCCCTGACCTCTCACTGAAGGAAAGGAGTGATGCATGCAGAGGAGGGGAAGATAGAACTTGTACAAGGATTAAATGCTGATAGAGGGCTGCCAGAGAGAAACCACAGAGGGAGAAGTGCAGGCTGCATCTGCCAGGGGAGACCAGACATTTCCCCAAACACCCAGCGTCGTCCTCCCAGGGCTCACTGGGCACGTTCCCCTCTTTCGCATCCCTTCATGTCAAGGCATCCAGGCAGTTTGGAAATTGTCAGAGCTGGAGTAAATATTCCCCAGGGCACAAACACCAGGGAGGGCTAGACCTGACACAACAGTTTCCAGGATAACATTCAAGATAAGGGAGGGGGGAATTAAAAAAAAAAAACACAAACATATACATATATACATATATATATATATATATATATACCGAGAATAAATACAAGCTACACATCGAGCTGCAATCTGCTTGAGGAACAGCTTGCAAATGCTTTGCAGGGAGACGTTTCACCATGGATACCCAAAGTGAGCTTGAACCAAGCTTTGATCAGCTCTACAGAAAGGGACAGTCCTGCATGCAGGGGGAGACAGGCGAGGTGACATAAGAAGGCTTTTCTAACTCCAAGCCTTACGCTTCTATAATCTGGCAGCTAAAGGTCACAGATTTCTCAAGGCTAATGCTCTCTGTCTATCTCCTGCACTGCAGCAGTGAGGGAATTAGGCTGTCAATAACAATCAGAGCTGATAATAGAGGGTTAAAGGTTGCAGATGCTTTAGTTAAATGGACCAAGTCAGAGGCGCAATGTGGTTATAACACTGACTAACATTTAGAAAAAGCTTATTTAAATGAACTGCTGTTTAAGCAGGAGCCCATCCAAAGCATTCAGATTAAACTGCATTTATTATCCTAATTAAAACATTCTGCTTGCACATACACACTGTGTAGGAGAGAGGGCAGAGATCCATTTTGCTTGATGCAAAACCATCCAGCGAGGCTGGGTGCAGGAGCCGTGTGTGTATAGATGAGCACACCGGCACGTTGCTGTGCACAGCACAGACCAGCACCTCCCAGCAAGCGTCGAATCATAGAATGGTTTGGGCTGAAGGGACGTTCAAAGCTCCCCCAGTGCCCCCCCTGCCGTGAGCAGGGACATCTTCACCAGCTCAGGTTGCTCAGAGCCCCGTCCAGCCTGGCCTGGGATGTCTCCAGGGATGGTTCAGCCACCACCTCTCTAGCCAACCTGGGACAGGCTCTCACCACCCTCAGGGACAACAATTTCTTCCACATGTCCAACCTGAATCTCCCTCCTTTAGTTTAAAACCATAACCTTTTGTCCTGTCAAACACGCCTTTACCTCCCTCCAGGGAAAAAGGCTCAAATGCAGTGCTTGTGTGTCTCAGGAAGCACGTTTGGCAGATGAACAGGACTAAGAGCTGTTTTTTCTCTAAAGCCAAGTGTAAAAGTGTTTAACTTAGTGGGAAGAGTTTGGGTTTTTTTTGTTTTATTATTTGAGTTTTGTTTCTATCTGGAACAGGGAAGCTTTGCTTCTGTAGTGTTAACGAACGTAACCTGGCTTGTCTGCAAAGGTGAAATGGTGGCTGAGGCAGCCCCAGGCCCAGTAAACCTCATAAGACTGCCAGGTCCAGTTCCTTCCCTTAAGAAAATGGGTGCAAGTCTCCAAAATATTTTAAAATTTTCATTTTAAACTCTCCCTACCAGGATGTTGAAGGCTGAAGCTCATGCAGGACCCAACTCGCTTGAGCCTGTACCTGACCATGGGTCTACCCGTGTCATATCGCGTGGGTGGCACACAGGGTGCTCTCACATTGGTGAGCCACAGGAGGTTCCTTGGCACTGGTACCTACTTTTCAGTCTTCTCTGGCGCAGGGAAACCATTTCATAGAGCTCCCGCTCTATAAGACCATCTCCTTCATTTTCATCCAGCCATTTCCCACACGGGAAGGTTTGCTCTATACCAGTGAACGGGCAGTACACCACCACCTGGGAAAAGAGACTGGGAAGGTGACTTTGGATATTCTGTTACCAGCATCCCACATGACCTTGATACTGAAAATTTAAGTAACTGAAGCAAAGGCAGTGATGGAGATCTTGGTTCTGCTGTCAAAATCATGTTTTTGGAACTAACATGAATTGGAGTGGTTGCACAATTCCCAATCTGGAGTACAGGTAGGAACCATCTATCTTGTTATTACTGCTTTTCCAGAAGTACACCAAAATGGGTCAACCCAGAAGAGGCAAAACACCACCACGGATGTGAACAGGAATGGGCAGTATGGATGCAGGAGTCAGAATTGTATCGTGGAATAACAGAATCGCTTCGGTTGGAAGAAACCCTCAAGATCACAGAATCACAGAATATTAGGGATTGGAAGGGACCTGGAAAGCTCATCCAGTGCAATCCCCCCATGGAGCAGGAACACCCAGATGAGGTTACACAGGAAGGTGTCCAGGCAGGTTGGAATGTCTGCAGAGAAGGAGACTCCACAACCCCCTTGGGCAGCCTGGGCCAGGCTCTGGCACCCTCACTGAGAAGAAGTTTCTTCTAATATTTAAGTGGCACCTCCTGTGTTCCAGTTTGTACCTGTTGCCCCTTTTCCTATCACTGGTTGTCACCCAGAAGAGCCTGGCTCCATCCTCCTGACACTCACCCTTTATATATCTGTAAACATGAATGAGGTCACTCCTCAGTCTCCTCTTGTCCAGCTCCAGAGCCCCAGCTCCCTCAGCCTTTCCTCACACGGGAGATGCTCCACTCCCTTCAGCATCTTGGTGGCTGCGCTGGACTCTCTCCAGCAGTTCCCTGTCCTGCTGGAACTGAGGGGCCACAACTGGACACAATATTCCAGATGTGGTCTCCCCAGGGCAGAGCAGCGGGGCAGGAGAACCTCTCTGACCTACTGACCACCCTATTCTAACCCGCCACAGGTACCATTGGCCTTCCTGGCCACAAGGGCCCAGTGCTGGCTCATGGTCACCCTGCTGTCCCCAGGACCCCCAGGTCCCTTTCCCCTACGCTGCTCTCTAATAGGTCATTCCCCAACTTATACTGGGACCTGGGGTATCTTTGAGTCCCACTGTTAACCTAACACTGTCACTATACAACATCCTAAACTGTGTGTCTAAACAGGTCACTAAACCGTGTGTCACTGCTCAGTGCATGCCCTGCACCACACCAGTGCACAGGAGGGTTTTACAGGAAACATAGGATACAAAAAGCCTTCAAACACATCCCAAGGCGATTTTGCTTGCCAGGAAAACTGTTTTTCTTACCAGATTCAGGGTAGGCAGCTGCCTCCCTCTCCACCCTCCTGTCAGCCCCTTCTGGTCTAATACACCAGCTCACATCACATATTGCTCCACAACCTCTCAGGAACAGCTGTGGTCAGCCTTTTTTTCCTGAGCTCCAGAGCAGCATTTAAAAACTTCAGGAAAGTCTGAGCGTCAATGATAACTTTGAAATGCTCAGCAGAACCCAAGACCACATTTCTGCCTGGCCCCTCGGGCGAACATCTGAAGGTGCTTTTGGCGCTGAGCAAAAAATTATCTCTGTGTTTGTGACTGCAAAGGGGCAATCAACCCAATTAGTGAGTGATTGACTTATGCATCTAACGTGCCTTTGAGGCAATCAGCTACTACCATGCATTATGTATAATATTGACTTGTTAAACTGGGGATATTGTCATCCAAATGAAGGCAGATTTTTTTCTTAGACATGTTTGTTTGTTAGGGTTAGATTATGAATAGGCAACAGTCTGAGAGCTGTCTACAGACAGACGACTTCATCTCACCTTCTCACAAAACCAGCCAGAACTGACGCCGCAATTGTCGTGCCCGATAGTGACTCTGCTGAGAGGGCTGAGAAGAGCAGCGATCTCCACGTTAAAGAGATCTGTCCTGGCACGCTCAAATTCACCTCCTTCCAAGAAGATCTTCCCACTGTTCTTCAAGCCTTTGGAGCCGTGGAGGATTACATGGATCTTGGAGTTTGTACCGGCTCCTCTGATATCTCCTGTCACTACAGCAACGTTGTACACAATACCTGAAGAAATCAGGAGTTTGGTTAGGAAAGGAAGGAAGGAAGGAAGGAAGGAAGGAAGGAAGGAAGGAAGGAAGGAAGGAAGGAAGGAAGGAAGGAAGGAAGGAAGGAAGGAAGGAAGGAAGGAAGGAAGGAAGGAAGGAAGGAAGGAAGGAAGAAAGGAAGGAGGGAAGGAAGGATGGAAGGAAGGAAGGAAGGAAGGAAGGAAGGAAGGAAGGAAGGAAGGAAAGAAAAAAAGAAAAAAGGAAAAAAGAAAAAAGAAAGAAGGAAAAAAATAAAAAATAAAAAATAAAAAATAAAAAATAAAAAAGAAAAAAGAAAAAAGAAAAAAGAAAAAAGAAAGTAAAAAGAAAAAAGGAAAAAGAAGAAAGAAAAAAGAAAGAAGAAAAAAGAAAAAAGAAAAAAGAAGAAAGAAAAAAGAAAAAAGAAAAAAGAAAAAAGAAAAAAGAAAAAAGAAAAAAGAAGAAAGAAAAAAGAAAGAAGAAAAAAGAAAGAAGAAAAAAGAAAAAAGAAAAAAGAAGAAACAAAAAAGAAAAAAGAAAAAAGAAAAAAGAAAAAAGAAGAAAGAAAAAAGAAAGAAGAAAAAAGAAAAAAGAAAAAAGAAGAAATAAAAAAGAAAAAAGAAAAAAGAAAAGAGAAAAAAGAAAAAAGAAAAAAGAAAAAAGGCTGAGAGTAAAAATTTTTATTTGATTTACATTGGACTCTACTGGTTTCCCACTGGTTTTGATTTACACACAGTGCAATGTTTCTTTTGTTTTTGTCCCACACAGGAGAAATGCACAGCTACCTTCAGATTGTCCAAGGGAAACAGGTTTGTGCTGAAAAACTCCCTGTTTCACTGCCCAATGGAAAAAAAAAAAAGTATGTTTTTTAAAATCACAATGCGGCGACTATTAGGTGAAGATTGACACTAAGTCATTTGATTTTGAGAGATACCAAATGCCAAACACGTCAGAGGATGCTGAGAGGATGGAGAATTGTTGCTTTAAACAGTGGTGGCAAGATCTGTAGCATCAGAAAACTCTGCAAACTTGGGGTCAGCAGCCTCTAATACTGCTGTCACTGTGAGACCCTAAAGATCTCAGCAAAGCACGACTTTGAAGAGATGTCAGCCCAGTGGGAAGAAAGAAGAATATTTCTGAAAATAAGTGTACATGCATGAAATTTTGCTTGTTTGTTTGTTTGGGGTTTTTTTTTAGATCTAAATGTTGGTCTAAGAAAGACAACACTTCTTCCTACAAGCCTTCCTTCTCATAAGGTTCATTGACAGCCATATCTTAGACCTGGGTCATAGCACCAAACAAAGATACATCTCTGTAATTATAGCAGGTTTTTAGGGAGCATCTCTAAAACAGTTGGGGCCCAAGCTAAGTTCTTCCTTCACTTAAACCACCCAGCAATTTCACTAGGGACTTTGGATGAAGTTAAAACATCAGAACCCACTCTCTTCTAAACAATCCTGTCTTTGAAGTTTATGTTAAAAATTGTATTCAAGCATGTTGTACTGTGCACATTTACTGTACATCTGCAACAAAACTCATGAAAGCAGGAAGAAAAATGCACAGTCTTGAATTGTAAAGGGCTAAGGGAAACTTTTAGTAAATGAATTGCATTTTTTCAGATTTTTTCCCCCATCTTCCCATAATTTTTGCCAACATGCATCCTGAATTCAGCACTCTGCACCCAGACCACTCTCCTCATGCACATGTAAGCAGATATACAAGGAATGCAGAAGTTGAAGACCATGCAATGAAGTAAAGAACAGCTGTTAAGTGCGCAGTCAAAGTGTTTGCCTTTATGCTAATGAATAAATACAGGCAGAATACTATGCAAATAATCTTCTGCCTTGTGGTAATTTGTTTTATTGACTTTACACGCAGGCTTCTTTTAACAGAAGCATAGCTTTTGGTTGTATCTGCTCTAACTACATTGGGTTAAAAAAAAAAAGCCAGTTTTAGGGTTCAGCGCTGCCTTTCTTGTTTTGCAAAAGGATGCATAGTTCTCCATGCAAGAACCTGAAGTACAACATTCACTACTGTGTGGCACATTGGCCACTGTGGAAACAGGAATCCGCTTTCTGAAAGTGGGTGAGTAACTTGCTGAAGCACAAGTTGGATCTTCCATCCTTTGCCCACCAGCCCCTTGTCCAGGTGCATCAGGCAACAAACCAGCGTGTGGGTCCTGCACAGCTTCACCAGTGGGATGTGGAGCTGGGTAATGCAACAGTAGCTCAGGGGTCCTCACACAAAACAGCTGTCACCATCGGATTTTCCACTGCAGGTGTGTCTGAGCTCAAGGCATTCAATATTCTACAGAAAACATGGCTAGTGGCGTTAATTAGACCTTTGTATCTTCACATTTCCCACCATGGATTCAGCCCATGACTTTACCTGTGGCTTCAGTGCCCCCAACAAGAATGTCCCTCTGGATTTTACCGTCATCTTCATCTAAAGCAAACCAGCGTCCAACGGGGAACTGGTACACACACTTATTGCCGATATCTTCGATGATCACCTAAGAGAAAAGAAGCAGCGCATTGCAAAATACACATGGAAAAAGCAACAGTGTTACACGAGGGGTGACAGAAGTGCAGAAGCTTAATGTACACATTCTCACCTGATATTTAATATATTCAATACTCATGCAGATCCCTCTCCACTCCCTAATTATTACTGATAGAATTTCAAACAATTGGTGAGTAAGAAGCCAGGGTTTTTAAAAATTTTCTTTTCCTTTTTTTAATACAGTGAACTCAATCTGCATCTCTCGAAGTGCACAAGACCAGATGTCTCTGCCAGCAAGACCAGCTGGCTGGCCTGTTGTCCTTCTCTCCAGAGCCCCTTTGCTGGCTGCTCTTCTCCATCAGCCCAATGGCAGCTCTTTGTTCTGCTTTGGAAACAAACTTTTGTCTTTCCCTCTCAGTTGCAGAGCCTGGTTATAAAACAATAGCAAGGAATTTCAGGACAAATCAAGACCAGTTTGTGTGACTGGGTAATATCCTGTTATCCAACTCCGTTACTCCAGGATGTAAAGACAGACATAAAACCTCGTTGTAGGAATAATTTCCAATTCAGAAGGATTTGTTTCTTTGACCTATTTACATGCATATTTTACCGAAACAAGCCCGGAAACAATCTTCCCCTTTAATACTAGATTAGGCCATTGTCACCCACATGGGGTTTCTTGCAACTCCTGCTGAGGCATTTCTTACCAATACATTCTTCTGGGTTCCTAAAGCTTGCCATAGAGTTACTGCAGTTTTTTAAACAAGCAGCGAAGGGTACTGTGGATTTTCAGTTAGAAAAGAGGAAATAAAAATCTCTGCTTGCCTGCATGGCTTATATCTCAGATAAAGAAAACTCACTACTAGGGATAGAAAGTCATTGCCATTTTTCTCTGCCTTCACGGCAAACTGAGATAATCTGAATTCTGTCCTTTATAATAGATTTGAGAAACCATCCTCTGGGAATCAGAGCCTCCTCTCTTGTCACTCATATCATGCTGCAGCATGACTGGTTCTCATTGTAGAGACATGGACATGGATATGGACAGCAATGTCTGCCAGGGCTGGGATTGTCAACATGAGAGAGCAGTGCCAGAGTGTTTGAGACAGAAATACATGATGTTCAGGAGAAATATCAACACTCGGATTTGCCCTTCTACCAGCTGATCCTCTTCGGGTTCCTGTTAATAACTTCATTCATGTGTTTAGAGGTGGAGAACCTGCTCTGAGTATAAGTCACACTGAAAACCCAGGAAACATGAGAAGAAATTCTTTTGCTGTTTAGCAAGTTCATCTAGGAGTGACAATGCTAGAGACACCAAATATTGGAGCAAATTAGAGAAAAACATCTACCAACAGTAGGAGATAACTGGGCCGAGTTTTAGCTCATTCTTCCAGCAAAGCAAAAGTTGCCTTTCAGTTAATCACAAACATCTTGGTGGCTCATGTGGCAGAACATCAGATTAGTGTGCTGGATGCAACTAGTCACTGCTTCGGGCTTTGGGACTTAAGCAACCTAACCAACATCAAAAACCATGCCATGCAGACTTCATCTGCAATGTGAGAATGAGGTTCCTTTCCTGTGGGCTCCCCCCACTATTTATTACAGTGAGCAAAACAGCTCTGTTTTTCACCTTCTGCATTTTCTCATGGACAAAAACCATAATAACTTGTAGTACATTGTGCAGTGATGCTGGAAAATCATAAGCTAATATTTGCATTTGTAATACATCAAAACACTCAGTTATCCAGGTTGTACCAATTTAGGGTCAGATCTTCAGTGGATTAAAGCCAGCTGTGTTGAACTACATCAGCAGAGGAAATAAAATCAGATTATAGGAAACAGTCATATATTTCTCCTTTTAAAATATTCTTTCAACCATTTCACTAACAGCTGCAATACCTTCATGCCTTAGAGCAGAAGATTAAAATGAGGAGGAAAGTGGGAGTGGGAGAAAAGGATATTTGTGGCAGGTATATCTTTTTTGCTGCGCCGATGATAAACCACTTAAATTTGGCCAAGCTATAAGTCTTTGCAAATTTCCAGTGTGTGCAGACTCAACAGATATCTCTGGTATATTTAGCATCTTGGTAATGCATTAAGCCAAAGAGTGAAGGGGGGCTTGGAGGTCCCAGCTTGCAGAATTCCCCCTCATCTGTCAGAGAAACTGCAATGACTGATACAGGAGAAATACTATGAGAGCAGGCAAATTCAAGTCTCAACAATGATTTTCACAGAATCCCAGAATGTCAGGGGTTGGAAGGGCCCTGGAAAGCTCATCCAGTGCAATCCCCCCACGGAGCAGGAACACCCAGATGAGGTTACACAGGAAGGTGTCCAGGCGGGTTGGAATGTCTGCAGAGAAGGAGACTCCACAACCCCCCTGGGCAGCCTGGGCCAGGCTCTGCCACCCTCACCATGAACAAGTTTCTTCTCAAATTTAAGTGGAACCTTTTGTGTCCCAGTTTGTACCCATTGCCCCTTGTCCTATCATTGGTTGTCACCGAGAAGAGCTGCAAAATCCACGGAAATGCTCAACAATTTATCTAAACTCTGAGTGTCCATAATTTTTTAACATCCCAATGTGAATCTTTAGAGAGTGTCTGGAAAGGTGAAAACTTGTTCTGTGTCCTTCTTGGTAACCAGGAACCTGTACAGCCAACAAATATCCTTGTATTCCTTGGCATCAGACCACCAAGAGGGTAAAATTGAGACATTTTGATCCCACATCATGCTCATATTAAACATCTCAGGCAAACCAACCTTTTCCAGGAACCAACCAGCAGAACCACCCTTGTTATTGTGCCCTATATTAATTTTCCTTAACCTTCCCAAATTTGGAGCGTCGAGCGTGAACTTGTCCTCTGCTCCCTTTTCAAAGTTGTCTTTGTCATTGTCCAGTTTCCTCACACCTGAGAAAAAATAGTGAAAAAACAAGGAGGAAAGGGTTACAGGCACATACGTGTTTGTAAGTGAAGAAATATTCAGGAATGTCACCACTGACGGAATCAGATATTCTCCAGGTACCATCTCTCTGCAGTCAGGATTTAAGGTAAAGGCAGAGGATTTTATATTCTAATAAAAGATGCCTTTTCTTGAGCACAGAAAAGACCATGATTTTCACTGTAATGTCACAGTTACTTACAGCTCTCAAAGTTTTCAGAAGTACACATCCAGATGGCTCTTGCATTTTTTTTTCCTTCTTTTCAAACCACCATATTTCCCTTTTATTTTTAACATCTTAAAAAAAAAAAATTCCAAACTCTTTGAAAAAAGGGTTTGGTCACAAAATTCAGATTTTGACATTTCAGGACACGGGATTCTTTGCTGCCTTATACAGGAGGGATTTATTTTCAAATTAGGATCTCACCAGGGCTATTGGCTTTTCCTGCTCTCATAGGAGCTTGCGTCTATGAAAAATATTAAAGCACTGACCCTGGTTACAACCAACGTTGCTTGTGTGTGAGTGATGCTGTGAATGGGACTAAACCTGCCCGAGGCTCCAGTGCAAGAATAAGCGTTAAAGGGAAACTCATCCCACTTCTCTGAGTGGGGGATGAATCATTTTCTAGGGGTATTGTTTGCCTGCGCAGATATGACAGAATGCCTGGACAACTGGCTTAAATTTAGACTTGCCCCTTTCAGGTGTTTCCAGTGAGATCAGATGAATCCACTAGTAAAAGTCTGGAGAGCTAATCAAGGATGAGACTTATCCACTCAGTTTCATAATCTCTTCAAGGACACTTGGGAGACATAGTGACATTTCTCCTTGAATTTGATGGGATATGTGCAGTATAAAAGAGAGAATATTTGCTAGCTGGTTGTCCAGGAATTTCCACCCACCCTTCCCCATGGTGTGACCCAGGGACTTTGCTCTGGGCACACCTTTAAGTATTATTCAGGTAAAAAAAAAAAAAATATATATATATATTTTTAATAAATTTAAGTTCCAAGTACACTGTTGTTGCATAATCTACATAGGAAAACAAACAAACAAACAAACCAAAATAATAATAATAATAATAATAATAATAATAATAATAATAATAATAATAATAATAATAATAATAATAATAATAATAATAATAATAATACAATAATACAATAACAATAATAACAAATGAACAAAAATCTACTACCATTAATTTAAAGCCAGTTAATATAAACCTTAGTTAAATTATCTTTCTAAATGAGCAGGCTCAGCCACAACCTGTTCCACACTGAAAGGGCAACATTAAGCATCCAAAAGGATGGGACATGCAGCTCTCACTGCATACACTGTAAATACAGGTTGGTCTTGGATCTCTCGGTGGACTGGCCACTTACTGCAGTGGTTTATGCTGGTGGTTTATGCTGCATTTTCCCAGGGTTTGGGTGTTTTTGTGGCAGGTAACTGCAATCATGCTCACAGCCCAGCCACGACTGCTGCTCTGCAGATGCAGCTTCCAGGACAAGCAGATGTGAGAAACCCCAGAGCTAACAACACCATTTGTTGTGCCTTTCACTCAGCCAAATTATTCTGCATTTGCCAGATTGCTGCTGTGTGTTGTTCAGATCACAGGCCTGCAGAGCAGAAAGAAATATTTTAGGAAATTATTTGCATTTGAATACCTGTGTCTCCTTTCTCACCGAAGATATTAATGAAGACATCTGCATCTGTTCCACTGCCGCTAACTTCACCGGTGAAAACTCGGACCACGTATTTGTTGACTGCATGGAAAGAGGCAGAAATCCCAATGCATTAATAACTTTGATACAAAACACAATAGTACAAACCATTTCAGGTTGTGCTGGTGCTTGCTTGAAAGCACATCTGAGTCATGGCACCTAGATCCTGTGCACTGGAAGGAATAATATCCATAGTCGGAGCTCTGATACTTGGGTATTGACTGCCCTGGGCAAGAGGAACAGATCACCCGGTTCCTGGCCTTAACATTGATGAGAGGAAGGTGCAAATTTTGGTGTTGATACATGATCATCATATGAACTTGGACCTACACACCAGCCTTGGTTTTTCAAAACATCAATGAGTTACGGAGCCAGATATCTGCCCAAACCCAGACCTGACCCCTCTGGTCCGAATGCCATTTCAGAGCTATTTTTGCAGCTTGGTTTACATTAAGCCTGGCTGGTGACAATAATTATTTTGAAGAAAGGTCACTAACACTGCTAAAATACAAAAATCTGAAGCTGACCACCCTGATACTCTGCCCAGTTCAAAAAAATAATGATCTAGTCCTTTCCGTTTCATGGAGAAACAGGGGTGAAGTCAGAAGTTGTGACATTACGAAGCTACATGATGTGGTACCATATCAAGCAACACATGAGAGAGCCACACCATGAACATTTCACATATGCCATGCCAGTGATCTTGAGAACCAAGCTGTTCAGAGGGATCAGCATGGGACTAACTTGGCTCCAAAGAACAGTGAGAGTGAGCTCAGCTTCTTCTGAAATCAATGTGAAAACTCCCGTGGCCTTCAGTGTGACTACATTTTGGGCAAACATGAGCAGCTTGGAAAATCTGCCATTGAAATCTACCTGACTACCTTGCTCCTCCAAGCAAACTTAATCATGACAGACATTTAGTGCCATGCTCTCTGTGCAGAACCAGTGCTGGAGACAGACAGAAAGACACAGAGCAAAACTGATGAAGATTAATGCAAAATATACTGCCGAACCATACATAATAATGTATATGACCTCAACAAGGTGTCTGTTATACCGCGTCTTACTGGACCATGACCAGCTGATACTGCAAGTTCTGGGCTACATCACCTCTTTATTTCTGAGTCTTTGCTTCTGCAAAAGGGAAAAATACACACATTCTAAAAATAAACATTTTTTTGCACCATGATCCTTGGTGAGCAACTTTTTCCCTTCAGCAGGTGCAAAGTTAGGGGAGAAGCTTGTCTGGGCTTCCCATCCAACACAGATACAAATTCCCTAAGGAGCTACAGACTGTCACAAACCCTGGCTTACCACTCCCAGAGCAGGTCACCTGCCTCCTCCACCACAATCAGTGTATATTAAAGATTATTCTAAAAGACAGCAGACACTGTGGTGCATGTGCTCCCCCTGAGGCAGAAGATGCGAGAACAAGAGCAGGAGAAGCGGTTGTTGGACCATCCCCTGAATTACAAAGATGCGCTCAGCTCCCAGGGTGAGGAGGAAAAGGGCAGAGCCCAAACAGAAGGGAAAATCACCTGTCACGGTTTAATGAATGTGCTCTGGAAAGGCTAAAAATCGAGCTGACATCCCCTGCACCCCATTGCAAAACATGCCACAACAAATAAAATAATAATGATAAAAGTGCAATAAATACTAAACAACAACAACAAAAAAAGAGGAGGACAGAGACAGGCTCACATAAGGGAGAAAAAGCCTTAATGTTTCTCTTTAACTCTTTTGCTTCAGTTCAGAGAGCTCTTACAAGCTGCTAGGAATATGCCAACAGCAAAGGATTCAATTTGCATTAGCCAAGGCTGGAGATGGTGCAATTTAGAGCTCCCATGTGGCCACTAAGCTGCTGTAACTAAAAGTGACCCATTGTACATCAGGATCTTTAGTCTTAGACCGCATTATTCAAGAAGTTTTGATCCTTGCACCTCCTCTAGAATATTTATTCTGATGTCAACGATTAATTTCCCGCTCCACTTTTCAGGGACCACAAGAAGCTGATGGGATAAATGGGTCTACAAAGGGACAAGCATCAGCAGCTGAAGTCAGATTACCCTTGCAGGATCAGGCTCTGTGCCTCTAAATTATAGACCAGAAGGATGCTGAAAACATGCAGAGCACTGAGAAGAACATGTAGAGAAGAAGTCAATGAAGAGCAATCAGCATCTGTGACCAAAAACAGGGCAGGAGGGGCACCTTGTATGTCTTCTGCAGAAATACGACTGGTCAGCAAGAAAAATGCCAGTGAAAGATCTAACAGGGTGAAAGATTTCTCAGCATTGTTGTATTTAAAATCTAACGTTTACAATGATATCATCTGACAAACTGCTCAGAACACCAAGTGCTCCCAAGGGCTCTGCACACACATGGCGTTGCTGTCATAGTGTCACTATGGAGACTCCCTTGTTGGAGTTAATTCCTGAGTCTGGAGAGGTAAGCAATGCGCTGGGTTATCGCCTTGGGCTGGTGACAACCACAGGGCACTCTGCTGCAAGGGTTTTATGTTGTCTCCTAAAATGCAGGAAAAGCTGGGGTGTAGGGCATGTTCTTGCGTGCCTCTTCTCAGTGCTCCTTGCAGAGCAGACGTGTTTCCACAGGCAAAGGTACTCCAGGAGTGCTCGGATTAGGTCATAGCACACCCCTGCTCCACAGACCATGGAATCATGCCTCGTCTGTGCTCCTTAGGTTTCCCCCTCAAATGTTCTCAACTCTGAAACTGTGTGTGCTCAAGCCAGTCCCCATACCTGCCCCACTCAGCCCTGCATGCAGGACGATTATAGCTCCATCTTCAGGAAGCAAACAGGGTTAATCCTGAGCTGTGTTGCATTTTTGCCAGGATTTGCTCTCCCTATCTGAGCAATTCAGCACTCAGCTGCAGCAGAGAGAGTGGCTCTTCACTCTGCTCAGGGGCCCTTCTGTGCTTCATGCGTCAGCACACCTTACAGAATTGCATAGTGGATGTGCAGATTTAAATAGAAAGGGATGCTACATCTCAAAAAGACAGTGAGGATTCAGCTGCTAGAAGCATGTAGGAAAAAGCTCTCTTTGCAGCCAGGCAGAGATCTGGCTGAAGTCAAGCACTCTTCATTTTAAACATGGGTGGATGTTGTTCCCTATTCTGTAAGCCCTTAATTATGCATTATTTAAAACAGTAACATCATCTTTTCAAAAATACCCACTTGGCTTTTTTTAATCTCAATACATAGTTCTGAGTTCATCTGCAAAACAGAGACCAAGATGTTCCCTGGATTTTCTTTTTCCTGAATGCTTCTCCTAACACTGAGTACATGCAAAATGCTAATGTATGGCTGGTAAAAGCCGTAACTCCATCTAGCAGTTCAGACTCACTGCAGCACAGGCAGGGAGAAGGGAGCTTTCTGAAGAGCAAAATTAGCGGCTTCAGAAGCGCAAACTGCAAGATGCCAAGTGCAGAAGAGCTAACAAAAATTCAGCAGCAGCTGCAACACAAAAGTGCAAATGTCCAGCATGGTTACAGCACCTTGCTCTTCTTTACAGATGAGTGTCTGCTTGGTTAGAGACAATTGGGCTTCCCTGACATCACTCATCCAACACGCTGGCACACACAAAGCTGCCCCAAGAACGCATTAGGAAATGTTGCCAGGATGCCATCTCAGGCAAGCAGTGGGGTGGCACTAACTGACATGACTCCACTGCATTAATTTAGCAGAGGTGTGACAGCCAAGCAGCATTTCTGTTACTAATCAACTCTGCTGCAGCTTTCAACAGCTAAGAGGAAAGATTAATATTGCACCGTGGGTTAAAGTCAGGCTCTTTCCACTGAGGGCCAAGGGGTTTATTTCAGTGAAGGGCTGTGATGCTACTGGCACTGCCAACACTTCTCCTGGAGGAGGAAAGGCACGGGGCTCCTACCCCACAATATACCCTGACTAAGATGACCTCACTGCCACCTCCATCACCAACCCCACACCTCGCCCAGCATCTTTTTATCCAGCCCCAATGACCCTGGAAGACTTCGTGCACCCTTTCTCCTGCCTCAAACCACGGAAAATGCACAGACACATCCCAGCCAAGTCCTTCCATCTGCAAGATGCTGACAACAGCTCAGCCATATGAAATTCATCTGTTAATGCTGTTTATTTATTAATATGCTAGCATGGTCACCTGAAATGCCATAGGATGGAATTGCCTAAGGAAATCTGGTAGCTAATATTATTTGGGGCATTAGATACGGTGTTTTTGCATAAACTACTGAGTTTGCAGCAGCAGGAGCACCAGATTTAGGCAAGGAAAGAAAGTCAACTGTGCTTCATTACCTAGAGTTATCATCCCCTGCAGGGCACAACGAATTCCCTGCTAGACATCCCTGCCTACCTGTCTTGTGCATGACCCACTATGGAGCAGGTCAACAGCACAGCATCCAACAACTGAGAGGTGTCACAGCCTTCAGAAACGAGTCACGTTGGGTTAAAAGCAGGGAGCTAAGTCAGAAGCAGTGATGGATTCTTCTCATAAGGCAGCTTTTAGCAGTTATCCTTCTGTTTTCACAGTGCTCCCAAGGGTGGCAATGTCTAAGATCTATCCTGTGCTGCTCAGCAATGAGCAGGCAGATTTCAAAAGACACAAAGCGTGGACGGGTAGGGGACAGGCAACGCTACTGTCTCTGAATTGCTGCTGGCAAAGAAATACATTTGTATTTAGTATGAAAAGCAAAAAGGATTGTTGCTAGAGGCAGAGGCAAGAGGCTACATCTGCAGACAAGTCACAGTTTCAACCTGACTTTGCCACAGCCTTTTTTTCACACGCCCGAGAAGGTGGTTTAACATCCATATGCCTCGGTTCCTCGCTGTCAGATCGAGTCTGTCATTCCAGCGCACCAGAAGTTGTCTGACAAAATCTCTTCCAGATGGAAAGCACTGACTTGTCAAAATGGAATCTCCTTTATACAACTTCTATCAACACATGCCTCAGTAACTGCTGGACCTCTTGGACGCTGAAAGGTCAGACAGTCTAGGGTTAGGTCTCGAACCTGGGATCTGACCTCCCAACACACTTGATTCATAGACCTTGAGGTGCTGGAGCGAGTTGAGAGAAGGCAACAGAGCTGGAGAATGGGGCTGGAGAACAAGTGTGATGGGAGCGGCTGAGGGACCTGGGGGGTTCAGCTGGAGAACAGGAGCTGAGGGAACACAGGGACACAAAGAAATGGCCTCAAGTTGTGCCAGGGGAAGTTGAGGTTGGATCTGGGGAACAATTTCTTCCCCAAAGGGCTGTGGGGCATTGGAACAGGCTGCCCAGGACAGTGCTGGAGTCACCATCCCTGGAGGGGTTTGAAAGATGCATAGATTGGGTTCTCAGGGACGTGGGGCAGTTGTGGACTTGACAGTGTTGGTTTAACAGTGGGACTCAATGATCTTGAGGATCTTCTTCAATCAAAATGATGGTAGAGATGCCTTACTGCATTTTCATACACAGCACTATCTCTGGAGTTTCTGCAAATACTGCAGAGAAGAAAATTCGCCCAGCTGTAATCATTACACCTCTCGCTACTGCAGTAGCAGGGACCCTAGAGATAGCTATGCAGAGCAAGACATAATGAGAACCTAAAGCAAATCCTGTAAACGCAGAGGAGTCCTGGTGAGTTCACCAGGGGCTAGCTGTCTCTCAAAATCATGGCCTGTCCTTGCACAGAACAACTGCACAGAGTTAAGGAGTTTTTTTCCTCATCCAGCAAAGCCTTGAATTCAAAGGGTTGGTTTAGGGCTTGAGAATAATTCGTGTCTATCAAGAGTAATGGACAAATACCTGTCTTAATGAGCTGCACCTTCAGGGGTGGTGAACAGCTCCTTAAACGGAGGGTTCAAACTGGAAATGCAAAGCACAAGCACAACAGGAGTGCAGGCGATGCTGATGAAGAAAGATCTCCACACTGTTTTTGTCCATGAACACCTCTACCAAAACATAGTGTTAGTGGGGGAGGAATGCTGAAGAACCTTTACATGGTTTTGGGCTGTACATCAGAGGCAGCACCAAGGATACAAGGCTAGACATGAGGAAGAAATGTATTACAGTGGGGGTGGTGAGAGCCTGTCCCAGGTTGGCCAGAGAGGTGGTGGATGAACCATCCCTGGAGACATCCCAGGCCAGGCTGGACGGGGCTCTGAGCAACCTGAGCTGGTGAAGATGTCCCTGCTCATGGCAGGGCGGGCACTGGGTGAATTTTGAAGGTCACTTCTAACCCAAACTATTCTATAATTCTATGATCAGCATTTCATTAGTCTCAGAAGACCTCTCTAAAAAAGTGTTCTTCAGAAACAGATATTTTTGCTGCCTCCCAAGGAGGCATAAGACATGGGAAAAGAAAACTATAATGTTTGCTCTGCTGAATATTACTTTATCCTAATCTGCTGTCTTATGCCCCTCCTATAATGAACTCAGATGTTTGGTCTCCCCATCCAGCCCAAAGAACATGAAATTCAGCCCAATTTTTGGTGATTTTTATGTGAAATCGAAGTATGCATCAAAACAGTTAAATATATTAGGATTCAGCCCAGATCATCCATCTGCAAAGCCTGCGAGAGGCAATCTACCACATGCAGGAGTCTTTGCTTGTAGGGTATGCTAAACTGGTGTTCCTACTGAGACTTCAAAGTGATGATGACATTTTGAAGTGGGTTTTAAATGACCTTGCTCAAGAGACAATAGTGGTATAGCTGTTGAGGCGTGGAGCTTAACATGGGCAACCCACCTTGTGACAGCAGCGCAGAAATGCTTGTTCACCTAATTCTCCAGGATTTCTCATTATTTTTCATTAGTTCAGCCCCAGGGTGGGAGTCCATGAGAAAAAAAATTCCAGACATTTCACAAAAGAAATATCTGCTTCCTGCTTTCCCCAGATCTGCTATTACAAAATTGGGGAAATCACTGAAAATAACCCCTTGGGTAAAATATTTCTGCTGAGGATGAAGAGTAAAAAATTTTACAATATTATTTAAAATCATATTGCTATCTCTGTACTTCAGTCTTGCTCTGTATAAATAATATATTTAAAGAAAGTCACTATTTCAAATATGATAGTTGAAATAATTGCAATATCTAAACATATTTGCCAAAATTATCCCATTTTCACAAACGTGCTGCACTATCTGTTTTGCATTGTATACATATAGGCCTATATGCCAGCCACACACAAGTATTTCTCATGTCTCTCCAAAATCTTTTATCTTTAAACATGAGATCCTTTATATGAATTACAGATATTGATTTCCATCCCATTTCTGAGCTCTGTGCATCTTGTCTTCCTAGTGGCTTACAAGCCACCGGTGTTTTTTACTTCTACATTTCAATTTCTCTATGCCCTTACTCATTTTTAGACACAAAACAATGGGTAAAAGATATGTTACCAGTAAAATGTCCACAGTTGACTTGTTTTAGACATGGTATAATGAGGCAGGCAAATTTCGCAGGGAGAATAAAATCCTTATCAGTCCAACCAAAGTATTTTTGAAAAGGAAAAAAAGAATATAGTTGGACACTCAGTGTGTCAAATAAAATGAGAGTTTTTTTCCATTGTTATCAACTGGGTAGTAAAAAATATTAGTCCTTCTATAAACCTCGTTTACTGAAAATCTCAGCATGCAGCAAGGCCTCGTCCTTAATACAGGGGGTATTCACCATTATTCAAAAGTAAACAACCCATATTTATTTCATAAATATATTTAGCTGCCTTTTCCTGTGCTGATTACACACTTCCAGTTCTCAGTGTAAATAAAGATGAGTTTTGATGAGCAGGCACCACCTATTAATATTTCATCCCCCCTCCTTCTACATCCTCAGAATTAATCTTTCCAGATATTCTGATCATGGAAGTTCCCAAACTGTAACAATTCATTTTGAATCATGACCCAGGGGAGACAGGAGAGGGACCAGTCTCACCCTCCAGGCCCAGTTCTTCATAAAATGAGGCTGCAAAGCCCACAGGGCATCATCCACCGGTGTCTTGCATCCAAAGTGCTGCTCCTTATCAGAGCTTCCAAGTACCAGTATGTTATTGAGAAATATTGGCCACAGCTTCAGTTCAGACCCAGTCCAGCCCTTAGGGACATGCATAACCCATTGGGACAGGAAGGGTTTAGCTACTGATTCAAGGTCAAGCATGATCTGAAAGACATATAGATGAGGTTTTTGGGGACATGCTTAGTTACCAGTGTTGGGTTAATGATTGGACTTGATGATCTCTTCCAACCAAAATGATTCTATGTCCATACAACACCTGCTGCCACAAGTGCTTCCTCAAGCCACAGCTGGGTTTGTGTCTCATAAATCTTTAAGTCAGCCAACATTAAAACTCTAGACAATGAACTGTGAAGTCTTAACAAAAACCTTCTCTCAGAGGACAGAAATTATACAGCTCACTTTCCCAAACACATGAGATTTAGGTCCTAGTGGATCTAAAAACCTCAGAAAACATCTAGGACATGTTGACTCTACATGTCCCCCTCTACTCTGCCCTGGGGAGACCACACCTGGAATCTTGTGTCCAGTTGTGGCCCCTCAGTTCCAGCAGGACAGGGAACTGCTGGAGAGAGTCCAGCGCAGCCACCAAGATGCTGAAGGGAGTGGAGCATCTCCCGTGTGAGGAAAGGCTGAGGGAGCTGGGGCTCTGGAGCTGGACAAGAGGAGACTGAGGGGTGACCTCATTCATGGTTATAAATAGGTAGAGGGCGAGTGTCATGAGATGGAGCCAGGCTCTTCTCGGTGACAACCAACGGTAGGACAAGGGGTAATGGGTTCAAAGCGGAACACAGGAGATTCTACTTAAATATGAGAAGAAACTTCTCAGTGAGGGTGGCAGAGCCTGGCCCAGGCTGCCCAGGGGGGTTGTGGAGTCTCCTTCTCTGCAGACATTCTAACCTGCCTGGACACCTTCCTGTGCAACCTCATCTGGGTGTTCCTGTTCCGGCGGGGGAATTGCACTGGATGACCTTTGAGGTCCCTTCCAACCCCTGACATTCTGTGATTCTATGCTTGCACAGATACTCTCAAAAGGAAGAGGCAGAGGAGTCCAGCATAATGCCTGCAGAGACTCATGGACTGCCTTTCCTACCTTCGAAGGAAACTGGCCTGTCTGTCTCTCTGAACATGGTCTTCTCTGACCCACCATGAACATAAACTGTCCAAGTCTCCTTGGGTGATCTCATTAACGCCATCCCAGACAAGGACAGACCAATGATTCGAAGAAACTTGTGGAAGACTAATGGATTGGGGCTGACCTGCATGTTGCTCAGCTGAACTTCTCTCATTTGTAATTATAATAAATTTTGTTGCCATTTTTTGAAGGCAAGGCTACCCTCTGCATGCATAAGTGCATGGGCACTTTTCACCACTCAGCTGGCTTTACAGGAATCCAGTTCCCAGTCGCTCAGTGTGACCTTACAGCCACTACCCCTTAGGACATAACTGTGAAAACTCACAGATACACCATATATCAAACCCAAGTCATGCCAGAACTGACATAACCATTGACCTTCCAGTTCAAAGCCGGTTCTTGTATCAGCAAGGCAGAAAACATGCAGATTTAACCCCAGATACAGCATGGCTACACTGACTCTTGTCTTGCAATCCATTTTTTAAGTAATATCAATAAGAAACAAAAAACAAAACAAAACAAAAAGGTGACCAATGCCTGGCACCTTTAAGTATGGAAAAGATGTTAATGCAATGGTGTTGGATGCTCCCATCCCCAAGGTCTGGGTGTGCCAGGCATACTGACTGCCCTGCTCCTCAGTAATGTGATATATAACGCACCCATTGTAAACACATTCATTTTTAATAGAGCAAATAAGACCAAACCACACCCACAAAAACCAGAGAACAGAGGAGTTTTACACTTTGAGGTCACACACATGCTTCTGTCCTACTGTGAATACGCAGCTTTGAAATAGTTTGACATGAGTTGCTGTCCCATGAACATTTGCAGCCCTTTGTGTCCAACTTTAAACAATTTCATAGTGCTGATGGCCAAAGAGCCAGCTGGAAATCAGTCCTTGACTCTCAGCCTCAGCAAGCTGGTTGGCAAGACTTGACCAAAATTTGACAGGTTAGCATAAATAGAGATCACACAGAAGACTGAATTAATTTTCAGGTATCTGTGCTCTTTAATGTGGTTTTAAGGAGCAAGCGAGTGCCCTTCCAGAAATAATATTCCTGCTTTCTCTCAGTAAAAGAGTGAGTATGAAGAATTGTTCTGGTTAGGGAGAGATTTCAAGGGTGATCAAGAACAGCCAATATGTGTTGGTTATACATAACCACAACTTTTTCCCTTGTTTTGAGGAAAACTGGGGGGCACACTGTGGATAACTTAGACTAAGCTCAACCAGCTAAATAGCAGTAACAGTCTGTTGTGACCCCAGAAAGAAGATGGCTTATGGATAATCAACATACCATGTAAGCCAACAAAACCTCAACTCCTTTTATGAATTAGCACAAAAAGTAGCCTTGCAAAAATATGCCAGTGTTATGCCTTGAGACACTCTTCAATCCACCTGAAGGCCAAATCTTGGGACCCCCTGCTTTACAGCTGGGTGATAAAAGGCGTACCCATCACACACAGGGATGGAGAAAGACACAGCCCAGGTGTCCCACCTGCAGTGGGTGCAGAGCAGCTTCGGGTCTGCAAACCAGCAGGGAAAAGGGAGTGAAATCCAACCAAATGAGAGTCACCATGGGGTGGGAGACACAAGGGTCTGTCCACAGAGTGGCACAAGTGATTCATGACTAGTCTGCAAACACCAGACAACAGGCTGGGAACGGATTCCCAAATCTCATTTTCTTTTGTATCTCCGTTGGATTACTGGCCCAATTAGTGCTCTCCTCCCCCACCGCTTTGGTAGGACATCAGACACCTTCCGAGTGATCCAAAACCCACCATACTCAAAGGCAAATGAGCACCTGACTTCAGCTTTGAGCCTGTCCCTTGCATAAAGGCTCAGCCACAGTCATACAATCCTAAGGCTTCATAAACTCAAGCGAAGCAGAATAAGGCTGAACAATAGCCCTTCCTTGTAATTAATACCTGTAGTGTAAATTAATCCAGGCTGCCAATAGCAGCTGCTGGGTAAATAAGAATCTGCAGCACTATCGCTGTCAAAGGGCCATGGGCATATGATGCTGTGGATGTGAATACAGGGAATAAAGGATCATTCAAGCAGGAACACTTAAAATGTAACCTGTTCTTGAGAAATGTGTGGCACTCAACGGGGAACATGGAACCATTTTATTCAGAGAAGTAAATGCAATCACTCAGGCATCTGCAATCACTGAGGCATCTGCAGTCACTAAGTGTTCCTGCCATCCTCGGTAACTCTCTTTGGACCATGAAAAGAACTCTTCTTTTTTCTGTTTGTGTGTCCAATGTTTCAGTTATATATGGACTGTTTTTTCAGAACATACTATTTTCTGCAATTTGAAATACAGTCTCTATTTTTTTTTCCTTTAAATTAACCTCTTCAAATTCTTAGCCCCACAGGGATTCTGTGGCTGGCCTGTGCTCCTTACCAAGAAAGAGTCTGAGTCTCCACATGGCTTGGAAGGTTTTGGTCCAAGCACCAACAATCTCCTTCGAATGCATTTCAAATGCCTCTACAGAGGTTCAACAAACCAGAAACAAGACAAAAATCATTAATTTTTCTCCAGCCTACATCCCACACATATCACAGAGAAGATGCACGTCTTAGCAGTTCAAGTGAGGAAGATAAGTCCTCATGACAAAGATGAGAAAGTTCTCCAGAAAGTCAAAAGCTGAAGAAGTTGCAGGGGAGGCAACACGAAGGAAACTTCTTTGTTTTATCTCCAGAAACAAACCAGACTGTGTCTGCAAATGAAGCATGAAAACAGAGCACAGGACTCAGGTCTGTAACTATAGTTGCTGGGAGGTTTGCAAAGAACTTAATAAATAAAAGGGTGAACAGTGATTGAAGAGACATGACCAGAAAAGAGAATAGTATGGCACTGAGCTCTGCTAATGGGAACACGAACTGAAGAGAGAGCAACTAATGTTTCTTTACAGGCACATAAAACCACCAACCTACATCATTATTCATTTATCTAGTAGCCTAGAAAATATTAATACTTAAAGTGTAAACAACACTGTTTAATCCATTTGGAAGAAAAAGAAAGAAACAAACAAAAAAAAAAAAACAAAAACAACAACACCAACACAACCAAATTTAGGGCAAATGAATTGTATGTATGAAGAAAATCATATCACAATCTAATTTCAGACCTTTACAGATCCAGAGGGAGCCAAATGAATTCAGATAAATTTACATTTGCAGTTGATAGTTCACCTCAGCAGCCTGGGAATGTTTATCTTTCATTAATTATGGTTCAAGGGGAACTGCAACCTGAGATAGCTGAGCTAACCCTCTCCTCTTACAGATTCAGACCTGCCACCTGGACGACATCCAACCCTTCACCCGTGCCTCTGGCCTCAGCCCAGATCCCTGCGTTTACACAGACGGCCTCAAAGCATCCAAACCACCCGACTCAAAAGTGGGGTTTTCTCCTGATAAAAGCAATGGGAACAGATGCGTTTTTTGACAAATGCCTCGTTAAATCCCTGCTTTCATACTCTTAAGGCAAGAGGCAGTCTTATTTGTATTTTTTCTGGATCAAGCATGCAGTGAATAGTTGATATACAACCCAATAACAGTTCTCCAGAAGATCGAGCACTTGAGACTAGGTTTTCTCCTGCTGAAATGAAAAGTTGTTCCAGTAATTTCATTGGAGCTGCACTGATTTTTTTAACAGCTGAGGGTTTAGCCCACAAATCTTTTCCTGCTGAAAGACAGGTGTCGAGCAGGATGGAGGAAATCAAATGTGCTCCTTTGAATCAGCTCTCCCAGGCAGGAGCAATAATAAATTCAGATAAACTGTTGTGTCATGTAAAAATCTATTAAGATTGAAGAGTTGACTTCCCCCTCCAGGGAACCTCTCACCAATTGTGTATCGCTGTGACTCATCTGCCACCTTCTCCAGACCCCTCCTGCCCCTCAAGTGTCCTTAACTCTTCAGTTTCACAAACCAAACCAATAAAATAACAGCAAAGGCCTTTGGCACACACAATCCCAGCAGTTACAGGGTGGGTTTTTGGCAGAGCATCTCCAGACGTTATCTCATTCCCCTGTGGCAGACACCCTGGAGGGGTCTGCATTTATAACATACTCCCACATACGTTTCTTGTCAATGGATGTTATTTGTGAATGCTAACTCACACACAGTATCCTTTAATGCTTGCATCTTCAACATATTGAAACTGTTTTAGGAGGTCATATCTTAGTAGACAAAAATTATTTAATAACTCAGGAACAAACAGTATCATAGTATATTGTTTCACTGTTAATTTAAAACAGGACCTCAATAAAAAATTCATACTTGGCTCTTCCAGACTATCTATCGATGCTCAAAGCCCTGTATCAAGGCTGGCAATACAATATTTTTACCAAAAAGAAAAAAAGCTCCTAAGTGGTCATGCCAACAACACTAATGGAAGAAATCACTACTTATTCTCAAAAGTATGTGATACTAGCAAAGGCACAAGTTTCCCTTGGACCTGTGGCTAGCGGTGCCCCAAATTAAGCTCCCAGAAAGGAGTCGTGCATTGGTGAGGTCATCAGGAAAACACAACTCGGTTTCCTCATTAGCACTTGCAGATAAAATGCTGACATATCACCTGAGGCTGGTTTGCTGGCTCCACTTTCACATCTCGATCGTCTTCCCACTCACGTTACATGCACTATACATCACCACATGGCCTACACATTGATATCAATTTGGGAGTACATGTCTGGTTTGCAAGCTGTCCTGGCTTCATTTCAACATCATTAGCTTAAAACCACTCTGAAAAATAGGCACTGGTTCAATATGGATATCATACGCATACAGTAAACCGGAGTAGAATTACAGCGAGAGGGCTGGCTTGTTTATGGAAATTTCCTGCAGGTCATCACCAGAGCCTGGAAACACTTAACTTTATACACAGGGCTGCAACCACACTACCTCTTCTGGTAGCACACAATGATACCAGCTACATCTTCCAGGGTGGGATGCTCCTCATCTGTATGCAGCCACTTAAACTAACTTAAAGTAGTCATTGCGGTTCATTCAGTACTCAACCAATGAAAAATCTTACCCAAATAGCCATTTATCCCACCCTAAGGTGTCAGGTCTAACACTGGAAGAAGGAATTACCCTCTGGGGGCATCTTCCATCTCCCAATTTCTCTGTTCACGGACTACAAAGAAAACTCAAATTAGTGAAGACTATACAACTACATTTTATATAGAATCATAGAATCACAGAATGGTTTGTGTTGGAAGGGACCTCCAAAGCTCCCCCAGTGCCACCCCTGCCATGAGCAGGGACATCTTCACCAGCTCAGGTTGCTCAGAGCCCTGTCCAGCCTGGCCTGGGATGTCTCCAGGGATGGTTCATCCACCACCTCACTGGCCAACCTGGGACAGGCTCTCACCACCCTCAGGAGTAACAATTTCTTCCCCACATCTAGACTGAATCTCCCATCCTTTAGTTTAAAACCAGGGTCATCTGAAAGCAACCCCATCTGTTCTGACAGAACACCAGAAAGTTGAGCTTTTTGGAAAACCCTTACTTTTGGGCACGTCCATTGGATTCAGGCTGCCGATGAGGTCTCTGACATACAGCCCGTCCCCGTCCTCCTTGCTCAGCCAGTTGTTGCAGGGGAAGTAAAACCGGAGGTGAGGTCTGTTCATGTCGGTGACGATTACACGGTCGAGGAACCAGCCTGCGTTCAATCCAGTGTTGTCGTGCTCAATCCTAGATGAAGAACAACCCTGGATTTGGTACTTCGATTAAGACTGGCCACTAGCACTGTAATTTTGTGGAATAATTTATATTAGACAAGGATAGAGGAACCATACCAAAAAATGCTTCTACAGACCTGTCTATCTGAAGTGTTTCATAGGACTTCTGGGCTTTTTCAGGGTACTTTTAAAATAACAACCTTCCATATAAATTTGTGGTTAGATATCATAGGTGCATATGTGGGCTTTTGTCTGCAAGGCGACACACACAAACATACACATATCTGCATGCTCATTCAACATATGCATTCATTCACTTCACCCTGTGTAGATGAAACATAAGTGGCTCTCCTCCTGTCCTGTATCCCTTCTGCTTTTTTCTCTTCTTATTCTATTTTACCTATTTCTTCCCATTTTCCCAGCCTGCTTTGTACTACTTACTAATTTTTAATTTTATATAGGTCAGTCAGATGGTGGTTAAACATAATAGTTATCATTTACATTATACTAATTTTGTAAAACTCCATTTACCTCCATCAGGACATAAAAACAGCCCTAAACACCTTCCTCCGTGATTGCATATGACAGAAATACAATTCTTGGTGGGGAGCGTGGATAGCTATAAGTAATACCGCAGGTGATTTCACGCTTCAGTTCAAATCTTAGTCAGTAAACAAGCTTTTACCACCCTTTAACTTCACCTTGATAGGAGCACGTTAGTGAATAATGAATAAAACATGTCAACGCTAAAGCCTCTACAGCCCGTCATTCGATTAGCGCCTTGCAGAGCAAGTAGTGTGGTAGGAACGTTGTGCGGGTACCTTATTTTCTTTATTTGTCCAACGTTATTGGTTTTTACTCTGAACACGTCTGTTTTGCTCCTCTCAAATGCCGTGCTGCTCCTGTAATACACACACACCAAAAGCTATGGTAAGAAAATAACAACCTTGTCAGCAAGCACATGTTGTGGCCTGACAGAGTGCTAGTGTTTAAGGATGAAGAAATGTCATTTCTAGCACTGGGTAGACCTACTTCTTTGTGCCCTCTTTCCCATGACACATTTTGGATGCCCTAAGTACTGACATTTAATGGGCTTTTTTTCCTTTCTGGATCTCTAAGAGTCCTTCCAGAGGGTGAGGTATAAGCTTTGGGGGAAATGCAATGCTGGCCCAAGCAGATGCAAACCTTGGATCACATTCCATATCACCTCCAAGAATAAAACATGACAAATTTTTTTCAAAATCCTCAACTAAAACACCCATAAATGTAAAACCTGGAGCAATCTGTAAGACCTTCCCATCACCAAGTGGCTTTCAGAGGTGTCTAAAAATGATCTTCAGCAAAGACATTTCATGGAAGTGTCAATGAAGCAAAAATGAAGAACTCCAACTTTTTGGTAACACCTTGTCTGTGATTCCTCAACTCTGCTAGCCCACCCATTGGTTGCTAAAACAGAGGTAACAGAAAAAAAAATCAAAATGCAAGAACAGAGGAGGGTGGAAAGTGCTCACTTGGAGTGGTAGAGTCAGATCTTTGTTTTGTCCTTGTATATGAGTGCTTGTTGGCCAGCCAACGTGGAAGACCTTGGTGAATCAAGACACCTGCACATCTACCTCATATGCTGTGTCCTGCTCTTGGAGGTGTCCTCTCTTGCCATCCCAGCCCCCAGTATCAGGTAGACCGGCTCTTGGTGATGCAGCAAAGGTGGTCCATAGCCTGACAGGTTCCCTGCGGAGCTGCAGATCTGCCCAGAGCTCAGCCAGAGATAAAAACATCCAAATGCATAAAAAGTTTCTTTCTGGTCCCATCTTCCAACTTTTGTTAATAACTATTGGAACTCCCTCTGCAGCTTTCTCATGTGATTTGTATCTCATTAGCCTGTAGAACAGGAGCTGAGGGAAGACCTGTCTCTCTGCAACTGCCTGAAAGGAGGTTGGAGGCAGGGCGGTCGGGCTCTGCTCCCAAGGAACAAGTGACAGGATGAGAGGAAACAGCCTCAAGTTGCACCAGGGCAGGTTGAGGTTGGATCTGGGGAACAATTTCTTCCCCAAAGGGCTGTGGGGCATTGGAACAGGCTGCCCAGGGCAGTGGTGGAGTCACCATCCCTGGAGGGGTTGAACGGACACGGAGGTGAGGTTCTCAGGGACATGGGGTAGTGGTGGACTTGACAGTGTTGGGTTAACAGTGGGACTCAATGATCTTAAGAGTCTTTTCCAACCCAAATGATTCCATGATCACGTTATTTTTTCAAAGCAAAATGACTGTAGGACAGGGACCAGTTTGTTTGTTTGTTTATGAAGTGTTAAGTGTGCAGTTTGTATTTCACAGGCACAAGTGGAAGGCAATATACAGTATATAACCCGGGTCAGTGGATGAAGAATTTAATTCCCAGTTCTGCCTGGAGCCTGTGGTGTGATCTTTGACAAGAAATTCTATCCCCTTTGAGCTCATATTTTCCACAAAAACATTATGAATAACACCAAAGCAAAACCCATCCTTTCTATGAAGACATGATGTCTCCCACCTGCCCTCCCTGATGGGCCCAAATTTCACCTGGTCCGCTAAGCATTGATGTTGATGATTCAGCACAGTAAAATCCACAAGTAATATTAAAAATAACAAGAAACCACAGCACTTCAGCAGCATAAAGCCGCAGTGACAAGCAGCTTGTACTCAGAAAGTTAATGAATATTAATAATCTGAGCAAGAGGGTTAAGCTTTTTCAGCTCTCTTTTCCACATCACAGACGGATCCACTCACACCTTGGTTTAAATGTTATTTCATATTGTTCTGGAATTGTACGCACAGCCTCCTCCTCCATCCTGCTGTTCCAGACGTCGCACCAGGACCATCGCTGCTACATACGAAGGCTAAAACAGTTAACCTTGCCATGAAGACAAGAGACAATTAAATCCAGCCCAGCCTCCCCCAGTCTGGCTGTCAGAGAGAAAACAGCCAGCAAGTGCAAGGCAATTAGTTTGTCAGGCTTGAGCGAGCATTGTAATGACAGCGGCTTCTCCATGCATCGGCTCCAGAGATCAATGCACCACTGCAGACTGCTACGGAGAGGGCACAAAAATATTAAGTGAGACTAATTAGCCCAAAGCTTTCAGTGCACTAGTCCCAGTGATTGCTGGTTTACAGCAGTCCTGCCACTGTGCTGGGCTGGTTTTGTTACTGGGATGGTGGGACAGTGGTGGGGAGGAAACCCAGTATTGGAGGAGCACCAGGTGAGCATCCAAAAGTGCCCATCAAGCAGATGCATCTTGAAAGAGCTTGGGGAAGCATTTGGAAAGGTGACTGTTGTCCAAGTGTCAAACTCCTGGGAAGCCTTGCTGTTGAAAAGTAGGAAGAACCTGATGAGTCTCTTCTCTGGAGGTGAATATGCAGCATCCAGTATTTAGGCTAGACATGAGGAAGAAATATTTGACACTGAAGGTGTCAAGTTCTGTCTTAATGAGCTGCGCCTTCAGAGATGGTGAACAGCTCCTTAAACCGAGGGTTCAAATTGGAAAGGCAAATTACAAGCACAACGGGAGTGTGTGGGATGCTGATGAAGAAAGATCTTCACATTGTTTTTGTCCATGAACACCTCTACCAAAACACAGTGTTAGTGGGGGAGGAATGCTGAAGAACCTTTACACGGTTTTGGGCTGCACATCATCAGAGGCAGCACCAAGCATGCAAGGCTAGACATGAGGAATAAATGTGTTACAGTGGGGATGGTGAAACACTGGTACAGGTTGGCCAGAGAGGTGGTGGATGAACCATCCCTGGAGACATCCCAGGCCAGGCTGGATGGGGCTCTGAGCAACCTGAGCTGGTGAAGATGCCCCTGCTCATGGCAGGGGGGGCACTGGGGGAGCTGGGAAGGTCCCTTCCAACCCAAACTATTCTATGATCACAATCACAAAAAAATTGAAAGCTTTAAGGAAAAAATCCAACCCTTCCTTCTAACATTGTTCTAATTTTTCCAATTAAAAGGGAACAGGAAAAGCAGAAGAATACCCCATGGTGGATGGCTATACAGAATTTTATTAAAAAAAAGAAATTACATCTGAGCGATCTCAGAGTCTGATCCAGGCTGGGTCTGGGGTAAGAAATTCATGGCCTGATTACCATAAGGAGCCTGTTACACCAAACAATGCACCATGCTGGCTTGCACAGCTTTGGTGACAAATAATGCAGTGAAAAAAATGAGTTGGAAATTGCAGCACTGAATTTCCAATGTTGAGGTTGACTGGGTTTAGACCCAGGGACCGGGCATGGCTAGCCATAAGCTTAGTCTGAAGATCAACAGAATTTCTCTTGGAGTTTCACTGTTTGGCTGGGATATCAGGCTAGGGCAACTTCATAAACATGTTTTAATCAGGTTTTTTATTTCATGTAGTTAATTTGCTTTAGCAGCTCTATTTTTTATAGTCTGTTGTAGTGTTTTACTGGGCTACTTTGTAAGAAACACCCAAGAAACTTCTTCAAAAATTATTATATGACATTCTCAATTATATTCAGTATCTGAAGCTGTTTTCAGATTGTTTTGGTTGAATGATTACCTGCAGGCTGCACTACTCATGGTACTGCAAATGTATAGTGATTTAGAACAACATGTTCCCTATCTGGGTAAGTGTGCTAAAAAGCAGCACAAGAACTTGTGCAAATTCAAGGATAGTATTTATAAATCCCTGCTTGCCTCTCTTTTGCAGGCTGTTTGCACAGACAACACAGCTGGTACCCTGGGAGTTTCACTACTGCTTGGTATGTTGACAACAAGAAACCCTCAATGATGCAGTTTCAAATGCAAGACTACATAATCACACTTATATATATATATGTATTTAATAAAAGAAAATTAACAAGAGCTAATCTCACCACCTAAATGAAAGTCACATTTGAAATTGAAATTCTGAACATTTGTAGAAAATGGTCTTTACTTCTGATCAGCTAACAGCACCCTTTCCAGAGCTGATCTCTTAGGAACAGAGGAAAAACCTAGGTACTGATCGCAGCGGAGTCATAAAAATAATAACCTTTAGCAGTGACAGAGTAACCTGAACAAATTTATCTTTGTATCACTGCATTAATGATCATTTAAATCGCCTTTCTATTAGGCATTTTATCTGACAATGCTTTGTACACACAGAACCACCTGCAAAAGCACAGTGGATGAAGGGCTGCACAGAAGCACGAAGTGTTACGGCGGATGTCAGTTTGAACAGAATTTTAAAGACGCTTCATTAAATCATCAGAAAGGATCAATTCTTGGTGGCATCTCCCTGTGTCTCTACCTGCAGGTCCCCCTGCTCCTGCCACTGACATTTAGCACCAGCAGGATGGAGTTGGGTACCGGGGATAATTTCAAAAGGTCACACAGCAAAAACCATCCTACCGCCTGTCACCCACTGGGAAAAAGACACCGCCATTTGCATTGCTTGTTGTCTCAAAGGAGGTGAGTTTCTCGTGGAGTAGGGGTGGTTTCGACATATAGAGGTGACAGGGACGTGCACTGGTTTGTCCCTGTTGTTTTACTGGCTTGAAAATCCAGACGGCTTTGCTCATCCTCAGATTATCCAACATACATTATAGGCTGGGCGAATTTGAGTTATCAGGCCTCTGGCTAGGGCAGCAGCTTGCCATAAGATGCAAAAAGCTGTTGGAAAAATGTTTGCAATGTGTTTGCCTCATTCTTCTGTTCCTCCCTACACATCCACTATCAATCACTCCTGGAGAGAGGACACCGACCTGGATGGATTTACAGACAGCAAAAAAAACATATGTTCAAACCATATTTACTCCTAACACAAGCTCCAATAGCAGCATCATTAACTTCCTTCTTGGAGTAACAAATACTCCAGGGACTCTGGTCTGCAAATATTTTGCCAAGACTCTTGTCATGAAGCTGACAACATCCATCAATGAGCAGCTGGAAACAACGCGTGAAGCAGCACATGTCCAGAAATGCTCCAGATGGAAAAGAAACCAGACGAAAAGCACAGTGACCACAAACATCTCTGTACCAAGGACATTATTAACCTGACCAGCAGGAGGAACCCTACTTAAACAAGCACGGAAGAATTACTAAAAGAAAAAAAATGGTCCCACTTGAAAGGATTTAATTGAATGAGATAAATTGCTCGGGAGTGTAGCAGCATGATGACACCCAGGAGGCAAACACCAGCCCAAAACAGCGAGAGCCTGTGTCCAAACTTAACCTGAAACTTTACAAAATGCAGTAGGGCAAATAAAAAAAGCCTCTGTCTTATCCATAAGCATCTACAGTATAGATTTTATAGCCTTAATGGTACACATTGAATATATGCTCTTTCACTTTGTGCTGCGTGGAGCAGTAGTATCTTAATACCACTTTTCCATCTTTGGTGGTATGATTTGCATAAAGAATACTGTGGCATTCAATTTAGATAATCTTAGCTATGCTTTATGTCTTTGTTACGAGCAATTCGGTTGCTATTTTCTGGAGAAACTGTGCAAAGCGTGCTCAGCATTTCCCAGTACTAAATGACATTTTGAATTTCATCCACTTCGCCAAATTTGGGGGCAAATTTTACTTTGCCAAAAACTTCTACCCTATTCCCATGGAGAAATATTTTTGAAGATTTTAATGAGAATGAGCTCAGATATTTTTAAGCTAAGAGTAGTGATCTGGGGGTTAGAGACAGGATTTTGAGCAAGGCAGAAATGTTGACTTTATTCCAAGAAGGCACCCTATAGTCACCCCATGGGAAAACTGGCCAGATTTTACAGTCCCCAGCAGGGACCTGGTCTAGGAGCTAAATTCCCTTAAAATTCCATATGTTTTTAGTAAAGTCCTGTTTCTCCCTCTGAGGCTTGACCTTCCCTGTAGCTAGCACCACCAGCTGCTATGTGCATAGCTGCAGGTGGATTATAATTCGTATGTACACCAGTTCTACCAGCTTTTATATTTAGGTTGCCCAACACTGCTGGCTGATGATCCTCTCAGGTGGTTTTGTTCCTGAAATGCCAGACAGAGTCTCGTCAATATGCCTGAGCAAGAGAGAGAAGAAATTTCCCTTCCCGAATATAGACTCCGAATTGAGCTGTCACTTGTCACCGCACGAGGTTGTTAAGTCTTCAGAGTGCGGCCTATTTGCTGCAGGTTTGTACAGGCACAAATCAGACTACGGTTAGATACATAAGCAGCTTTAACACAGGAAATATCTTGTGTCATTAAAGGGAAACTATTGCAACTTATTTCTCAAGAAGTGCTTTAGCAGCGGTGTGAGGAGCCTTCCTCCACTGCACCTGGGGTTTGTTTGCTTCTTAGCCTCAACAGCCCCTTCTATACCAATTTTATAACACCTCCTAACTTATTATATTAACTATTCAGAGTGGATAAGCTTGCTTCTACATATTTTATTTATTCCAGTGCAGTCGAACAACCAAATCAGATCTTTGGCAACTCAGTATGGCTGAGCTGTAGTAAAGCTACAAACGTCAACATCCTCTAAAGACCATCACTTATGTACTCTGCAATTTATCTATTTTTGCTGGCATTAGGAACAGGAACAGCTCTGTCTGGTGACCCAAGATGGCTGATTAAAGGTATTCAGCATACAAAATTTAAAAAAAACCCAAATAATAATAATAATTCAATGCATGGTCCTCAAATTCAGTGAAATGCCAGCTGTCACTTAGCAATTACTTCATCTTTCTTTCAGATTGCCATAGTTGCTAAATCTTTTCTGTCTCTTCTTTTTTTTTTTTCAAGAAAAGTCTCCCTGTGATTATTTATTGCAGTTGTCACAAGCTAGACCAGGTAAGCCTGACACAGAAAAGTGGATTTAATTACACTAACAATGAATAAATATATTTGAAACTAAACACTGTAAATGAGCTGCCGGCCGCGTTCCCGGTTGAGTTTTACAATCGATTCTATCCTACTTCAGCCCCAGCACATTGGAAAGCACATGAGCAGTAAAAAACATGACACTGTGGGGGATCAGCACTGTTTGGTATGTGTTGGACCATAGATAAGCAGCTTCTGCCTGTGGAAAAGGTCTTGGTGACTACCAAGATACCATCCAGCAACGTCTGGGTGCCCACCCATGATGGAGCTCATGGAAAGAAACTTGTTGTGGTCTGGCTTTTGTCTTCTGGCTGAGCTGTATCTGGTGCAGGATGGCAGGTGGGGACCCAGAGAACTTTCTGAGCTGGGTTTTGAAGTGAGATTTTGTAAAGAGCAGCCTATGCTGAGCAATGTTTTTCCAGGACCCATTCACCACCTCTGGCACCAATGGCGAGGTGTCACTATCCCCCCAAACTGGCAGAAAATGACTGCAAAGGAGGACTTATTCCAGTACCTTCCAGACCCAAACACTACTGGCCTAAATAAATGCATCCTTTGGCGACAGAGTTTGGGTGCTGCCACTTCCAGAACTGATGTTCGTCCTGACAAGTCATGATGAAGATTTGTGTCTGTTTTTCACAGTTACCTTATTGTTGGCCAATGTTAAAAACACATGATATTTCATCAGCTTGCCATGTCTTCTCTTTACCATGCATGACAAAAAGATCTGAAATGTCATGTATTTCACTACCAGCACACAATCACAAAAGAAATAAGAAACAGTTATTCTAACCAGAAGCTGAAATAGTAGTAACATCTTTAGGCAACGCATGATATTTTAGTTTTCTGTCATACACGGGGAAATATAAACACCTATAAAATGTCATGCATTTGCAGTCATAAGTGAACTCATGTAAACATTTTGTTGAAAGATGCATGAGATTCCATCCTTTTGCCATATTCATAGAGCTGCATAATAAATTTGGGGCCAAACTGACTATTTCATGTTTTGTTTCGTATTTAGAAGAGAAGACTATCAATTAAGCACATCTGCAGACACTCCTACACTTGGACCAGTTTTTCTCTCGCAGTTCCTCGATGAAGCACTCTAAGTTGCCAGGCTTTGCTTAGAGATGCAGAAATTTTGCTGATATTTGGGAAACCCCCAGTGGAAAGGTGTAGTTGCAGGTCTAGCGGTTACCTCCTACGGGACTGGTTTTAAAAGCCCTGAACTGCAGAACATTGTCTTCCTGTACCTTTCATCCTTGCTCACCAGCTCCTCAGCCATCTGCTTTCTGCAGCAACAGGGACCAAGCCCAAAGAGCTAACCCAGGTCTGAACAAGCTCAGGCTGCTGCTGCTGCAACCTAAAAGCATCCCTCTGTGTCACTTCTTTCTTTCTTTAAAACAAAAGTAGTGAGTGCAGGAGGTGAGTTTAAGGTCACAACTGATTTAAAAAATCTATTTTGGAGATCTCTTGTTTTCTTCTCTAAAGGATATAGAGTTGTGGGTTTTTTTGGTTTTGTTTGTTTGTTTGTTTTCTAGAAGGTAATATTTGGATTCTTTCCATCCCTGGAGACATCCCAGGCCAGGCTGGATGGGGCTCTGAGCAACCTGAGCTGGTGAAGATGTCCCTGCTCATGGCAGGGGTGGCACTGAGGGAGCTGGGAAAGTCCCTTCCAAGCCAAAATATTCTGTGATGCTACGATTCTATGATAAAGCCCTTTCACAAGAAATGGCACTTTATGTAAATTCTGACCACAAGGAAACTCCTTGGAAAGCAGATGTTGCTTTGATGGCTTTGCCAAATACTACAAGGCAGATTTGGGTGCTTGAAGCTCTTTCCACAGCAGAGCTGCTGCTACTCCCAGACCTGATACTGACCTACTGTGGAACTATGCCATCTTCTACCTGCTTGCCTCCATTTTCTTCTTTGTTAAATCAAGAGAAATGGTATTCAGCTTTATAACTTCATTGGGATGTCTGGATGGAAGTCACGGAACAGAGACAAATCTTTTTGTGCACATATATCATAAATAATCATCAACTTCTCCCTGGTGTTTCTAGAGATGCTGGGATAATGATACTCCTTTGCTTAGCTCTGATTTCTGAATTTCGAATATGGCAAACAGGGCTGAAATTTCATGTATTTTCTTTACCATTCCCATATCATTTTCTTTACAGACTCTCATTTGAGTTGCTTCACTGGGAAGAGAAGCTCTTTTGAGGGTAAAATTTAAAATAGCTGCAGGTACCTCTTGTCGGTGCTGTAGAAATGGAGAAAATGTGAAGTTACCGTGTGACAATTAGCTCAAGATTAAGAATTTCTGAAACACATTTTCAAGAAAACCAAAACAATAAGAATATCGAAAAACAGAGACACACAGCCTCTGCTAGACCCTGTGGAGAAGGGATTTATGCTTTATCTTAGTGTCATTGTCTTGCTAAGGGAAAATTAGTACATGCAGAGCTGGGTCTTTGTTATAAGTCACCTTGCTTTCATGTGAGCTGAGCACCTGCTTGCCCTGATGCCCACCTTTTCCTTTTTTTTTTTTTTTAGGTAAAAAACCCCCTCATAGTAGGTCTTAAGAATGAAAGTCTCATAGTAGGTTCTTAAATTAAAAGTTATGGTTTTCCTAAATGCAACCTAGAGATGAAAATTGAGAAGTTTCATCCTGAGGGTGGCATTGGCATCAGAAAGGCAGAACAGTGCAACCACAACGGTGTGCAACCACAACGGTGTGCAACCACTACAACGTACAACAAAGCACACACCAGAGAGAATGAAAAAAGCCTAAATTAAAAAACAGCTTAAAATCTTCCATTTTTGCTTGCCTCAGGTTTCCTATGGCTGGGTGTGGGTGGTTACCAATCAACAACTTTACTTCAAACCCACTGAGTTAGTCTTCAGAAACACTCAAGGACACTTATCTCTGCACCTGACTTGCATGGAGACCTCAGTGGGATTTAGGCACGCAAACACAACCCATCATGCCCACCCCAACAAGCAATGAATATTCTCGGCTCCTAAATTGGGATCTCCTAATTTAAGCTTTAAGAAACGCAAGTATCCCCAGCACCTTGCAAATGCGAGTCTTGTATAAAGTGGATCTGCACACACATTTACACCTACAGAAAGGAATGTAGGTTTGCAGGGGATTTGTTAAGAATTATGCAATGGGAAAAATTCAGATTTCCCTGGTGATCTTGAAATACCTTTTAGATTTATTCCCTTCACGTCCATTAGTACAATATTGTGTTTCATCAAAACGCAATAAAAGTTACTGAGGAACAGGCTTCAAGGATACAGATTTCCTTCCAGATACTCACTTGCTTGTGAGATGAGTCTTGGGAGTGATCCCATGCTCTCCAAAGAGTGTAACAAAGACATTGGCATCAGTTCCTGCTCCTCGGACATCTCCTGTCACTGTCACCACCTCATAAACTGTGGAAAGAAAAAAGAAAGATCAGGACAACAGGAGAAATCCATCATCTTATACATTATATATTCAAGTCACCCCCAAACCTGAGCTGAAATATGGACCCTGGAGATGGATCAATGCACCCACCGCCAAACCCAACCTGTCTCTTTGGAGGATCAACACAACTGGTGAAAATCATTACATCAAACTAAAACTTCTGGAGACGCTTTACATGGGCAGAAAGGGATGGAATTAGGATGGGTTTTGCTGAAAATAAAGGACTTCTCTGCGAACACATCACCTTCCCTACCGTAATACTTGTGTGTGTATTACATATAACAGATGAATTTATGTGAAGTGTTAGAGTGAAGCTGTTGAGCCGTTTTTCATTTATGCGCATTGGCGCAATGCACTCTTTCTTGTTTGCTTTGATAATACATTTGTATGAAGCTGAGAAATCACTACAGCCAGAAACTTTGCATTTCAGTTGTTCTAGAGATTTTACTAGAGACCAAATGGTAAATCATGATGAGAATAAGGTAGGAAAATGCTTAAATTAGAGTCTCAAACCTCTATCAATTTATCTTACCAAGCAGTAGATTGAGTGGTTACTTTATTATCACACATCAATATCTTCTTGGGAGAGACACAAGTTAAAAAGTGCCTTTTATTCAAGTGAAGAAAGGCATGAAAAGGTCCAATGGCTAGAAGGTACAGCTAGATAAATTCAAATTACGGTCAGACACAGATTTCTTAAGCAAGATGATGAGTGAAGTTAGAACAAGACTTAAGGCTTGAAAATAAATTGCCTTTCTGAAGGACATGTCTTTGTTGGTTCAGTACAGAAGGAACTGAAAGAAATTATAAAACTTTGCCTACGGCAACACTGAGCATCCTGATGGCCCTTTTTGTCTTTGGAACACATGATGGTCATTAGCTAATAATAATATTTCAGGCTCAGACCTGTAAGCTGGAGGAAAGGCTAAATTTTCATCATTTCATCTTGCGCTGCCTGACTGTGAAGTGTATGATTTCTCAGAACTAATGCTGTAAAAATATCAGTCTCCACAGGTGTATCACAACTGTTATCTATTTTGTTAGCGCCCATCTTTCCCTGACTACAACACATATATTTATATTCAAAAGAGATAAAAAATGTATTGGGACTTTCTACTCTGAGCATCAGACGTTTTCCCTCATGAACACTCTTCCCGCAAAGTATCACAGAGAATAAATTAGATCACCATTTTAACTGAAAAGCATGGAGACAAGAGTGCTAGAGCAAAACCCAGGCCACTTGACTAAAACAGATTAGAGACTGCGCCTCATTTGCAGCAGCCCTGCTGCGCTGAGACAGAAAAATATATCGCAATATTTTCCTAACCTCACCTTTCCATGAATGTAAATAGGATGGGAAGGAGACATTAGTATAATAAATACAGTACGTTATGAGCTGTGGTTGGCTAAATTTTAAGAATCCCTTGGCTTGGTGTGTTGCATTTATGGGCTCAAAGGAAGGTATTTTTTTTTCCAGAAAAAGAATACACAAAATCCAAAGCTTACATATGAGTAAAGTATATGAACAATATGTTTTCATTCTACCTTTCTCCTGTTATCATTCTCACACTCCAATGTTTTACATAGTGCAGAGAGACAGACGACATCCTTGCATTCGCCGTTAACAAGAGGAAGACTCATAATCCACCTGCCCCAGTGATTCACCACTGACGGCTTTGTGGTTTTCAGCGCTGTATCGACTCGGCTTTGGAAACAGCAAGGTGATGCCATTAAGTTATAACATTGCTGCATTTATTTATAACATGCCTTTTATGTCTGGCCATCTCAAAGTGTATTGCAATTTATCTGTACCATAGAAGCACTTATTTCTGTCAGAGCCTCCTATAGGCAGTGCCAAAGTGACAGTTATGGCTGAGCATCCCTCTGCAAGATTTAATTTGGGAAAAGGGCCTTCAATGCATCATCCCCCCTCTCCCCACACAGGCTCAGCAAAATTTGGCCCTGTTCCTTCTTCCACAGGGAGAATCACAGAATCGCAGAATGTCAGGGATTAGAAGGGACCTGGAAAGCTCATCCACTGCAATCCCCCCATGGAGCAGGAACACCCAGATGAGGTTACACAGGAAGGTGTCCAGGCGGGTTGGAATGTCTGCAGAGAAGGAGACTCCACAACCCCCCTGGGCAGCCTGGGCCAGGCTCTGCCACCCTCACTAAGAAGAAGATTCTTCTCATATTTAAGTGGAACCTCTTGTGTTCCAGTTTGAACCCATTACCCCTTGTCCTATCACTGGTTGTCACCGAGAAGAGCCTGGCTCCATCCTCCTGACACTCACCCTTCACATATCTGTAACCATGAATGAGGTCACCCCTCAGTCTCCTCTTGTCCAGCTCCAGAGCCCCAGCTCCCTCAGCCTTTCCTCACACGGGAGATGCTCCACTCCCTTCAGCATCTTGGTGGCTGCGCTGGACTCTCTCCAGCAGTTCCCTGTCCTGCTGGAACTGAGGGGCCACAACTGAACACAATATTCCAGGTGTGGTCTCCCCAGGGCAGAGCAGAGGGGCAGGAGAACCTCTCTGACCCACTGACCACCCCATTCTAACCCACCCCAGGTACCACTGGCCTTCCTGGCCACAAGGGCCCAGTGCTGGCTCCTGGTCACCCTGCTGTCCCCAGGACCCCCAGGTCCCTTTCCCCTACACTGCTCTCTAATAGGTCATTCCCCAACTTACACTGGAACCTGGGGTTGTTCCTGCCCAGATACAAGACTCTACACTTTCCCTTGTTACATTTCATTAAATTTTTCCCTGCCCAACTCTCCAGTCTGTCCAGTTCTCGCTGGTCAAGTTGTGCCCAGCTTCATGCCTGGAAGCACATGGCTGAAGGTATTTTCCCTGTGAAAAGGGAGAAAAAAAAGTCATCAAAACAATCTGTAAGTTTCCAGAGACCTTTCAAAACCTCAGGCTCATTTTCTAGTAATTTTTGTTGTTGTTTTACTGCTAGAGAAGTGCCAGGACTTATAAGTTGTATGTGACAGGCAGAGCCTGTCATGTTACATCTGTCCATGTTACATCAAGGAAAACTCATTGCAGAACTGGTCCACTGCACCTCTGCAAGTATTGATGTCACCTTATCGATACTTCTAACCTTAATTTCCTTATGGAAGATGTAAGTTATACTTACCTACTTCCACTTTCCGATGCCTAAAAAATGACATGACGGCATACAGGGAAATTAAGTGTCTAAGACAATACCACTAACAAGCCACAATACTTCCTCCTTAAAAATCAAAACCTTTCTCCAATTCCCGCAATGGGAATCTCACATTTGCAAGAAAACACAAACCATGAATACGTACAAATTTGCACTTTATGTTCACAACTCCAAACTCAGCCTCCATGTACTGCAGTGAGCAAGCAGCACATGGATGAGCAGTTTTTACCAGGACAGATGTGCTGAGCCTTGCCCGAGTAGCACATGTCACTACTGAGCATATGCTGTGGTTAGCACCATTTTAATTAACTTCGCACAGAGGGACAAAAGTTGAGGCTGGGTTGATGACACCAGCATGTCATCGCATTTGATAAGTTCCATGGTGCATTCCTGGAAGACAAAAGGAGCCCTGCCGACCCTTCTCCAGCCCTACAGCTGTGCAAGTAAATGATGTCATGGCTTTCCAGTGACATCATGGAAGCAGGACCCATGATTTACTTTGGGGGAAGAAAATGGAAGTTTAATACTAGCCTTGAATGTTAGCTCTTCCTGGAAAGGGGACCTGGAGACAAATGCAGATTACTTAGCTACTTCCTTTGAAGACGTGAAATTTCAATAGTCTAGATCTAGGATTATTTCATTTCTTTGAATTTCTTTTATTTCTGGTCAACCACGGGCAGCTGATGAGTGCCATCTTTTCTAGGAGCATGTCTTCATCTTGAGGACCCAGCAGGCAGAAAAGGCTCTCATGCTGGGGTGGAGGGGAAGCAGCATGTGTACCCTAAGCCCCTTTGCTGGGAACAACATCCATGATAGAAGTCACAAGAACTGTGGATTAATGACAATTCTTAACAACCTCAGGAGTTTGTTCTGGAATAATCAGATATTCTGGCTCTGAGAGAACATGTCCAACCTTAGCAAATCCCAAGCATAAACATCTTGCACTTTATGATTTGGGACAATAAAGCCAAATTAGCTGAAAAGCTTGAAATTGGATTTCTATGGAACTCACACTTCTAACCAAGAGTGCAATCTAGGCTAGAAAGATCAATTTTGCTACTTCAGTGCTCCAGCTATGAAGGGGAAGATTAAGAAAATACAGAAGTTAAATATCTCTAGTATTGTCTCTGTTTCACCCTTATCACCAAGTTCCTTACTTTCTTTTTGGAGGTTTTCATGTGATTTCCAATCTTTTAATTTTGAGTCCACTTGTTCCAAACTCCTCTCCAACACACAAGAGGTCTGAATTGCCTGCTAAGGATTTGCCTCCATCACTGCTGTGAATAACCTCAGGATCGTGGGTTATTAATACTCATCAAAAATCTGTCTCTGTGGTGCAAAGATGCCAGCCCTTAAAAAACCCTTCACTGATGGAAAACATCTGCTCAAACTCTCAAGAATTTATCAAATCATTTTTAACAGGAGCAGTGTGTTAATCATTTCGGCCACTTGTTTATTTATGTTTCTTCTCCTCCACCTTCATCAGTCTCATATGGAATACATGGTTATTACCAGGCAAATTTAAGAAGAAGAAGAAGAAGAAGAAGAAGAAGAAGAAGAAGAAGAAGAAGAAGGAGAAGAAGGAGAAAAAAAAGGAAAAGAAGAAGGAAAAGAAAGGGAAAGGGAAAGGGAAAGGGAAAGGGAAAGGGAAAGGGAAAGGGAAAGGGAAAGAGAGAGAGAAAGAGAAAGAGAAAGAGAAAGAGAAAGAGAAAGAGAAAGAGAAAGAGAAAGAGAAAGAGAAAGGGAAAAAGGGAAAAAGAAAAAGGGAAAAAGAAAAAGGGAAAAAGGAAAAGGGAAAAAGAAAAAGGGAAAAAGAAAAAGAAAAAGGAAAAAAAAAGGAAAAGAAAAAGGAAAAGAAAAAGGAAAAGAAAAAGGAAAAGAAAAGGGAAAAGAAAAAGGAAAAGAAAAAGGAAAAGAAAAAGGAAAAGAAAAAGAAACAGAAACAGAAAAAGAAAAAGAAAAAGAAAAAGAAAAAGAAAAAGAAAAAGAAAAAGAAAAAGAAAAAGAAAAAGAAAAAGAAAAAGAAAAAGAAAAAGAAAAAGAAAAAGTGGAAAAATCCCTTCATTATTTGAAAAGTAATGAAGTACAAAGATTGCTATTTTCCCATTTTTTACTCCAATGCACATCATCAGTTCAGTATTTCTTTTAGGGCTCTTGCTTGGTCCGGTAGTGAAAGACAAATTTTAACATTTTTTCAGAAGAAAATGATGTTTGGGTGTATTGCTTCAGATTTGCCTGTATCCTACTATTTAGACTCCTCTTCAGTGGAAGCAATCACTGAATGCAAATAAAGAGAGCATCCACAGGGATTTATGGTTACCCTCTTCCCTTACTAATTTATGAGTTATCAGTATGCAGCAGCTTTGCTTTTAGCTGTCTGACAACAGTGACAGTTATACTGGGGAACCTTTAAGCTCCTCAAAGAAATCTGCTCTCGAAGGGGAGTTTGGAAGGGTCAGTTAAACCCTGTTGGCATCTCCTCCACAGAGTCAGCTGGAAGACCAGTTCTAAACAGACACTGAAATATTTTACCAGATGCACACCTCAAAAGTTTCTGGTTTTCCTGTCTTAATGGGACTTGAAACACGAACTTTCTTTAGAGCTTTGCAATAAATTTTGGCATCCATAATGTGAAAAACAACTCATATGCGCTCCTGCTGGTCTTAACAAATCAAGACGTCCTTTGGCAGAAATCTCTCAGCCTCTCCATGAATAGATATCTTTTCACCCACCATATCTTTATTTCCTTCTTGGTCAAACATACGGTGCAAACCATGACATTCCCATAACCCCTTATCAAATACTGATGTTGGTCATCCACCTCTCTCCAAATATAGACAGAATGCCCCAAAATCCATGGCTCTTCAGTTAAGCTGCTTCTCCATCAGGCCGTTAAGCCAGTCTTAAGATGTTTCTGCCCAAATGTGCTACTCCTTAGCATTTTTCCTACCAGTGTTAACAGAGTTCATCCTACATCATGGGTAAAGGAGCACCAAAGAGATGTCACAGAAGCAAAAGGGAGAGTACTGGATCACAGCTTGAACCTGGACACGCTGCACAGGCTACTGCTCACAGGAAAATACCTACATTTAGGTGCTTTTAACTGGCAAACAATCTCCTCCCCATGCTCAAGGCAAGTCTATTCTCAGTACACAGAACACAGCCAAGTTACAGTAATCTACAATGCTAGCATATGAATGCTCAACTTCAAGGCCAGTCTCCAAATCCTGCTTTTCTCCCAACGGGCTACTCAGAGTCAAAATAAAGCTTTTAGTACAGTCATTGATATAGACTCTTTTGTTCCAAATATTACCTCAATCAAGTGGAATTTGGTTCACTCATCTCATCTGGTGGATATTGAATCCTGCAGCGTACTCCACTGTTCAGCTATCTGGCATGAAGACGTCGGAAACCGGTGAAAGTTTCGGCAAGCTAAACAGAACTGATTTTCTATGGACTGAAAAACCTATAACTGCTTTTCATGGGCATATACAAGCTGAATAAAGGAAGTAATAGACAGTAGTTTCTTTGCTGAAAATAAGCATTCAAAAATGGTCATTTCAAGCACAAGATACAGACGGCGTAAAATCAGTATCAGGTTACATTGCAGCATCGCTGGAAAACCTTACATCCATTTTCCTGTCTTGCAGAAAGAACTGATACTATAAACCCGTCCATTCAATGGCCAAAGTAGAGAAACACGCGCTTCAAAACAGTTGCTAAAATTATTGTAAGGCTATAAATACTGACAAGTGGAGACTGAGATCCTGTAGCTAAGAGCATGCAAAATTCCCTTAGCTCCTCAAGGAAGGAATATCTTCAGGGCAGAAGAGTGCTTTGGCTGATAAATTTGGCTTTTCTGACTTCAAGAACATGGGTTTGCTTAGCACCACTTATGGCAGTGACTGCAGATCCCTTCAAGTCATGTTCTCACACAGGGCATATGGAGAACTAGGCTGGAGCTCGTGACAGTGCCTCACTGTTGTCTAGCAAGAGTGGCCCGTGGTAGAAAAAAATACAGTGTTATGCCACAGGAATGATTAAATGGGTGGAACAAGACAGGAAAGTTAGTAAGGAGTCATCAAAGGGTTTGGGTAAGGAAGAAGAAAAGCAGAAACAAGAGCTGAGCCACACTATGAGCACAGGCAAGGAAACAGAGAGGATGAAAGCCCCAATATTCATTTAATGTTGATTCATGCAAACCACCAGTCACTCTGTCTCCTACTGAAGAACTTCAGCTTGTGCTTGTCTTGGAGCATCTGAAGAGTACCTTGACATTTATGCAAAATACTTGGAAGTTTTTAAGGGTCTGTGCTGACTTTTACGGATTATGTTTGCCCAAATATTCCTGTATGCACTTGAACACACCAGTTAAATACTTACTGTGGTTATACTTTTATCAGGACCATCCTTTACCCACTGTGAAGATGAGCCTACAAAATCAGCACTGGTTTGTTTTTATCAAACCACAATTTGGGCAATAATCTCTTGTCATGCACAAAATGAGCCAAATTATTCTCTCATTCACTCTGGGGCAAATCCTGACTAACTCCATTGACTTGAGCACAATGACTCTGGATTCATATTGGCAAAACTGTGAACAGATTTAGGCCTTAAACACTGTAAGAGATTGTTTGTTCTTTATATGCTTTAGCAAAAGCAGCTTTTTAGTCCAGCATAGATGCCAAATTAATTATTCAAAGCAGAAGAGAGGGATTTTTTCCATTAATATTTGGACTGGTTGCACACATATACATTTTGCTATTCATAGATTATACAAAGAATTGCAGAATTAATAGTATCTTACATTTTGAGACACTTCATGGACGTGAATTAGGGAAGTTCCCTGCAAACTTACCACTAGTAGACACAAATAGCGTTATCTTGAGCGCTGAAACATCGTTTATCTCTTAAAATATAAATCCAAAGATGAATACTTTCCTGTCTGTTCCCACAGGCAGAGTAGTTGTTGTTTGGAGTTTGTTTTACTCCATGAGCTATTGCAAAATCAACATTTCATTCTCATGCACCGTAGGAAGCCAAACTTGATTCATCTGGTGCTCCAGCTATCACTTGAAAGTGCTTTTGCCTTAGCACCACCAGAAAAAATGTCTCAGTTTCTTGCTGGAACAGAAGAGTACAATTAGCCTAGCAATCGACACCTTTGTCATTCAACTTTAAATTGCACTGGGGGAAAACACTGTGCCTCAGGGGAGAGAAACATTTTTGAGAAAAACCTATTCCATTTCTTTCATTATCTTTTGGAGACAAGAAGGGCCTGCCGGGACATGGGGTGTCTCTGAATCATGAATGTGGACAAGAACGTCAGATAATGGGAAGTGTATTACTCAGCCTGGGCAAAATACGATATTGATTTTACTTGCAGCACCGAGCAACGTCTGTGGTACAACAGTGTGTCTGCAGAATGCAACTGGAAGTAATTCCCTGGTGTCTATCATGTCTGGATGAGAGGAAACGGCCTCAAGTTGTGCCAGGGGAGGTTTCGACTGGGTATTGGGAAATGTTTCTTCCTAGAAAGGGCTGTCAGGCATTGGAACAGGCTGCCCAGGGCAGTGGTGGAGTCACCATCCCTGGTGGGGTTGAGCAGACGTGGAGATGAGGTTCTCAGGGACATGGGCTAGTGCCAGGGTTGGGTTAACAGTTGGACTGCATGACCTTGAGTGTCTCTACCAACCAAAATGATGTTATGATCCTTTGTTGCTCTAGGACCAGATACAAACAAGAGCCCCCCTTTTTTCTATTAATAGTTATCTAGGTAGTAGGACAACCAAGATCAAAGAGAGATGCTCTTGTTGCTGCTGGCTTTGACCCCAATATCCAGATAGCAGGAAGAGCAATTTCACCAAAGGTTATTATTTTGCTGACCACTCAGCAGCTTTGGTCTGGAGGCCTTGCAGGTGCTGGATGCTGGATGAGCAACGCACAACATTTCTCTCCATTTATTTATGGTGAATGGCTGAGTTGTTTTTGCAGAGGCAAACACACCATCAATGGCATATTTTGAAACCGCTTGGCCTGAGACAGTGAATCCAGGAGGACCGGTTCATGTTCAGGAGTCAACAGATGGCAAAGCCACCGGCAGGCAAGGACCAGGTGACACTGTGAACAGGGACAGCTGGAGGGTGACACTGCGCCCTTGGCAGCTCTCAGCTGAGGACCCAGCACCTTTTGCTCCTAACACCCAGTTTCCAGCTGCATTTCAGGTTAATGCTTGGCATAAACAGGGACAAATACCTCTCAGAAGCTTATAACATGCTACAAGTTATATGTGTTACCTTTATTTACATGCACATTGTTAATGCCTTTATGGATTGATCATAACTCTGTGACTTAATCATTCATGTCAGACAGCTACTAATATCCAACTAGCACCTAAAAAGTTTGTTTAAAAAACAAACAAACAAATATGAATGGTCACAAACTATGACCTTGCAATCTCCTGCCTCTTCCTTCTTTGCAAGTATGTCCTGATTAACACTTGCAGTTCATCAACATGTAAGTTAGAGATAGCACTGTGATATAGACATGTATAAAATGGAGGACACCAAACTGATGTGGAAAAATACACCAGATCTGAACTTCAGAAGGTGAAGTGCTGAGAAGACCAACAGTTTCCAACAGCCACATCCAATTGCAGCAACAGTGAACAGCTAGTTTGTGATACATGTGTGGTGAGTCTCATAGTGCATGCAAATCCATCAACAAAAGGCACAATTCTTATTTTCAGTCTGTTTCCCAATGTTGCCACTTCAGCTTCTCTTCAGGAACTCCCAAATACTTTCATCTGAAATCCAAAAACTAAACTTTCAGTCTATAAAGTAGACACAATCACAGCTATAAAACAGAACTTGCCATTCTGTTCATATTTCAGTATTTCGGGTGTGAGGAGGGCAGCAACACTGCAAAACTGCAGCCCTCAGCAGGTGCGGGTTGTACGGGCACCAGCTGACACATCAGCTGCGCCGTGTGTTTGGCAGCCGGGCACCTACAGCTGTTCCTCGATGCTGTTTTGGGGGCTGCCAGCTGGGCTGAGCCATCCCAGAAGAATCATGTGTGCATAACAAGGATGGCTTCTGAACATGCTTGGGGCAGATGGGTCCTGCCTGGGGAGGAGCAGTGGCGGGGGTACACAAGTGTTTGCTCTGCCCAGATCCAAGCCTGCATTGCTGAGCACACACCTGCATTTCACAGAATCCCAGGCTGGTTGGGGTTAGAAGGGACCTCTGGAGATCATCCAGTCCAACCCACCTGCTCAAGCAGGGTCACCAGAGCAGGTCACACAGGATCGTGTCCAGGCGGGTTTGAATGTCTCAGAGAAGGAGACTCCACAACCTCAAAGGAAAGAAGTTTCTCCTCATATTCAGATGGAACCTCCTGTGCTTCAGTCTGTGCCCATTGCCCCTCACCCTGTCATTGGGCACCACTGAACAGAGTCTGGTCCATCTTCTTGACACCCACCCTGGAGATATTTATCACATTGATAAGATCCCTCTCAGCTTCTCTTCTCCAGCTGAACAGCCCCAGCTCTCTGTCTCTCCTCATCAGAAAGATGCTCCAGACCCCTCAGCATCTTTGTGTCCCTCCACTGGACTCTCTCCAATAATTTCTTGTCCTCCTTTAGCTGGGGAGCCCAGGAGTGGACACAGAACTGCAGATGTGTCCTCACCAGGGCAGAGCAGAGGGGGAGGAACATCCTCCCTCCACCTGCTGGTCACACTTTTCCTAATGCACCCCAGGGACCATTGGCCTCCTTGGCCACAAGGGCACATTGCTGGCTCATGGTCACTCTGTTGTCCACCAGAACTCCCAGGTCCTTCTCTGCAGAGCCGCTTTCCAGCAGGCCAACCCCAACCTGTTCTGGTGCCTGCGGTTGTTCCTCCCAAGGTGCAGGACCCTACACTTGCCCTTGTTGAACTTCATCAGGTTCTTCTCTGCCCAGCCCCCCAGACTGTGAAGCTCTAACTGAATGGCAGCAGCACAGCCTTTTGCTGTATTCACCACTCCTCCCAGTTTTATGACATCTGAAAACTTGCTGAGGGTACAAATGAGACATCTGCAATGGCCTAAACCTTCAGATCACTTGAGGGTTTGCTCTGATAGGTTTATCTGCATTCTTCTGCTTTGCCATACTGATTTTCCATATCAATGACTAGCAGTAGTCTTGCTCCATGTCCATGGCTGACCACAGAGGTCAAAGATGAAGAGCTACTATGATTCCTTGTACAGTTCCATCCACAGCTTTTTGACTGCTCATTTCCAACTTGTAAGACCCCATTTCAGCAGGACACCTCCAGGCAACTTTACCCTTCAGTGGGACTACACAGCTGTGTAGTGGAGTGTGTCTAATGACAAAGCCCAAAGATTTTTCAGTGCCTACATAAAAATATTAGCAAATGTTCCTGTGATTTAACCAACACTTTGATATCGCAAGTAGTTTAATGTTGGTTTGTTCTGTCATACAAGCTGATAGTTCTCGAGTACACTCATCTAACAGTGATCTAAACTTTCAAAATTCATATTTCACACAGTCATTTGTAACTATGGAAAACACTGAGATGCAAGCAGGTGAGGTCCACCCCATCTCCAAGGCACATGCAGCACCACCTTCTCTGGGTAGTATGCTTTACACATCCCGTCAGATCACAAGACATAAAATTGCCACTGGCATGAAGATCTTCTCTGAATGTTTTATGCCTCAAAACCAAGCTTATTTTACTGGTGAGGAGAAAAAAAAATATGTCTTCCTAAGAGGAGACCTAGTTCACGCTGATTTGGAACATTAATCAAAGCCTCAGTTTAGGAGTATCAGTGTGTGCAGGGTGCAGATGAGGTGATTTTGCATCTATTATAGAAATATGTGATACATCTCTGCAGTTCTGTATATAGCACAGGGAGAGAGCTGGCGACCACACAGCACTTGCTGTCCTCCTCCATTCTGCTGCTAAATTACATTAAACAGAACTTAGCAATAAACTCGGCATGTCCGAAACATTTCCTCTCTGTAACCCATTGCTGCAGTCGCTAAAGGAACATGATGTGATAAACGTAACACAATGTAAAACGGATGGAGCCCATTGAAAGAAATTATGAGTGGCTTGTATGACTATTCACAAATCAACAGTGGCCATTGCCTTCTTCCCATCACCATTTGAGACAGTGCATTTATTTGCAAACAAAACCATGCATTTCTTGAATAGGTTCCTTCACTTTATAATTATTTATAATTATTTATAATTATTTATAATTATTATCAGCGCTGCCAAGACCACCAAAGCCCCACTTCACCCTTTGTGCAACATGGACAAACCAGCAGTGTTGCACACAAAGTGCTCAGCACATCTGTCCCTGGAAGAGGTGACCACAGTCTGCGTCCCCTGGGAGCTGACCCACTCTTTGCTGCCTTCCATGGGATCACATGTTTTTCATGGACCTCTATGGTGTTTTTCTCACCCTGAGTCATCTAAGGTTTTGTAGCCATTTACTGTCACACAAAGCTGCCATTTAAGAGCCAGCATGCATGGAAGTGCCTTATCCTTCATCCTCCATGAGACAGTCCTGGGAAACCTGACCCTGGAGATGGTGACCAAGTGATCACAGTGTGTCAGGTGTGGCTACATGCTACAGTAAAACCGCCGATAGACAAGGAAAACACACTAGAGGATCTGCTGGTCTTTAAAGGAAAGATACACACTTCTTAAATATCCAGATCTGAAATTTAACACGAAGAGAGGAGAAGAGGAAACAGAGGATTTTATCATCAGTAGGACCCCAAAAAGTGTTGCTTTCCTCTGAAATGAGATGTACCTCTCGGTGAGATACAGCTATGCAGACTGAAGTCACAAGATCTCCTGAGCCAGCAGCACTTTGCTGTGACACAGCACAGGGGACACCATCTGCCACAGTCTCTTGGTGTCTGGGGGCCAGAATCACTGAACCAGCAGCTATCAGCTCAACCAGAGGAAAGACTCTGTTAATGGCATATAAGCAAGTCTCAGGAAATAAATATTTTCTGTCTTCCTAGCAACCCAGACATACCCATATTTTTGGCAGAAGTGACCCTGAAAACACACAGTGATACCTGCTGCCTTCCTTCTTGGTTCTCTGACCTCAAATCTGAGCAGGAGGATAAATAGCCATGTCAGTCTCCTGCTTACCACAGACAAGATTTGATGTACCAAAAGAAAGGTATGGAGAAAGAAAGAGATGGAGATCCTGCAAAAGATTGTTTTCAGGTTGCAGACATCCACTATGAACCTGAGGCAGCTGATACCTATAGAAGCTTTGATGATGGTTTAGGCAGTGAGACTGCTGTATGAACAGTCTCTGGATACCTACTGAACTGATTAGTCCACTGATTGCACTGATTAACTTTACATTGCACAGGGTGCCCTGTTTGCAGTAGTATTGGCAATTCAACACCACAGAATAGTTTGGTTTGTAAGGGACATTCAATGCTCATCCAGCCCCACCCCTGACATGAGCAGGGACATTTTCACCCGCTCAGGTTGCTCAGAGCCCTGTCCAGCCTGCCCTCGAAGACTTAAAGGAATGGGCCATCCATAACTTCTCTGGGTGAACTGTGCTAGTGTCTCACCATTCTCATTTAGAAAGTTTTTTTCCTTACATACAATCTAAACCTGTTGTGTTTTAGTTTAAAACCACTGCCCCTTGTCATGTCACCCCATGCCTTGGTAAAAAGTCAATCCCCATCTTTCTTATAAGCCCCTTTTAAGTATTGAAAAGCCACAAGAAGATCTCCCCAGAGCCTTCCATACTGTACTATAGAAACAACTAGGCAAATACTTATTAAAAAATAACTAATCTCGTTAACACCAGGATCACAGGAATGGACAACATCTACAATTTAGTTAAAAATGCCTGCTAACTCTGCTATAATTTTCTCAGATGCACTATCACTGAGTCAGTTGATATCTTTTGTTTTCCTGTCACCAGGAGCTGGATTTGCCTTGTTCTTCAGTCATCAATCGAATGTAATGGGGGGAGGAATCCCTTCTCCTGTTTGCTAATACAATAAGATAAAGGGGACATCAGATGACATAGGCACCATTAACTCCCAGGTTATAAAACTTTTACAACACTTTCCTTTTTACAGCAAAAGGCATCACAGCTTGTGGACTGAAGGCTTGAGGACAAGGCACTTAGACTTTGCTCCTGAGCTTTTGGTTTTTGGTGCAAAATATACTAGAAGCAGGTTTTCACTGTTGAAAACCTCTGTGCCTCATTGATAGTGGACATCCTACCAACATCCTCCTTTCTTGCCCTCTGTTTATTCTCACATATATGTGCATTTGCTTCCATAAATATCTGGAAATTGAGTGTGCAAAACAGTGAAACACAGCTCAAGGAGAAGAGTCCACAATCCAAGGGAGCAAACAGTTGTTCAGCTTTGGGACTTTTGGCCACATGACAACTTTCTTGGAGGTCCAGAGGCTGTCACAATCGTAAATGCTGAAGGTTTCGAACCAAGTTTTTAGAATTCTGATAGGGACTATGAGAATCAAGTCCCTGTTTAATTAATTCCCCAGTGTTTCAACCACAAGCTATTACCTTCCCTGAAGAAAGTGATGAGAAACTAAGCAGAAGACCATATAGATATTATGACAAACATTTGCTGGAATTTCTTTAAAAGTGCAACATATATTATTCCTCTACCATAAAAAAAATGTAGTATGGGGGAAGACAACCTCCCTTCCCCAAAAGAGCCATCACAAATTAAGAAGGTTATGTGTATGGCATAAATACAAGTGTATATGGGAGGACCTCGATTCTCCTCTGCATCAGAGCAGTTGAATCGTTCTTGTTTTCCCAGTACAGCCATATGGCACCAATACAAAGTCATCGGTTATGATTAACCTATAACCACACCGCAAGCATGAGGTGCTTTTTGAGATTCCTCAGGCATGCTTAGTTCTCCCAATTGCCACACATTATTGCTCTAATTAAGTGGTGGGGAAACCACAGTGCTAAGAGTGTTAAGTGTCTTGCCCCAGCCATGCCAAGATCCAGTTGCACAGGTGCATAGGTGGCTGGTGTCACCCCTCGGCAGCCCATTACCTCTTTGCTGCCCACCTCTCTGATACGGAGACAACCTCCCTGTGCTTGGGAATGTCCTTCCACCTATTGAGACCTTTTTCTTTTCATCATGGAGTTCCATTGTGGTTCTTTGCTGCTTGCCTTGCAGTTTCCTCCCCTGTTTGCAACAGTGCTGCAGGTTTGCTGGGGATGAGATTACTAGCTGCCACCCAGCAGATAAAATGCTGAATCACAGTCCTTTTCCACAAGCTGTCTAGATGCTGCTGGGTTGATGGCTGCAACCTTTCTCCAAACCATGGTATTCTAATGAAATCAAGTGCATCATCTAAAACCTTAAGTCACTGCACAGCTCACTATGCAATGAGCTGAAGTATCCTATGCATATAAAACAAGTGTACTATTTATTGTGCCAACACAGTAACAACGTTAAGAGATGACTAGCAATATTTCCCCAGCCTATCTGGTAACTTACAACAGCAAGACAGATAATGTGCTGGACCTCTACATCAGTCCTAAGTGTTCCACCTCCTGCCCATTTGATACCAGATGAAATCACCTGCATGGTTCTGCTGCATATGTTGGAGCAGGACTGCTCATCTTTGCAGCGCATCCAGCTTATACAAGCAGAATCTGTGGACTGCAGCTTCTTAACAGCACCACAACGCAAATATTAATTAGGAGAATGTAATTACAGCAGTACCAAAGGCAAAGTGACTCCATGAACTGAAAAGCTAACACAGACGCAATCTGTCACTGCCACCTCACATAGCAAAAATTCTTATTTCATTAGAAATATTCCTCACATAAGAACAACAAGTGTCTGCACCTGCAGGAAGGGTCCCGAGATGGGAATAAGCAGGGCCAACAGCAAAACCACCCGCTCAGGACAGGAGGTGCGAAACAATGGAGCTGACCTTTTTTTTTGTTGTACTCATCTTCTGTTGCATTGGAGGAGTCCGAATGATAGTCCCGAAGCTCCTGCTCATACATCTCCAAAAAATTGTCGTCTGCCTTTCCTTTCTTGGACTTGTCACCTTTCTTCTTCTTCTTTTCTTTGCCTTTTTTGCCCTTTTTCTTCTTTTTCTTTCTGCGTTCATAGTCATCCTCATCCTCACTGCTATACTCTCTTCGCTTGGCTTTTTTCTTTTTCTTTTTCTTCACTTCCCCGCCATTCTCTGAGTCCTCAGATTTTGATTTCTTTTTGCTCTTTTTCTCCTGGCTTTCATTTTCCCCGTCTTCCTCAATTACCTCCTCAGCCACCTCCTCCACTGCCTCCTCTTCCTCTTCCTCCTCCTCCTCCTCCTCTGCTTCGTTCTTTTTGGTCTTTTCTTTCATGTCATTGTTTTTCACCCCTACACTTTTAACAACGCTCTATGGTTGCCTTAACCTGCCTTCTGGTGCCTGCTCTGGTTCCTTTTCTGATTGGCAAAGTTCTTTAGTCCTCCTCTCCTTGCCTAGGGCTGGGATGCTTCGTTTCTCAGTGTCCTTCCTCCTCCCCTGCTCTGTGTAGGTATGTCCTGGAGTCCCTTGTCCTTCTCCAACTCTCAGGTGCCAACAGCTCACCTCTTTCTGACTCCTCCTGCCTTCCTTCACCTTCTTGACTGACGTACCTTCTTCTCTCTTCTGTCTCTGATGCTCTTTGGGTTTTCTCCTTTTCGTTATTATTATTAATTCATTGGTGTGTGCTGAGAACTTTCTCTCTTTTTTTTCAGAGTTGCCTCAGCCTCCTCTCAGGGTCAGTTGACAATCTGGGTCTACGGTGTCAGGGTGTGACAGTTAAGGTTGTAGCTCCATAGAATATCAATCAGATGAGGGCATGTGGTCAAGCGGCTTATTGTCCTTCACATGCAAGTTCAGGACAGGATAAAACAGAGGCATTTCTCTTCCTCATAACATGTAGCAGCTTCAGACACCTCATGAAAAATTACTCAGTGCTATCCAGTCATGTGGTTATAAGACAGAGGGGCAAGTGAAAAAGGAGACCCACCAAGCAACCATATCGCACTGGTCTGCATTTCCTCTCTATTATTCATGGTGTCAGGATCACCTTACTGATAACAAAGATCTCGACTCTACATGGAGTTGTTGGGGTTTTTTTTTTGACCAGCCAGGCCAGTGACCAGGAGAACAAAAGCATCTCCAGGGTCTCTTTGTGGAGATCTTCATAACATCAGCACGACAGTCCTGCATCCAGCTCCTCATTCCCCAGTTACTGTGCTGTGTCTCCAACCAAATGATACTAAATAAATACAACAACCAGAAGAAGACACTTTACACAAGGCGCCCTTATAACAGCCCATCTTGGCCAACCAAAGAGAAATAAAATCTAGATTAATAACTGGGTGCAAACACACACCCATCTGACAGCTTTCACAGGCAAATATTGAGGTTGGATTGATAGAGGACAGGGAAAATATATGAAGTAACAACATGGTTGGAAGGCAATCGCAGTATGAAGCATGCCAAGCGCTCTGGTTGTGCTCAAAGATGTCAGTATGGGCTCACCTAACATCTAGTACAGGCAACAGGGGTTGTACTCCCATGCGTGGAGGAAGATATGCTAGCGGGAGATAGGAAGGGGCTGAGGGTTTTTCAATCTCTCTCTTTCTGCCTGTGCCACCAGCATGGCCATAGTCCAAGCCCCATGACGGTCTAAGTGTACAGCCCCAACTCTTCAGCCTGGGTTGGTGTCCATCCCTGCAAAGGTTCCACAGGCTCTTGTGATAGGTAAGGGAAGGACAAACACTACAGGACGAGGTCAATCTCGGTTGCAGTCAGAAGCAGATGACTCAAATTTTGACTGGGAATGGGAATGGAAAAGAAGAAAAATCATCCCTTCAAATTTGAAGTTGCTGTTATGGGTTTTGTCATAGAAAATGAAGTTTAATTAAAAATTGTAGCATGGAAAACCACATCGAATTTCTCTGAGGTAGCTCAAGTGTACATAAACCAAGAAAAGCAGTCAGCCTGGCACTAAATCACACTAATGGAAGAAGAAAGAGCTGAATATATGGCAGGGCTGCGGGACAATGATACAGAGCCTCCTGCTACCACCTGACCTGCCTGTGGGATAATTCAATCCACTGCCTCCTAAAATGATGGATTAAGAGTGATTTACTTGACGGTATGTTGCCCAAGTTAATGATACTGCAAGTATTGGTTAGGCAGAGAATTCATCTGTGCTGTGTATTTAACGTACGTGATTTAAAACTCTTCCTAGATAATTTTGGGGGTTTCCAGCAGCCAACATGAAAGTTGAGGGTGGCTTCAGTGGTGGGTCATCGGAAACATGAAGAACAGATGTATTGACAGCAAGATGTGCAGACCAAGCAGGATGGCAGTGGCGCTATCCCAGGCAGGAGTGGATGTGGAGCACCAAGGCCAGAGGATTCAGGGTAGGTTGGAGTCTGTCCCATCCACCTTAGCAAGTGTTTGGCACCAGTCTCCAACAATTTAACACGTAAAAATAAAGAAAAAGAGCACTGTAATTTTTAATGGCCTCTGCTGCTGAACAGAAATCTTTCTATCAAGCATCATAAAGCAACTTGTTCAGGGACAGCTTCCAAGTAGGTTAAAGCACAGGTTTGGGATGAAACACAAAAAGGGCTTTTTCAAGGTCTTAAAATCATTAAAAAAGAAAAAAAAAAAAAAAACACAAAACAAAACAAAGCAAAACTGTCCTTCCTTATGATGTAGCTCTTGCCAAACTCCTGAGACATCAACACTGCAGCACTTATACTGTGCCTGAAATCCCCTGCTTACTCTCAGGTCTTTATTTTCTGAAAAGCAGCAGAAAGCCACATAATGCATCTCCACAGGGCACTTCTGAAAGCAAGTAGGTGCCATGTGCTCCAAAGGGACTGTCCAGGCATGTGGATGCTGCTGGTCCCAAAGAGCTTGGAATCCTCCAGAGATATTTGATGATTCAGCACATTTTCTCAAACATATGCTTTGTAGTGTGCTGCATTCATAACTGTCACCTTTCCCCTCCCTGGGACAGCCATCAGCCCACAGCAGATGTCACAGGCACAAATATTTCAGTGTAAAGCTGGGAGCTGGATTTAGATTCTGACTGTAGAAAACCTATCCTTTCCACAGAAAAAGAAAAAGATACATGTAATAAAATAGACCACACCAGCCTGCACAGATCAGAGCAAAACATGCCTTCAGAAAAAGAAAACTAATGGGGTCTCTCAGGAAAGCAAAGCTCATATCTTTGTCCTGCTTTCACAAGGTAAACACTTCATCGTCAGTGTCCCTGGGTGCTGCTGCTCCGAACGGCTCCAGCTCTATGCAGCAAAACACCATCAGCATCAGCATCTAGGGCCAAAAGGCAACATTCACAATTACTCAGGACAAGTCATCCAGGTGAAAGACTGGTCCCTTCTAGCCCTAAAACGATTTTCCTAATATCTGCTTACCCTCATCCCCATCATAAGTTACCTGCCTTTGACAGCAGAGCTGTTGGGGTGGAAGAAATGCCTTTACTCCCCCCTGCACTGGGAGATTCAGTTTTAGGATGCTCAGGGTAGGACCCCAGGTATAAACCAGAAATAAATCACTCCTATCAAAAAGGCTAATGCAATAGGGGAGAAGAAATATCTACCACGTCTCATTCACACTTTGCCCCGTGCGCTTCCTTAGTCTGTTGTTTTAATTAAAATGAAATGTGCCGAGAATGCTCCAGCTCGCTTTTGTTCTTTTTGTGAATAACAGCTGGGAGAAGAACAATGGGGTTTATTGGTGCATAAAGAACTACCGGGAAAGCAACCAAGCTATTGGTGAGAACCATTAGTTAAAATTGTCAACAGTATTTATATGGGTTTATATTCTTACCCTGCAGTCAGCAAGAGATTCCCCCAAATCCTCCCTCCCAAAAAGACTCAGGACAGAACCCACCAGAGCTCTGTGAGCTCAGGGTGACTTCTAGAATTATAGCAGGTTTGGTGGAATATAAGAGGTCAGAATCTTGGCTTTTCAAGGTCCTAAATCACCTGTAAACTTTCCTTCCTAGAGTACTAAAATTTGTGCAGTGCTCAATCTGGGATGATCCCATTACTGGGTAATGAGATTATTATTATTAATAATTATTAGGTAAATATTAGGCGAGGCACCTACATTCCTTTTCTTCAGTTCATTGTCTTCTACGTGGTTCCTATCTTACATCCGTTACCATGAAATCCAGATGCCCTGTACCCAGGCACCATCCAACACACCCAATATCCCAAATAAACATTTGTTCCAGTCCCCTTCCCTAGGCAGGTGCAGTGGACACTCTTGTTTCAGGAAAGATTAATTTTCAACACACTCTGCTCTGCACTTTTGGTTGGAGCAATCTGCCATCCTCATTGCATAGCCTGGGGACAATTTAAACAAAAAAGTAGTTTTCTACATGCATGGTCTGTATTCAGATGCTCTTTAGGTGACCAACACACCCCATGGAGATGAGGGTAAAAAAAACTGGCTGTGGAGGACAGACAGCAAGGCATCCAGTCAGATATAAGCAAAGCACTTTTTCAGATTATTATGGATTGTCTGGTTTAGGGTGGTGTTCAGGTTGGGGTATAATCCAGAAAAAAATGGGTGTCCTTGAGCTCCAGCTGAATTACCATGGGTAGCAGAGCTCAAGGGGGCTTTAAAAACACGATGCTCTTATCAGGGCACCTCCCAGCCCCTGCCTCATCTTTAGTAATGCAGGATTTAATATTTTTTTCTGCAAATATTTGGCAATAGGGCAGGATCTATCCCCATCTCCGGGTAGTTTACTGAAAATACTCCCCTGCAGCCCAGCAAGCTCTGTACTTATAATATATAAACACATAGTCCATCTCCTTTGGAAAACAAATGTGTTTAATGCCACAGAAGTGAATTTCAAAGGATTCTTTTAACGGAGCCATTTCATTTCTCTCCCATGTACATGAGTAATGTATAAAATTACACCAGGCTGGAAAGGGAAGGTGCTGGGGGAGCCACTTGCCAGTGTTGCTGTACCAGTCATTACAGATTTAATCAGACCTCATGGTACCTACTAAGAGCTTTGCTTTTTCCTCCAGCCCCAGTTGACTACTCATTACTTTTTTTATTTTGTATTTTTAAACTCAAATAGCAAAATTTGCATCTGCATTGCAATTCCATCAGCCCAACAGCTCAGCAAGAGGTGGCTGGGGATACTGGGGTACAGAGTCCAATCCATCTCCAAGACAGGCTGGAAAGGTTTTAATATAACCATGGGCTTCACTGGGAGCTCGCTGCCTTCAAGCATATGGGCATAACGGCCTCTGCTGGCAAAATGGGGTTTAGCCAAGAGAAATATTTCCCTAGCAAAATGAAATGAGAGATGCTAAGTGTCCCACAAGGAGAGGAGCAACAGTTCTTGGTCCTTGGTAGCTGCAGATATCCATCAGCAGGGTCAGGCTTATAGATCCTGAGCCCTCAAAAACCTCGAAACAGCAGCTTCTGTAGCCATCTCAAACTCCGGACTAGGGAAACTGCTTTATTTGAGGTTGTAAGAAAAAGTCTTGAAAACAGAGAGAAAGCATGAGGGCTTTTACTGGAATTTGTCTGAAAAAGAAAAATAACATACATACATACATACATACATATATATATATATACATTAGCTCTTTCAAGAACAGGTGATTGAAGTTGGGGGTCTTAAATCCTTGTCAAGATAGAGATTTGTGTGACTCTTCCACAATGCAGAATGATGTCTCTCCCATTGCCAGAAACAGCAGGCGCCAGAGCACAGACCCCATTGACATCCCTGGCGCCTCCTGGAGCACACCTGCATCTCCTGGGACAGGTGTCAAACATCATCACCTTTCAAGCTCCAGGTGCCAGAGTAGCTGCAGGAACACAGAGATAGATGGAGATTCAACACTAAACATTTCCCAGAGATTGAAATAAGGAGAGTGCAATGTCTTCACCTACATTTCCCTGGGGCGGTGATACTTATGATTTGAGGACTCTTGTTGGACATGTCATATCTGCTCCAAATACCCACAGCTGGCAACTTATATTTGCAACAATCCATTAAGGCTTATTCACAGCCATGAGTTGTTTTAAAAGCCACAAGGCTGGGAAGAAACAGCAACTTAATGCTACCAGCATTAAACAGATCGCTACAAGAACAAGCATGTAAGGCAGGTGAAAGAGGCACTCTTCTTCTTTACCAACTTAATTCAGCAGGTTTGAACACTGCTAAGAATTAATTAGCGACAATTAAAATAGATCGAACTGTGATTATGGCTGTGATTATGTGCCCCTAGAAAGTCAAGTTCAGCCTGTATGACCTCAGCAAATATGAGAAACTCAAGAACCTCTATTTGTTGCTCGCTAAAACTGAAATTTTCTTGGAAGACATGGAAAATGTTCTTCAACCGCCTTTTTCCGAAGCAACAAGAGAATAAGACCCACAGAGATCAGGAGATTTAAGTGTACATGAATATACTCCAATACTTAAGAGACTATCAACTTAAAGGACAATACTTCTATCTAACTCAGCTGTGCAGCCAGCCCTAATTAAGGCAATAGTCACCATTATTATACTAGTATTGCACGTGGCTTCCCATTGAAGAGACTTTTTCCTTAAAGACTGACAGTTCAAGTCCTGCTAGTTCTGAAAGAAGGAGAAATTCAGCCCAAGACTGTAATTAATCTATCCTTTTTGATCATAAGATACACTAGCCCATCCACCAAAACTGAAAAGAGGGATTCAGAGCACTGGCCACTTCTGTACCAAGTGCTGAGCATCCCCACAGATGGTGACGTTCCTTCATCGTCTTGTACAGGAGTTATTTTAAGTTTTCCCCAGGAAGGATCCACCTACCTCCTTGCATCCTAAAGCTTTCTGACATATCTGATCTGTGAGAAGGCTATAAAACCTAGCGTTTCTTAAAAAGACTGTGACACATATCAGCTTTAAGTATTTCAAAGGACACTGTTCTTTCCACCTGACAAAGAGCACCACCGATCACAAGGAGAGGCAGCAGCAGAACTGACTAAGCCCCAGGGATATGAGGAGAAAAGCAGCAATCTTCAGGCACTGCAGCTGGGGTAAAGAACCAAAAGCATTCAGTTTTGCAAACTATTGAGCACAGTGAAATTTAAAGGATGAGCAGAAAGATTTCCATCAATGGGATCAATTGATACTTGAAGCCCCACATAAATCATAGCAGATCCAAGCAAACCTGAGAGCTTTGCTCCCGCCCCAGTGGCACACAACGTGTCACCGCTGCCTGTGTCCCTGTGGCTGCTTCTCCCTGCAGAGCTCGAGCACAGCTCTGCTCCAGCCTTCACGGCTCTAGAAATGAGCCCCAGCACCAGGTCCTGCCTTCACTCAGCTTCTCCTCTGCCAAGGCACAGGGAACTAGTGAGGACCCACCTTGAATCCTGGGTTCAGTGCTGGACCCCTCATCATAAGAAGGACATTGAGGTCCTGGAGAGAGTGCAGAGGAGGTGATGAACCTGGTGATGGGCTGGAGCACAAGTGTGATGGGAGCAGCTGAGGGAACTGGGGCTGTTCAGCCTGGAGAACAGCAAGCTGAGGGGAGATCTTGTTGCTGTCTACAACTACCTGAAAGGAGGTTGTAGCATGGAGGGTGTTGGTCTCTTCTCCAAAGGAACAAGTGATAACAGCCTCAAGTTGTGCCAGGGGAGGTTAAGTTTGGATATTAGGAAAAAATACTTCACCAAAAGGCTTGTCAGGCACTGGAACAGGCTGCCCAGGGAAGTGTTGGAGTCACCGTCCCTGGAGGGCGTTTAATAGGCTTTTAGGCAAGGTTCTCAGGGACATTGTCTAGTGCTAGAGTTAGGTTATGGTTGGACTTGATGATCCTGAGGGTCTCTTCCAACTGAAATGATTTTATTTTTGATTCTATGAAGGCTCAGGAGTGGGGGTCTGAGCCCATATCAAGCCACCCCATACCACCCTGATGACTTACTGCCTACAGTGGAGTCCAGGCACGCCAGCTACATGTGCCCAATACTTTCAGCTTCTCCTTTCTTGCTCCAGTACCATTTCCAGCAAGGACAGATGGACACCACAACTGACCGAGCACCCACTGCCCCAGCCCTGATGTTCTTCATCCCTAGCTCAGTCCCTTTTTCTCCATCCAGAACAAGAAGAGCTGTGCACGCATTTCACACCTCTGCCCAGCTTGGGTTTACAACCTCATATTCATATGTACACAAAGCTGCCACTTCCACCGGGGAGAGGAGATTTAAATAGAAAAAAGGGAGGGAGGGTGTTGGATCCATGCTCTCATCATAATTCCTACCAAAGGACCAGGCTGCATTTCTACCCATCTTCTAGTTGCATTGTGAGCAGCATGTCCATGCTACACTGGCTCATCATCTGCAGAGATAAACATCCTTTTCCTTAACTGACTGCTCCTGGGACTAGATCTTCCCCTGAAAAGTGCTGTAAAACAAGTTACAAGCCAAAGGGCATGTTCAGAGAGCACTGAGGTAGACAGATCTTCTACAAATCATTTCACTGGAACTTGCCTTCTCTTTTAGAGGTTCAAGGAGGACCAAAGACCAAACAATAGCTGCATTGTCACAGTACTGGCCTAAGATGCACAAAAAGAGTATTTTAAGGGTGGCTGTGAGTAACAATAAGGGCAGTAACAAGAGGGCAGAAACGTCAACTGTGTGCTGTCCTTACCAGGACAGAGATTGTTCACAGCAGACTAGACTCATGCAGAAGAAAAAATGGGGGACAGAGAACAGGGGGGACCAGATAGCACTTGTCACTCCTACTTCCCTGAGTATCTCTCACTCTTTCTGCACCCCCAGTCGGCGTTTTCCTGGAGGACAGAGCCTTATGCACAAACCAGAGCCAACCAACCTGCTCCCACATGTGCAAACACCCTGCTCATGGGCAGCCAAGGAAAGAGATTCTCCCGTGGATTAAGAATAAAAACACCTCCTTCATTTGAAAAATGTATTAATTAATGGTATTCATTAGGGAGCCATTCAGGAAACTAGGTAATTTAATTTCTCAGGTACACAATGTCAAGAAAGACAATGGGCCAAAAGCCAGCCCTGTCAACAAGGTGAAACCTCTTTCATTTATTATCTGAGAAATGGGGAAGTCAAGCATGAACATCAGAGTGTCACAAGAGAAACCAGATACACTGAGCAGGTACTAAATTATCCAAATGAGTCCATTATATCTATTGCTGTCATGCACTTTGCAAGGGAGATGGGAAAAGCCTCCCAGCTCACCAGTGATGCCATGGGCCAGTGCTGTCCCGCCTGTGAGAGGCATTGCTGGGCTACACAGCACACAGAGTGAGTCAATAATTCTAGAGAGAAGGAAAAAAACCCTACCAGCCAGCAATTTGCCATGGGAAATTATGAGCAAATAGAATTTCAAATAACATTCCTCCAAACGGTGTTGATGCCCGTGAAATGCTGATTTAACCAAGAGCTACAAAAATGATTTTAAATCCTCAGGCAAGTTTGCTGTGTTAAATGCGTAAGGTGTCTATGTCAGTTGTCCCTGTGAAGACATGCCCTATGTGGGCTGTGTTTGGGGAAATGATGGTAAAATCAGGCTGAGTGACTTTCTTACCATCATCCACATAAAAAGTCATGGAAACAATCAAGTTTAGTAATTTTGCTGTGCATTTCTGGTTTTCTTCCAAGCATATCAGAGAACTTAAACACAAATCAATTCTTACAGCAAAACAAAAAGCTCAGTCACCCTTTGAACAGGCAATCTGGGGGTTGGGGAGATGATGGATTTGTCAGAGCACTTGCCCAGGCTGATTTAACAAAACAGGACTAGCGACATAAGCATAGGAGCCCAATCTCATATCTCATCTCAAACAGGAGTTTTAAGTTTTGCACTTTGGGCTGATGTAGCCTTTTCTTTCCAGGAACTATGCAAGAGACCTGGTGGACAACAGGGTGACCATGAGCCACCAATGTGTCCTTGTGGCCCAGAGGCCAATGGTCCCTGGTGTGCATTAGCAAAAGTGTGACCAGCAGGTGGAGGGAGGTTGTTCCTTCCCCTCTGCTCTGCCCTGGTGAGGACACATCTGCAGTTCTGTGTCCACTTCTGGGCTCCCCAGTTTAAGAAGGACATGGAGTTACTGGAGAGAGTCCAGTGGAGGGACACAAAGATACTGAGGGGTCTGGAGCATCTTTCCGACGAGGAGACACTGAGAGCTGGGGCTGTTCAGCTGGAGAAGAGAAGCTGAAAGGGGGTCTTATCAATGTGATAAATATCTGCAGGGTGGGTGTCAAGAGGATGGACCAGACTCTGTTCAGTGGTGCCCAATGACAGGATGAGGGGCAACGGGCACAGACTGAAGCACAGGAGGCTCCATCTGAGTATGAGGAGAAACTTCTTTCCTTTGAGGTGCCAGAGCCTGGCCCAGGCTGCCCAGAGAGGTTGTGGAGTCTCCTTCTCTGAGACATTCCAACCCGCCTGGACACGATGCTGTGTGACCTGCTCTGGTGACCTTGCTTGAGCAGGTGGGTTGGACTGGATGATCTCCAAAGGCCCCTTCCAACCCCAACCAGTCTGGGATTCTGTGATTCCAAAGCACCAGATTCAGCAAAGGGAGACACCCGGCCAGAGCTAGGAGGCTCATTTTGTCTTAGGAAGGCAGGGTCTCAGCTCCAGAATGGCTTTATGGGAAGAGGTTTTATTAATTTATTTTTAAACAAAAACTGAGAAATGGCAAGAGACTACGGGGACAATTGGTCTGGGACACCATGACTCTTTAAAAATACTTGATGTTCTGTGGGAGAAGAATAAAACCACGTCCTTCCCAGTTTTACAAAATGTAAGAGCAGTGTACATATTTCCATCTACTCGTTCACAGCCCACCCTAAGGAGTGCACATCCTGCAGTGGTCAGTGGAAGTAAGGCTGACTCAAAATAAGCAAATATAGGGCAATTCACATTCCTTTTCTATCCCTAGAGAAACGTAAGCACTTTTTTTTCCGCTTAAAGGTCAACCAAGCCTGTATGTTATTTTTTGTAATTAACATCATGATAGCACACCATTAAATTCACCTAATTGGTAAAAAAGACTGTACTATAACACTATATCCAGCAGGGGAAATATATTCTGTCATTTAGGACAGGTTTGAAATTACTTTTGGATCTAAGCCCTTTAAAATTGGAATTCAAGCAATTTCAATGAAACCCTGTTCAGTTTTTGTGTTCAGGAACAGAAACGCTATCCAGTACATACCTCCAAGGGAAAACACTGTCATTATCCAAGATGGCATTAGGGTTTAATACAAACAACACAGCAATTCAGCTTTTTAAAATTCAATAATAGTTTCTCTGATCTCACATATAGTGAAGATGATTGCAGAACTACTATTAACTTCAGTGATTTGGCTGCAAGCTTCCTGACAAATTCAAAATTACATCCAAATCAAACTTCATTTATTATGATGTAAGTCATCATACAATAAATTAAAATCAAAGCTAACTGATGTTTCTACAGCTCTGTTTACTTAAAAGTTACACAGCTGGAGAACAGTTTTTAATTTTTTTATTTAAACCTATGCTCAGGCTACCAAACCTAAGTACATTTAATATCTAATGCAAACAGTATGATCTCTAAGAGAATTTAGTGCTGCCAGTGAAGCCAGTACCACTGTTGACATTAGATGGCAGGAGTGTTTGCAGAGTTCAAACCCATAATTGATGTAATGACAGTAAATATGAGGACCCCAGTGCATGTCCTCTAACTTCAACAGAGTTAAGCTTGTGAGAAACAAGCCAAAATTTCTATATGGGATCCACATATCAGACAACAGAAAAGCAGCGGTGATTAAGGCCTGTTGTACACAGCTTGTTGTTGAATGTGGGGATATTTGCAGCAAACGTGCCAGTTCTGTAAGGTACCTTCCCCTCCCTCAATAAAAGATAAGGATCTAATTCAATAAACCCGGAAGGGCTCAAACACTCAGATCTTCAGACGCTGCCAAATTGGCTCTGCAAAGGTCATTGATCTCCTCTTATCCATGCCCACGGCCTCCTTGAAGCCTGTGACAGAGCTGCCAAAATATTGCCCAGCATCCCTGTGCTGCCTGTGACCTTCTTGTCCTGGGGGAGAAAGAAGCTGCATGGCCCGAGGGCACCCATGCACATATGTGGGCAGAAATTTCCTGACAACAATGCCCAGAAACACCTGTCTTCATAGAACCACAGGATCACTGAGTATTTTGGTTTGGAATGGACCTTCCAAGCTCATCTAGTCCAACCCCTGCCATAAGCAGGGACATCTTCACCAGCTCAGGTTGCTCAGAGCCCCGTCCAGCCTGGCCTGGGATGTCTCCTGGGGTGGTTCATCCACCACGGTCCTGGTGATGCAGCCCAAGATACCATTGGCTTCTGGGCTGCAAATGCACATTGCCGGTTCATGTCCCATCTTTCACTCCCCAGCACCCCCAAGTCCTTCTCCACAAGGTTGCTCTCCATCCCTCCATCCCCAGCCTGTGCTGATACCAGGGGTCAAACAGACCCAGGTGCAGGAGCACCTGTGTTCTATACCTTAAATGCGTTCCCATGCTGCAAATATTGTTTTACCTTTTAAGATGGTCGCTAGCAATGTAACCAGCACCAGAGAAGCCTTTGCATACTCTATTACCAGAAAATGGGGTGAAAACTGTTTTTACTTGTTATTTTGTGTTTGCTCTGCTCTGACATCGGAGTTCCCATCTGAGATTGTGTCTCTGCTGTGCGGAACACTGCAATGACCACATCGAGAAAAAAGAAAAGGAGAAAGAAAAAAAAAGAAAGGTCTTGCCCCAAAGGCTCTGTGTAGATGGGAGAGGCAAAGCTAGTAGGAAAAGGGCAGGCACATGGCCATGATCACTGAGCATGTCACCACAACCAAGCTGGGGGCACTTCCTGGTTCCGTCGTCTGTGTTGTAGGGAAATAGGAAATTAGGATTTTAGGCCTATATCAGTGTTGTAAGCTGTGTTGCTAAGGCTGAAAGTCTCAGCTTGTCCCCTGTATAGCCCTTTCCCAGAACCACGAGCGTGGTTACCTTATGCTTGCTTTGTACCCTTAGTTAAGACATTGATAAATGCTCTTCTTAGGGTTGCTGATTTCCGTGCTAGACTGATGAACTACGGATAACAAATGAGACAGGTAGAACTTCAAAAGAAGCTAGCCCTGCAACCCGATGACCTTTCTTTCGGTACTTGCCAAGAAAGAAGAAGTGGAACCTGCAGACCACTGGGACAGAAGGAACCTGAGGATATCTACAGTGATAGACAGTGATAAATTTTGCTTAGTTGCATAATACCTGTTAGAACCCTATATAATGACTAGTTATACTGCTGTATGATTGTCACTCTCTGAGGAGGTGACCCAACGCTGCTGTTCCTGTGAATCTTCTACAACAAATACTGCTCAGAGTAACCCACAAGAGTTCGAGTCTCTATCCACCGCCTACCTACTACGACCTTTTTTCAGTCTGCCCTGCTCCAGTAATCACTGAGTCACCAGCAACAATCTGCACCAAAAATCCAAAATTTACTGTCCTCACATCTTCCCTGCTACCTGCAGCCACCTGCGTATAGGGACAGGCACAGAGGGGTCATAGATGTTCTTCACAAATGACTGTTCAAAGAGTGGTGGCTTCTCAACAAGCTGATCATAAGCAGGTTTAAGGTTTTCAACATCAGAGCAGAGAGAGTCTCAAAGACCCCCTCCAAAACTGTACTGGACACAAACTCATAGAAGGATTCAGCAGAGGCTTGGGGACTTTGTTTTTTAAATACTTTGTGGCCTAAACTGGAACTAGACTTGGTGATGCACGTGGTCCCTTGCAACCCCACATTCGCCAAAATAATCACATTATGAGAAAATGATGTTACAGTGTCATGTCACAAAATAAATACTTCATAGATGGTCCAGGGCTCGTCATCCTGGCACTGACTTATCAGTATTGTCTGTCCTGATGGCACTTCACCATTCCCAGAGCCTGATGCAGTGATTGTTAATACTAATTACAATAGAATCACAGAATAGTTTGGGTAGGGAAGGACCTTCAAAACTCCCCCAGTGCCACCCCTGCCGTGAGCAGGGACATCTTCACCAGCTCAGGTTGCTCAGAGCCCCGTCCAGCCTGGCCTGGGATGTCTCCTGGTGGCAGAGTCAGGCACTCAGAAGATCACAGGCACCAGCTCACCTGCTGTCAGCCTAAGCCTTGCAGACAAACACTTTGGTGCAAAGGCAGGTCCTTCACATCTGTAGCTCAGCTACCAAGTGTTGCTTTTCCTGCAGTCTCAGATGATGCTGTGACACACATGTCCGTGTACCTGGGCAGGGCTGCCCAGGTGGGGCTCATCTCAGCTAAACCTGTGCTGTAGATGTCCACAGCCCAGCAACCCACCCCACACCTCTGCCAGGGTTGATGGATGACAGCTTAGATGAGATGCCTCCATGTGCAGGGATGAATCCCACCCAAGACAATGCAAGGGTGATCCTGGCTTTTCCAAATCTGCGAGGTGTAGAAGTGTTAATGAAGAAATTGTCACACTGTGATCACCTCCTGAAGGTTCTGCCCATCACACACCTTCATGATGTTCTCTAGTCTACCAGACATCTTCTGCTTTTGCTACACAGATTGGCTCCACTCTTCATTTTTCTCACAGACAGGGTAATATCCCATTGCTGATAAAAGGCAGGAAGATTATGATAACAGCTCTGATCACAGCCAGACACAGCCATCAAACATATTCCATGAAGAAAGTCAAAAATCCTACAAATACTTTGCATACATCTCCCACCACTTGCTGAAGGACACATAGTCACACAAATATTTTCATCTCTAAATCCCAGAAAACAAAATCGACAGCTCTTTGCATACAGGGTCTCAAAAAGGGAAGGCCAAATGTCTTGGAGTAAAAATGGGGTTGTTTTTCAGTACGTGACATTGTGTCAGCCATTTAAAACAATCATTTATTTGCAACAGCACCTTGGAAGTGAGGCAAACATTTGGCATCTTTTGTTTCAAATCTGGATGTTCAGTACAACACATCAGCCACTGATTGACCACAGCTGAAAATCCTGTGCATTATCTCTGCTCGTGGAGAGATCAGAGAGGATGGAGACCTGGGAGCAGCTGCTAAACTGCTGGGGTTTTACTTCCTTTCAAAACTAAAACAAAACAAAAGAAAACAAAAGAAAACAAACAAACAAAAAAGGTCGGTGTTTGTTTGTTTTGTTCGGTTGGGTTTTTTTTGCAATCCTCTACACCACCTACTCTAGACAGTCAGACAGAATCACAGAATCACAGAATCCCAGAATGTCAGAGGTTGGAAGGGACCTGGAAAGCTCATCCACTGCAATCCCCCCATGGAGCAGGAACACCCAGATGAGGTTACACAGGAAGGTGTCCAGGCGGGTTGGAATGTCTGCACAGAAGGAGACTCCACAACCCCCTGGGCAGCCTGGGCCAGGCTCTGCCAACCTCACTGGGAACAAGTTTCCTCTCATATTTAAGTGGAGCCTCCTGTGTTCCAGTTTGTACCCATTGCCCCTTTTCCTATCCTGGGCTGTCATGAAGAGCCTCGCTCCATCCTCCTGATACTCACCCTTTATATATCTGTAAACATGAATGAGTCACCCCTCAGTCTCCTCTTGTCCAGCTCCAGAGCCCCAGCTCCCTCAGCCTTTCCTCACACGGGAGATGCTCCACTCCCTGCAGCATCTTGGTGGCTGCGCTGGACTCTCTCCAGCAGTTCCCTGTCCTGCTGGAACTGAGGGGCCACAACTGGACACAAGATTCCAGGTGTGGTCTCCCCAGGGCAGAGTAGAGGGGCAGGAGAACCTCTCTGACCTACTGACCACCCCCTTCTAACCCACCCCAGGTACCATTGGCTTCCTGGCCACAAGGGCCCAGTGCTGGCTCATGGTCATCCTGCTGTCCCCAGGACCCCCAGGCCCCTTTCCCCTACACTGCTCTCTAATAGGTCATTCCCCAACTTATACTGGAACCTGGGGTTGTTCCTGCCCAGATTCAAGACTCTACATTTGCCCTTGTTCTATTTCATTACATTTTCCCTGCCCAACTCTCCAGCCTGTCCAGGTCTCTGATGGCAGCACAGCTTCCAGTGTCAGCCACTCCTCCTAGCTTGGTGTCACCAGCAAACTTTCTGACAGTCACTCTATTCCCTCGTCCAAATCATAAAGTCAACTTTTGGCTAAAGTTTCTTCACTTGTATTTTTTTGCCTCCATTCTTATACCAGCAATAAAATTATCACCAACAATTTTTTTTTTTTTTTTTTTTTTGCTAAAAGAATTAGGTTAGGAGATTTCTGCCAGGGAGGATTAGAGATATTGTTCCAGGCTACCAAGAGACAAGACTGCAAGTGTATATACATGTGGGAAAGAATAAAAGTAAAATAATTGCAGCTGAACTTGCGTGGGTAACACCAAATAAATACAAAATTTTGAATTAAGCTGCAATAAAAATGGAAATGCTCTCAGAGTTACAGAGATCCAGACCTAACCCATGAAATATTTTTATAATACTGCTTATCTGTCTGTGCCATGGATTTACTCTCAGGCTTTTGGAGTTGATCTAGATGTCCCCCACAGGACTTGCTGCTGGCTGTACTTTATCTGAACACACCTATGAGCGTGCAAATAACCTTCCCCAAAATGCATTACACCAGTTCTTGCCCCAATTATCCTCTGTGTTATTTGCCCAAAGGCAGCTCTATCACAGCTACATGAATTCTCTCCCTCCTATGATGGTGAACAGCAAACACTTAGGCTCACGTGGAATATTAGAGAGCAAAAAAAAACAGCCTGCCCTGAACTTTATTTCTTAACCTCATTAGTTTCCTGCCCACTCTGAAATCAAAACACCCTCTATCTTTACAATTCTAATGGATCATCCAGAAATAAAGTCCTGCTTCAAGAGAAAACATGCTTGGCTACCTTCTACCAGCAAAACAACTAATAACTTCTATTAAAGCACAGGTGAACAGCAATCTGAGTTGAACACCTCTTGGCACTGACACTTCTACATCTCACGGTAAACAGCTGGATTTTAGTCCGGTCATCTCAGACCCTACTGCTCATACAGCACTGAGAGTGGTCAGATCAGATGGCAACTTTTATACCTGTAGCTGAATGTTGGTTTATTTGGGCTTTGGTTCGTTGGTTGGTTGGTTTGTTTGTTTCAAATCTTCCAATATTGGACAACTCAGCAGAGTCACAATAATGGTTCATCATCTCCCCTGGTGAATATCTCCCATGTCTGACTTGAGCTTCCAACAGCTTCTTCTGTATTGACACCAGCTAGATTGAAGCAAGACCAGCTTTCTGGTTGCCCAGAAAGCCATTGACACACAGAGACCATGCTGAGATAAACTGAAGTGTGTGACTTTTTAGTTTTCAGGCACATTTTCAAGATTTTCACTATTCTCATTTGAAAACTCTTACATTTTGCACACTTGACACTGAGACTATTGCAGGGACCCCTGTTTCCACAGGGACACCTTCCACTGCACTACGGGTTCACAGTAAACCTATTTTTGTACCTGTCAACTTGTTTCATGTCACTAAATGTACTGAAGATCAGCAAAGATATTGTGGTTCTCTCCCATAATATGTAAATGAAGAACCAGAAGTACCTAACTGGAGTTTGATTCAAAGCCCAACCCACTGAGCCTCCTGAGAAGGTTTTGCACCAGCCCTGGTGTACTTTACACACAGAAGTACCTGGGCAAAAATCCCCACTACTCTCTGTTGTAGCACCAGGTCCACAGCTGTCAAGAAGCAAACCAGTAATGATAATTTTTATTTTTTTCAAGCTGTTAGCTTGGAAATTCCTGGAAATACTTTTTTAAGCCCAGCCCCCAGTATGCACCTAAATGATCATAAATAAGCATTATGTAACTACTCAGCTGAACTGCAGAAACAAGAGGAGAATGACAGTTGTATTTCCTGTCCACCAGAAGGGGACAACATGGCAGGAGCAAAGAGAGCTTGTATATATGTATATAAAGATATATGTATATATAGATATATGTATATATACATAAATACACAAACAGAGTGTAAGCAACCAAAGCACACGTAGAGTAGAATCATAGAATCTTTTGGTTGGAAAAGACCCTCAAGATCATTGAGTTCAACTGTTAGCCCAACATTGGCACTGCCCCATGTCCCTGAGAACCTCATCTCTGTCTATTTTCAACCCCTCCAGGGATGGTGACTCCAGCACTGCCCTGGGCAGCCTGTTCCAATGCCCCACAGCCCTTTGGGGAAGAAATTGGTCCCAAGATCCAACCTCAACCTCCCCTGGCTCAACTTGAGGCCGTTTCTTTGTGTTCTTGTGTCCCCTCAGCTCCTGTTCTCCAGCTGAACACCCCAGGTCCCTCAGCCGCTCCCATCACACTTGTGCTCCAGCCCCTCACCAGCTCTGTTCCCTTCTCACATACAAATAGAAAGGGGAGAGAAAAGCAACTCAGCCCAGCCAGCTTTGTCTTCTCAATGAGCTACAGCATGCAAAGGATGAATATGAAAGAACGAGACAGATGTACAATATCAAACAGGTGAAATAATCTGCTAAAAAAAACAGAAAAGCACACATACCTTTACGAGAAGAGATTATGAGGGAATGGTATTACTTCATGTCCTCATCTGAGAGTCATAAGCAAGTCATAAACCACACTGAGATCTGCTCTACCAACTCATTGTGCTGAAAAGCCAACTGAAAGCAACCTAATTCCCAGCATTTTCTAGGGGGCAAAGGCTCAGTTCAGAAAGTACTCTTGCACAGGATAAAATCCTGGCCTTAGTGGTAAGCTCTTAATGAACCGAATCGAGGAGGGATTTTGTCTTTTGAACTTGCTAGTGCTTGGAGACTTCCCTGAATCCAGACGGGAATTTCAGCTCTTTGTAGAGAAAGCATTTGTGCAACTTCTTTCTATTCCCTTTACAAAGAAGTTGTGCAAGGCCAAACTTTCCAAATGTTGGTGTCCTAAACTGAGTCATGTTTTCCAGCTTTTTTACCGGGGCTGGACAACTGCAGCTCCCATCTTCTCAGACCCATCCTACCATAGGCCAGTGCCTTGCAGCCAGGTATGGTTCCCACCTTTAGCTTTTTGTGACTTGGCTTGAGATTTAATTCATCAAGCCACCAAAATAATTGAGTGTCTCCTTCACTGCAAACCTGTCAGCAGACTCACTGGAGCTAGTACATGCCAAACTAAACAGTCCTTTAAGTGTTATGGTGGATGAAGTTCTCTGTTGCTTCCACCATGGTGAGTATCATGCTCTTTGCAGCAGAGTGTTGAATACGCAGCCAGTTACTGCATTCAGCTGTGTAATCAGAAGACAATGAACTTTTTCCCCTTTTTGTAAATTCTTCAAGTCAGGAGATTTTCTGGAAAAATATCACAGGACATCTCCAACTGGTGTTTTCTTCAAAGGCCACCAGTGCCTGCTGGCATCACTAATGCCTGTGCACTCCTTGAGGGGTCTGGCCAGAGCTGAGGAGAGGCCCTCCTATCCTTGCCACAACATGTAACAGTGGCCCAGATATTTAAAAGACATCAAAAAATCCCTGCCTTGGAGAAGACAGGCAACATATGATACTAAAGTTGAGCTATAAAAAATCCCCTCATACCCGCGTACTTCATTATTAACATTTTTGCAACACATTTAACAAGGACAGCAGTGACAAGTGGTGTGCCTCAGGGGTCTGTACTGGGACCAGCACTATTTAATATCTTAATCAGTGACAAAGACAGTGGGATCGAGTGCACCCTCAGCAAGTTTGCAGATGACACCAAGCTGAGTGGTGCAGGTGACACTCCTGAGGGATGGGATGTCATCCAGAGGGACCTGGACAAGCTCGAGGAGTGGGACCAAGTGAACCTCATGAGATCCAACAAGGCCAAGTGCAAGGTCCTGCACCTGGGTTTGTTTGACCCCCGGTATCAGCACAGGCTGGGGGTGAAGGGATGGAGAGCAGACCCCAGGAGAAGGACTTGGGGGTGCTGGGGGATGAGAGATGGGACATGAGCCGGCAATGTGCGCTTGCAGCCCAGAAACCAATTGTGTCTTGGGCCGCATCACCAGGAGCGTGGGCAGCAGGTCAGGGAGGTGACTCTGCCCCTCTGCCCCGCTCTGGTGAGACCCCCCTGCAGTGCTGGTCCAGCTCTGGGTGCTCAGCACAGGACACACATGGACCTGCTGGAGAGGGGCCAGAGGAGCCACAGCAATGATCCGAGGCTGGAACAGCTCTGCTGGGAGGACAGGCTGAGAGAGTTGGGGTGTTCAGCTGGAGAAGAGAAGCTCCGGAGAGACCTAATTGCAGTCTTTCCAGACTTAAAAGGGGCCTGTGAGAAAGATGAGACAAACTTTTGAGCAGGAGCTGTTGTGATAGGACAAGGGGTGATGGTTTTAAACTAAAGGAGGGAGACTTAGGTTGGACATGAGGAAGAAATTGTTGTCCCTGAGGGTGGTGAGAGCCTGTCCCAGGTTGGCCAGAGAGGTGGTGGATGAACCATCCCTGGAGACATCCCAGGCCAACCTGACGGGGCTCTGAGCAACCTGAGCTGGTGAAGATGTCCCTGCTCATGGCAGGGGGGGCACTGGGGGAGCTATAGAGGTCCCTTTCAACCCAAACTGTTCTGTGATTCTATGATTAACCAAAGACTATTATCAAAGCAGAACTTTAGACTTTGGTAACCCACCCTCTGCAGGAGGTCAGTGATAGAACCACACAACACAGTGCATCCTCCGCCCTCTGCTTTTGTTCCAGGCCAACAAAACACCTGAGATGTGCTTAAAATTATACCTCGGACCCCAAGTCCAAATTCAGGGTTTAACTGGTGACATTAGAGCTGTTCAAATAAGAGAATATTGCTCCAAAATTCAACTGTACCTTGCCTCCAACACATAAAGGCCAAATCATGGCTTTATTTGAAAGACACACATCTTTTCATAAAAAGCTACAAAGCTGGATAATTCAAATATACAGTTAATAAAGGGCTTGTGAAAGTACAACTGCTCTTGGTATTTTGACAGAGACTTTTAAGATCAACTAGCACACCACTTCACATGCAAGTGAGTAAAGAGAAACAAAGCAGGAAAGGCACAAAATCTCATGTTTTACCATTTTACTGATGAGATTTTCAACACAGTTCAGCCCTCATTGCCAGGGTGATATCTTCAAGTCTCTATTAGTCTGCATTTTTTCGTTTAAAATATTGTACAATAAACCTCTTACTTCGTACTGCAGCAACTTAGCTTATGTACCCCCTCAATCATATGGTTTTGGGGAAGCTTATTATAAATATAAGCTATCAAGTCATCATGCAAGTTTTTATTTCCCCATTATTAAATGATGTAAATTCAGCTCCTTTGAGGCTGAAGCTGTGGCAGGAGAGTAAACAGAGCACTCTGCTACTCTTCTTCCCAACTTATGTATATTCTTGCAGATATTCTCCACCTGTGCTGAAGAGCAGCACTAAATTTTGATCTACTCTGTCTTCACCTGCAGAGGACAAAGTGGCGAGACTGAAAAAACGGTGCCAAACCAGGTTTTCAACTGGACTGCACCATAGTGGTGTCAGGCTTAAGATGAACAGGAGCTGTTATGGCATTCCTTTGTTTGCCTCCAGCCTCAAGACTTTGTATCTTTATATTTTAAGTACTTCGTCCTTACAGAGATAAGTGATTCTTAAAATAACTTATTTTTTCTCTGTAATTATGGCAGAAAAAAAAAAAGTCACATTATAACTTCTGGATATACCTCAGACTGACTTTATTTGGGCTCATTTTCTGGAGAGATGGAAAAACAAACTGTATGCATCTAGAGTTTGGGGTATAGAAGGTGAAAATCATTGCCCTACCAGCACACCCACCAGCAGACTGGAGCTTCGTCCCCAACCACATGGCGACTTCTCTAGTGATGCTCAGCCCGTTTCTTTCTTCAGCTGCTTTCTTCGTTTGCAGATTGTTAAATACAGCCACCTGGGAGAGAGAAATGTTCTGCTCGAGGTCTCCGGTGTCCTCAGCAGATGAACTGGACGAGGCAGCCGGGAGGGGAGTCAGGGTGTGTACGTGCCAAAGGCAGTCAGCTGAGAGCCCTGTCAGAGTTAACAAAGGCTTTGAAGTATATATGAGACCAGCAAGGACCTATTGACCTCTGAGAGATGGTGGGGAGATGGTAACAGGAAGGGGGAAAAAAAAAAATATAAAAAAAAATAAAAGGAGGTGTTACATTGCACATTAAGCAGATGTTCTGCCATTGCAGGCTTCACCCGTAATTTTATTTCTCCCGTTTAACCCACCTTGTCTTTCTCCATATACCACTAGACTTGATTCATTTTATCTTTCCATAAAAAGCAAGAAAAAAAAAACTGATTTCTGACTTCTAACATCAGTAGAATGATCAGTAAATCCTCTTCTCAAGGCACAAACCAGGTTTGCTTGATGTAGTCTGTCCTGTGTAACTAAGAATATCTTGAGTCTTAAAGTTAAATGGACCTTAAGGTACTTTTTTGCTTTGCAGTATCCAGACTTGAGCACAGATTTCCTCCTTCTTTCTCAAGAATTTTCTGCTTGGGCAAAGGAACAAAGGACAACTGGGGAGAGCTTCACCTGCACTCAACCAATGGGCAGGTCACCAAGGCTTAGAAATAGAAGCAAAATTAGGCCAGTGCATAGTCTTTGAAAAATCTGATACAGAAACCCTACACTGAAGACGCCAACTGCAGTTTTTCCTCAGGTCACAACTCACCAGATGCACTTTCTTTTGAAATAGGAACAGTTTTCTCTGCAATTAAAATAGTACGTAAAGAGTTAGGGAGGTGGTTTCATGAAGATCTGGTTGTCGTTGCAGGTCAACAGCAAACCAGAGTAAGTGATGTCTCACGAAGTCTGTTTGGATGAGCAAAGTTTGAGGCTTAATGTTGAGCTTTGAAGACACTAAACATATCGGCCCTGCTGGCCGGTGCTATGAGGGATGCTGGGGTGTCATTGCCAGCCTGAAATTTGGGATCAACCAGCAGGTCCCAGCCAGGCACGTTCACTCTACAGCAGACCATACCTCAGAGGGAAAAATATTGGATTTAGGCCTCGTTTCAATATGCTTATTACGATGGCAAAACTCTTTCCCACAACTGGTTGTTTATGAACATGCCCCAGTTTTCAGACCTTGTGAGCACATACTGAAGCAGTCTTTGTTGTGTTGGCTTTTTCAAGCTCAAAAAGGCAAACCTTGAAATAAAATAACGGAGCCAATTAGTGAACTCAACTGCTAGAAAGACCTGAAGGAGCAAAATTGCAGAGATTTTGAGTCAGGAATTCGAAGCCTATTGTTTCAGATATAAATTATGAGTGAAGGGGGTGATGTGAGACATATTCCAAAAGTCAGTCTGAGTTAGACTTTAGAGGTTAATAAAGAATTAAATACTTTGCAGCATGGATTTTTTAAAGAGGGAGGGTGGCTGACTAACCTGAATCCTCTCTGTGATTGTTGAATATTTTTAAAGAAATTAAAATGTGCCAGGTCTCGTGTATTTGCAAGTTAATTTGTTATAGTATAAGTTGCAAAGTGGACAATAACTCAGTTACAGAAGGTGTGGACTGATTCAAGCATCATTGGGCAGGGAAGGGGAGACAAGGGGTTTGCTGAAAGGAGAATAAATGAGCCAGAGCTTAGGAAATGGAAACCCTGTACAGGTGGTGAATGGAAGGCATGGGCCTTATTAAAAAACAAAACAAAACAAAAAACAAAACAAAACAAAATAAAACAAAAACATATATATATATATATATATTTATCTATATAGTCAATATGAAGGAAAAGATCTTTTCGTTCCTTTGGAAGAAAATATGCTCCAAGCACATGGAACAAGTGCCAGCCTCCCCACCTCATCCTTCTCACCTTGGGTTTCTTATTCAGGAACTGCCCATTGTGTTGGGTTCTTTTGCTTTTTTAGGTGTTTTTCATCAGTCCACTGAATGTGATGTCAGGAAAAATGCTACTCAGGTGTTGCAATGATATCCTTATTCAATACTAAAATTTATACTTTTTTTTTTTATTATTTTTAAATGTGGTTCATTTGGCATGCCTTTCATCCAGCAATAGTTACCCCTCCTAGATATATATGCATCACCAGAGAAAACTCCACAAAAAGAAATAAATGTGGAAAAGCATGCAGACTACCCTCGTTCAATGGCGCGATGAAGGTGATGGTTCATTGCAGGAACAGCAAAGTCATTGCAAACTTGAGTTATTGAATTCAGCAAAGAGCAGAGGAACCGTGCTTCACCATCCTCACACAGAGCACCCACCTAAACCCAGTGCAGCTGACTGGCTTGGGGACAATATCTAGACATGAGGAAGAAACGTTTTACAATGAGGGTGGTGAGAGCCTGTCCCAGGTTGGCCAGAGAGGTGGTGGATGAACCATTCCTGGAGACATCCCAGGCCAGGCTGGACGGGGCTCTGAGCAACCTGAGCTGGTGAAGATGTCCCTGCTCATGGCAGGACTGGCACTGGGGGAGCTGGGAAGGTCCCGTCAACCCAAACCATTCTGTGATTCTGTGAAATTTTGCCACTAAAACCAAATCTCCTGCTTGGTTGTGATCTAACGACCATGGGGAGCCCAGCTCTCTGTCTTTGCAGCCAGGACGTGTGGCCCAGCACCACACTGATGGACTCACAAGTGCTGTGAGAGGGTACTGATATCCCAGACTGCCTCACATCCAGCCAGAATTTAACTTTCTAGAATAAACTCCATCCCACGCAAACATCAGTTAGCTCAAACCATAATCAAACACCTCGAACGGTGACAGTCTGGTTCCCCTTGTGTGCCTTAGGGCTCCCTGATTAGCACAGGTGGGGACATAGAAAGGTGAAGGACATGTCCTTGGAAAGATAAAGGCAGGAAAGACATGCTTGGAGCTAGGAAAACAATGCATAGGCGGTGAGCATGGACACCGTCAGCCTCAAACATGCAGAGGGAAAACTATGGACGACGACCAGAAACATCTCACTGCCAGACACTGCTTTCCTTCCCTTCCCTGGGCTTTTCTTTGCCCAGGCTGGCCCTACCTCCCCCCCATCAGAAGTAATGGAGAGCTGACTACATCAATATTCTGAGTTAGATTTTAAGCCACTGAAGCTTCCATCCTGCCCCCCACCCAGCCCATTCTACTTCCCATTTTGGGGAAAATCAGAGTAATCTGAAATCCCACACCAACAGGGTGATATATTTCGATATACGGATTCCTGGACTGCAGATTGCAAAGGTATTAACTGACTGTAGAATTTGAAGCCTGACATTGCCTCAGTCACCATTGATTTGATAATCTTTGGTTTGTATGTCTTGCTCTGCTTTCCCTTCAAGCCCTTCTCCTAAAGAAATACTTAGGAAACATGTAAGATATACCTCTGTGTTATAAATAAAGCAGCAGCATTAATACTTAAGTACTTAATAACTGTCTATGAAGATATGGTAATAAAGTAAATTAATACTGCAAAGTCCTGATTTGGATCTCACTTACATTAGTCTTCCAGGGCTAAAACTATTGGTTTCAGTTGGGTCATTTACAGATGATTAACTGAGGTTAGCCTGACCTTGCATTACTCTAATAAATACATTACACTAACAACAGATCTGGAGTCAAAAGGAGTTTGCCACTGGTTGCAACAGTAGCATAGTGTAAATAATACATGGATTTCAGAAAAGCAATTACCCAATATCAGAGACCAGATCATGAGTGCATACTGTTCTGCAACACAAGCTGGCTCTGTCAGGATGAATGCCTTTTCTAAATTACAGCCTTACAGATCAACCAGATATTCGCTTTGTTTCTGCAGTTATACAAAAGAAGGAGACTACATCTCTTTAAGGACAGAAGTTTATTTTTCAGAGGAAACAAAACCTAAGCTCAGCCTTGGGCAGGCTCAGGCTCACCACTCCGCTTAGTTCTGGTCTCTCTGGGGTCATGCAGAGAAGGGAGAAGGTAGGATAAGGCACAGTCAGGAAAACCGCAACTATTCTGATGTCATTTTGGAGGAACAAAACAAATACCTGGCCTAAGCTGGCAAACTTGCTGTGTGTTTCTGCAAACAGAGCCCTGGCAAGGAGCTCATCTGTAGGCTCTACACTGGAGCTGCCTAAAATTAGGAGAGATTAATATCACGCTAAGCATTGTTGCTTTTTATTTGCAGGAGGTGCAGACACAATTTTTCTCAGTCTCTGATTTTCCATCTATAGACTGAGGATATGAACACTATACAGCTAAGTTCATTAATTCTGCTCAGGCTGTTGGAGTTCAATGACCAAAAACTAAAGACAAGTTATCACCTTGTCATTTGTCTGTGTCTTACCACATGGGGGTTGTTTCTCAAATGGTCAACAAGCAAGACCTTGATGTCAACTTTGGACAAAGTCTTTGGCTACATGGCAAAGATCTCATTTGCCACCAAAAAATGATGAAACTTAACACTTTAATATGAGCCACATTCAGTCTTCTTGTTCAGTGTACGATCACACTTAAAAATAAGTGGTCCAGGCCCCAACCAGAACCAAGTCCATGTGATGTATGGTTGGGTTACTGTGAGACTTTGACAAATGTGTGTTCTTCATAGCAAGCCCTTTTAAATAGCCATAACCATGGTATAAAATTATGGAGCAGAAAACAACATTTTTCTTTATCAAAACAATAGTGGTCAGGATTAGAGGGCAGGGCTGAGCTATTTTAATACATTTGAAGCATCCACTGTAAAAAACATACATTTGATTGCTCAGTGAACACCACCTGTTTGCTTTTCCTGGTGGTTAATAGTATAAAATTAACAATCAAGAGGCTCATAGATGAAAAAGTTGTTAAGGCATAGGTTAATTAATCCCTAGAAATCAAATCCCTTGCCAACACACCTACAAAGTTTACCAATCATAAAAACACATCTTTCAAGTAAAAAAAAGCTTAGCAACAGTTACTGAAAGTTTGCGGTAGGGGTGGTCGAAAATAGCGCAGAAGATGGAAAAGAGCTGTGCCCAAAAGACCCAAAGCAGAGGGGATCTCAGGGCACTACACACAGTCAGCATCATCTTGTGAGCTGGTTGAAAACTCACCCAAAAACTTCAAAAGCAAGTGCTTGTAATGATGTAAATGTTTGATACTTCTCCAACCAAACCACCAAGTTACATTTTTACGTGTCTTATCAGCCTCTTCTGTGTGCAGTTTAGCCAACTGTCTGCAAATCAGCTGGGATAAAAATATTGAGACAGAGCAGCTATTAGGCAAGTACTTAATATTTTGAGGTCACTAGTGCCTGTTGACACGACTTATAGAAAGGATTGTGTAAGGCCCCTGGTGTCTGCCAACCCCTTGCAGCTCCTGTGCTAAATATCAGTCAAAGCTGAGAGTGAGCCAGTGCTTCCAGATACGGTCTATTCCTATGTAATTTATGGAATATTTTAAGGAAATAAAGAGCACCTGTGGGTAGTGCACACATAGTTGTGCTTTCATTATACCGGAGAACATGCAAAGGGGAGAAATCCCAGCCAAGGAGGGGGCGTCTCTAGTGTCTTATATCCCAGAAAATCTTATTTTATCTCTTCTGTTCATGTAGGTATTTGTGACATCTCTCTGCTGGGTCAGTCCTACATAGTCCAATATGTGATACACCCACTGCTGCATTTATTTAAAAAAGACAGTCCACTCACCATAATCCATAAATCCAGAAGAAGATCATTTTCCTCAGCTCCACTGCTCACAAAACTGTTCTGGGAATGATTTAGATATTTACAGCTTGTGGACATGTATGGTCCCTCCTGTGGTGATGAGTAAACTTTTAATTCTGCTGGCAGACAAATGAAGTGGTGACAATAGGTTTATTTTACAGACTGCTGGATCTCATCCTCAGTAACAAGGAGGGTCTGGTCGAAGCAGTAAAGGTTGAGGGCTGCCTGGGTTGCAGTGACCACGAGATGGTGGAGTTCAGCGTCTTGGGTGGCAGGAACAGAATAGCAAGTAGAATTGCAACCCTGGACTTTAGCAGGGCTAACTTTGGCCTTTTCAAGCAATTGCTGGGGGAAATCCCATGGGCAAGACTGCTTGAAGGAAAAGGGGCCCAAGATAGCTGAATTGCATTCAGAGATTGCTTCTTCCACGCTCAGGATCAGAGCATCCCCACACGTAGGAAGTCAAGGAAGGGAGCCAGGAGGCCTGCGTGGTTGAATAGGGATCTGTTGGGTATGCTCAAGCAGAAAAGGAGAGTTTACAGGTCGTGGAAGCAGGGGCTGGCCACTTGGGAAGAATATAAGGCTGCTGTTAGAGGATGTAGGAAGGCAGCTAGGATAGCCAAGGCCTCCTTAGAATTACAGCTGGCGAGAGGGGTCAAGGACAGCAAAAAGAACTTTTTCAAATACATAGCAGATAAAACTAATACCAGAGGCAATGTAGGCCCACTGATGAACGGGGTGGGTGCCCTGGTGGCAGAAGATACAGAGAAGGCAGAATTACTGAATGCCTTCTTTGTCTCTGTCTACTCTGCCAGAGGCTGTCCTGGGGAGCCCTGTACCCCTGAGACCCCGGATGAAGCCAGGTCAATGGAGGAGTTTGCTTTAGTCGATGAGGACTGGGTTAGGGAGCAATTAAATAGTCTGGACATCCATAAGTCCATGGGTCCAGATGGGATGCATCCATGGGTGCTGAGGCGGCTGGCTGAAGTCATTGCTGGACTGCTCTCCATCATCTTTGCCAAGTCTTGGGAAACGGGGGAGGTGCCCGAGGATTGGAGGAAAGCAAATGTAACTCCAGTCTTCAAAAAGGGCAAGAAGGAGGACCCGGGTAATTATAGACCGGTCAGCCTTACCTCTGTCCCTGGGAAAGTAATGGAACAGCTTATCCTTGGTGCCATCTCAAGGCATATCAAGAATAAGAGGGTTATTAGGGGCAGTCAGCATGGCTTTACCAAGGGTAAGTCATGCTTGACCAACCTCATAGCCTTTTATGAGAATGTAACAAGGTGGATGGATGATGGCAGAGCGGTGGATGTGGTCTACCTTGACTTCAGTAAAGCCTTTGACACAGTCTCCCACAGCATCCTCACAGCGAAGTTGAGGAGGTGTGGTGTAGACAATAGAGTAGTGAGGTGGGTTGCAAACTGGCTTAAGGAGAGAAGCCAGAGAGTGGCAGTCAATGGTGCGGAGTCTAGTTGGAGGCCAGTATCTAGTGCAGTGCCTCAGGGGTCAGTACTGGGGCCAATATTATTCAATATATTCATTAACGATTTAGACAAGGGAATAGAGTGTACTATCAGCAAGTTTGCTGATGACACTAAGCTGGGAGGAGTGGCTGACACGCTAGAAGGCTGTGCTGCCATCCAGAGACCTGGACAGGCTGGAGAGTTGGGCGGGGAATAACCTAATGAAATTTAACAAGGGAAAGTGTAGAGTCCTCCATCTGGGCAGGAACAACCCCAGGTTCCAGTATAGGTTGGGAAATTACATATTAGAGAGCAGTGTAGGGGAAAGGGACCTGGGGGTCCTGGTGGACAACAGGATGACCATGAGCCAGCACTGGGCCCTTGTGGCCAGGAAGGCCAATGGCATCCTGGGGTGTATTAGAAGGGGGTGGCTAGTAGATCGAGAGAGTTCCTCCTACCCCTCTACTCCGCCCTGGTGAGACCACATCTGGAATATTGTGTCCAGTTCTGGGCCCCTCAGTTCCAGCAGGACAGGGAACTGCTGGAGAGGGTCCAGCGTAGGGCAACAAAGATGATTAAGGGAGTGGAGCACCTCCCTTATGAAGAAAGGCTGAGGGAGCTGGGTCTCTTTAGTTTGGAGAAGAGGAGACTAAGGGGGGACCTCATTAATGTTTATAAATATATAAAGGGTGAGTGCCATGAGGATGGAGCCAGGTTCTTCTCGGTGGCAAACAATGATAGGACAAGGGGTAATGGGATCAAGCTGGAACACAAGAGGTTCCGCTTAAATTTGAGAAAAAACTTCTTCTCAGTAAGGGTGACAGAGCACTGGCCCAGGCTGCCCAGGGAGGTTGTGGAGTCTCCTTCTCTGGAGACATTCAAAACCCACCTGGACATGTTCCTGTGCGACCTCACCCAGGCGTTCCTGCTCCAGCAGGGGGATTGGACTAGATGATCTTTTAAGGTCCCTTCCAATCCCAAACATACTGTGATACTGTGATACTGTAATAGGCCTGCTCAACTGTAAGAGTCAGGATCTGTTCTCTGTAGAATATAGCATATATTGATTTTTACTAATTATTCTTTATTCGGTTGACTGAGGCAACACACTGATCACATTTACTCATATAAATAGTACCAGACAGTGTGTAATAGTGGATATAGAAATACTGAAAGGCAAAAGGTGTTTTGCTGCCATTGTTAACAGGTCTGTGATTTGAGATGAAACAACTCCAAACCGTAAGCACCTAAAGCAGCCTGTACCACATTAAGTTTTTCCCTTCAAGAGGAGCAGGAGTATAGCTGCACATGGAACCCACCCTAGATCTCAGCAGAAGACAGGACATTCACTCATCAAACCACCTGGATATGGTGTGGTCCACACACATGGTGTGGAAAGGGGTAAAAGCCACCATCACACCCAGGGATTCCTCCTGCAGGTGGCAAATCACAGAATCATAGAATGGTTTGGGTTGGAAGGGACATTTAAAGCTCCCCCAGTGCCCCCCCTGCCATGAGCAGGGACACCTTCACCAGCTCAGGCTGCTCAGAGCCCCGTCCAGCCTGGCCTGGGATGTCTCCAGGGATGGTTCATCCACCACCTCTCTGGCCAACCTGGGACAGGCTCTCACCATCCTCAGGGACAACAATTTCTTCCTCATGTCCTGCCTGAATCTCCCCTTATTGTCCTATCGCAACAAGCCCTGCTTAAAAGTCTACCCCCGTTGATGACTTTTGTCATGATCTATAAGAGTGGCCAAACCTGGCCTGGCAGCAAACCTCACACCTGGGAGACCCTTCATATATCAGGATGTCTGGAAATCTCAGAAGGCAGCACCACATCCCAGGGGCTGGGATGGACAATGGTCCAAGTCCCCTTTGTCCTTCCTCTGCAAAACCACCTATCCCAACAGCAAGAGTATCCATACAACACCTGATTTCTGACTTACTGGTAACAGAGAACTCCGTGTCTCCCCAGTAAACCTTTTCCAGTGCCAAACCCTCATTATCTTTCTGATAAGTCCCTGCCAGGTGCTGTCAGACAAAGAGCAGTTGCAGCAAGGAATGAGGTGTGGAAAGATCATCCATGTGTACTGGGGAGGCCAAACTTCGAATCCTGGGGGCAGTCTTGGGCCCCTCACGCCAAGAAAGGCCTTGAGGTGCTGGAGTGAGTTGAGAGAAGGGAACGGAGCTGGGGAAGGGGCTGGAGCACAAGTGTGATGGGAGCAGCTGAGGGACCTGGGGGTTCAGCTGGAGAACAGGAGCTGGGGGGACACAGGGACACAAAGAAACAGCCTCAAGTTGTGCCAGGGGAGGTTGAGGTTGGATCTGGGGAACAATTTCTTCCCCAAAGGGCTGTGGGGCACTGGAACAGGCTGCCAGGGCAGTGCTGGAGTCACCATCCCTGGAGGGGTTGAAAATACACAGAGATGAGGTTCTCAGGGACATGGGTTTGTGCCAGTGTTGGGTTAATTGTTGGACTTCATGATCTTAAAGGTCTTTTCTGACTAAAATGATACTAAGATATCCCCATCTGCCCCAAGGTGCTGGGGTCTGCAGGCAGAGAGGGATGAGCACCTGGAGGATGCTGTTAGCAAGGGACAAGGACATTAGTGCCATGGTGTCCTTCTATGGTTTTGGGCAGAAAAGAGCAGACGAGGTGTACTGGAACTGTAATTTCACCTCCATGAGTTGTAATGAAACGCAAATCAAAGCTGGTGAAGATGAGCTGAAACAGCTGCCCATTGATTCAGCAGGTTCGTTAAATGATATCTGGCACATCAAGGAGAGGAAAAATAGTGCCTGTGTATGGATCAATACCGCCTTTACAGATTTAAATGGTTTATACTGGAACAGGTTGGCCAGAGAGGTGGTGGATGAACCATCCCTGGAGACATCCCAGGCCAGGCTGGACAGGGCTCTGAGCAACCTGAGCTGGTGAAGAAGGGGAGGGACTGGGTGAGCTGGGAAGGTCCCTTCCAACCCAAACTATTCTGTAGTTCTATTCTATGTTCCTGTTCCTCTATTCAGACCCACTGGGAGGGTTGAGATGATTGAAGCTTTAGAACAAGAAAACAACTAAGTGATAAAAATTACCTGTCTGCTAGTACTTCACTACCCAGGAGTTATCCCATTTAGTGGTGCCTATCACAGCTCTAGAACTGCCTGTGGTGGAAGAAGGGAGGTCGGCATCTGCCCTGGCTCCACCTGGCAGGTTCCACAACCCCAAGACATCCTGCTGTGCACCCTTGGGATAAAGCAGCAAAATATTAGTCCCACAAGCACAGAGCTAAAATCTGGCACTTAACATTTCTGTGGCCAAAAATATAAACTGGCAATAGCATTTTGAGGGAATACCAGCACAAGGGCCATTTATTACTTTCCTTCCAGGGAGGTGTCACGGTCCCAAGCCTGACAGTGTTGAAGAAGAGACTGGACAATGTCCTCAGACACACGGTGTGAACTGTGGGGTGTCCTGTGCAGGGACAGGAGCTGGACTCCATGATCCTTGTGGGTCCCTTCCAACTCAGGACATTCTATGATTCAATTTCTTCTGCTCTTTGCCTAAGTATCCGCTCCTGGGCACCGAGGTGAAACATCTCTGTAACTCACTGCCGCTTTTTGTCGAGACTTTCAGAGAGGAAAGGCTGCAAACACCGCTACAGAAAACTGTGGATGCTGCAGTCTTTAGGAAATGAACCCTTCTCTGATTGCTTACTTAGCTGAGCAATTTGCAGGGTGATAGACAGCAATTATATCATCCTGTGTCAATTTGGCTATTCATTTTGCCCTCTCCACGTGTTTCCTCTTCCTGATTGAATAATCACTAACAATAATCGCAGGCAGCTGGGGGAAGGAAGCACATCCATCAGTTTTAATGCCAGCAAGAATGAGAACTGATTCTTCCAGCACTCGCCATATCCCTGCATCTTCAATTCATTTACATTTTCCTTATACCAGTGTAAGTATCAAGATCATATTATTTCCATTGCCTACTCCTGTTTCAGTTTATAATCTCAGAACAACAGAATGCCACAGGAAATACCCAGTTTCAAAAGAAAAAAAATATGGTTGCTTCATCTGCTATTCTGTATTCCCACAAATATTTTGACATTTACGTTTTAATTCTCCTTGTACTGAGAATATTGATAGAAGTGTTAAGCTTTAAGACTGCCGCCATGTAAGATAGACCTGACCTAGGTAAGAGGAGTTTATGTAAAGGGTGAGGACAGTAAAGGACAGAGCTGTAAGGAAGGCCTAAGCGGGCAAAACCCAGGGACTGCAGAGGCTTTTCAAACTTGTTTGTGTGCAGATTGCTACTTCTAGGAAAAAATTACCTTACTGTGTCCATATATATTATAGGCTATGAACCAGAATGTAACATTGAACATCCAGTGATCAAAATACCAAATACTCATTTATATCATCATACAGCCCTACCTATACTTGTATATACCTGTATATGATATTATATCATAATATAATTCTAGAGTGGTATTCTCTAGTTATACAAACTAATTTCTATCAGCCCAGCTTCCAGTTTTCTCTGTTCAGAGACACAAAATTAGTTTGAAGGCACAAAAAGTGGCCCAAAGATGGTCTTTCCCATAAAACTGTTAAAGTGGTTTATTCAATAGAATTAAATCATCTTTCGAACACAGTGACACAGACAAAAGAAATTAATATACCCTGATAACTGGTTTAGTTATGGCTTACATCAATTGATAGGCTTTCTATTACAACCATAATACAGCTACAGAAACAATAAGCAGAAATTACAGGGTGGAAGGTTGCGAAAAAGAAAGGTGAGTCAATGGACACGAGGCATTAACATCAGCATGAAACTACTATGACTCCGCTTGGACTTCTCCATCCCCACCATCACTGCCTGATAGAAATAATAAACATGAAGCTAATTTAATTTTGCAATAGCCCAAGCTCCCGTAGAGTGAAGACACACAGTTTTCCTCTGGTATTTCCAAATTAAGCATTCGTTTTCCAAGTGAAAACAGGGAACATAGTCAACCAGGAGGCAGCTGTTCAATACAATTTACGTGGGATGAACACAGAGGTTTGAGAACAAGGAGGACCCCGAAATTAAGCAAAAATCACCATGTCCTGTCCCAGGTAGAGTGGGTACAAACAGTTTTCTTTGTCTTTAAGGGGACAGGCTCTAGTGTCACACATAAGTGGGTAACACTTGGCCAACACAAGGTTAACAAATAGGGATTAATTAAATTCTGTTAAAACAAGTAATAACCAGAGTCTTCACAAGCCATACAGAGCACTGGCGATACTTCAGTGTCTTGGTCCACCAGTTGATTTCTGGTAGAACAGACATTTCCAGAACTAGCCAACACAGCATCTGATTTCGCTGGCTTAATTTGTCACCATTTTACACGCTAACACATTTTATAGTGATTAATACAGTTAAAAATGCACATCAACTTACCCAAACACCAAGAACACTTATGGGAAAGTCAGACATGTTAGTAATATATTTACAGCCTTCAACCCTTAAAGCACCGAGCAGACCTGTCTTTCTTTTCCCAGTATGGCTCAGTCTCATATTTCTGATGTTTCTTAGATGGTCAGGGATTTGGGGAGCGTTGGAGGTGCCGACTGCCTGGGACTCAAGCTCCCTAATCCCTAGCACACTTTTGGATTTCCCTTAAGTTTGTTTCTAAAAGCACTTAAGTACAAATGCTTGTTGATTTTGAATACTATACAGGCAATACAGGGATGCCCAGCAGCCTCACTCACATTAGACAGGGTGATAATAAGACATAAAGTGGTAATAAGACATAAAAAGATAATAGTCTGGGAGGGTTTTTTGGGAGATGCAGGTTAGTGGCTTGATTACAAGCATTGCATATGAAGCTTTTTTCCTATTGAAGCCAGATGCGAATGTTGTGCTGGCTTCAAAGGGAACGGACTGAATCCTGCCTCAATCACATTCATATCAACAATTAATTCCACCCTGGTATTTTAAAGCAAGCAGAAAAACACCTATTTTCTAGAGGCATGTGATTCAAGTACACACAGCTCTGTACAAAAGGGTTTGTTTGTCACTTGATATGGCAATTTACACTACTGTGATGAAATGTTTTGCATAGATGAGTTTGCAGGGATGAAAAGTGCTGAAATCTGGAAGGGGGAGTGACAGTCACAGCACTTCTGCTTCCAGATAAGTTTGTTCTTTACACACACCGCAAAAAAACACAATATTGCTACTGCACCGTACCTACAATATATTAAAAACTGTATCTGAAATCAAGTGGCTGCTCTTTCTGCCCGGGATAAGGGCCCATTTCTGGAGACTTGCTCTGAAGTACACACAAACTTCCACAGACTTCACTGGGTTTTGGAAAAGGCCCTAAGAATAATTACTGGCTCTTTTGTACCTAAAACCTCAGCTCACTTTCTAACTTCCCAGGGAATTTGGTCCTTAGGGGTTGCAGAATTTTGCTATGTTTCCTTCTTCATTTACACATAAAAGCTCCAAAGTTTGCTCAGACACAAGCAAGACAGGGGAAAGAGAGATTTTCACCACCCAAGCTTGTGCTCTCTATAATCAGAGCTTTGCTGATGAGCCACCAGACCTCAGAAGATTAAAAAGGACAGATGCCCTCTCACTCCACCTCTCAGTGTTTTGTCCACCCTGGTTTCCCTGACATGCAAACCAGAGATTGCTCCTTACCGCCATGTAGAGCTGAGCACGGGCAGTCTGCCCACGGTCACCACCAGTGGTTTTGCCTTCCAAGTTGGAGCAACGTTTCTCCTGATTCACCGAATCCCCACAAACAGGACTGTTCTTAGCGCTGATTTCTTTTCGTTTACTGCATCTGACCACCCCAAGGGAACATCACCTGTGTCAACAGTCAGGTCTGCATGGGGGCAGCTTTTGTCAGAGACTGGGGGAGCTGCTCCTGGCCATCGCGAGCTGTGAAGCTTCACAGATTCATTTTGTTTGGAAGAGGCCCTCAAGATCATTGAGTTCAACCATTAACCCAACCGTAGCACTAACCCATGTCCCTGTGAACCTCATCTGTGTGTATTTTTAAACCCTGCAGGGATGGTGACTCCACCACTGCCCTGGGCAGCCTGTTCCAATGCTCCACAGCCCTTTGGGGAAGAAATTGTTCCCCAGATCCAACCTCAACCTCCCCTGGCGCAACCTGAGGCCGTTTCTTTGTGTCCCTGTGTCCCCTCAGCTCCTGTTCTCCAGCTGAACCCCCCAGGTCCCTCAGCCGCTCCCATCACACTTGTGCTCCAGCCCCTTCCGCAGCTCTGTTCCCTTCTCTCAACTCAAACACCTATCATCATCATCATCATCATCACTTTACTCCACAGCAGTGGAGTAAATCTCTGGACCAGAGATTTGGCTGCAATTTCCTACATTCCCTTTACACCGTCTTTCCAGGCGACCACGGACCTACTCACTGTGTTGTTTCCTCCCTGAGAAGCTGCCACGGCAACTCCCTTTGCAATTCATGAGCTGGTTTTGACAACTCCGTCGACATCACAGAAAATATGCTAAAATATTATAATGACCCTAACATCCTTTAATCCATCCAGTCCAACAGCAAAGTTGGATTTCACAAATCAAAAGCAAGCAGCTAAACTATTTCGACTAAATACTGCTCTCCGTTTGATGAAAGCTCTGAAAGATTCATAAGCCTCCTCTGATGACCTGACAATAAAGTAGAAGCAGTTCTAGCTGCGTTTCTCCAACTGAATTTGCACCACCAGTGTGCAGATGTCAGGAACTTCTTAAGGGATTCTCCTGAATAATACGGGGCGTTGGTGATTAAACCATCACATTATAATTTTCTCTCTCCCTGTCTCAGATTTCATACCCTCAGCATCAAGCCGGGATTACAGCCTGAGGTCAGGATGTGGTACCAGACAGATGACGGCGTTTCTTCTCACACAGATCAGATTTTTTTATCAAGAGATTTCTCTGGGGCCTGCAGGCTTTTCTGCATGATACACTCTGTGCACCTTTTACTCGCCCTAACAGTGTGCAACAAACACCCAGCTTACTGACCATCACTTCTTATCACTCAGGTACCTCATTGTTCAAAGAAGGTTAAAGTTGGACATTTGGAGGCTTGGCCACGTGGGAGAAGGGAAAACAAAACAGCTCAAAACTCAGAAGAATTTATATCAAAAGAGTTTTTTCTTATGCTTGGTAGACAACAGAATGATGGCAGAAAACAAGGAGGGTCCTACTTTCTGTGACAGCCCTTCTTTTTGTCCATTAAAGCAGGACAGACAGAAGCTCAGGCTGGTCAGTGCTGGCTCACCCACCCCACATTGACTTTGCACGGGTAGTGATCTCCACCTAGCTAAAATCTCCTGGGCAGGAGATTTATTTGCTACCAATGGAGAACAGAGCAGCAGGTTGGATTCATCCTCAGCCATCTCCACTCGGCACCACGGACACCACGGTACGGCAGCAGAAATCTGATTTTCCAGCAATAAGTCCAAAAAATAAATCTTAAAAGCTTCTGCATATGGTATTTCTGACAAGTGCCATAGTTTTTCAATCATTTTTTGAGCAACACCCGAAAAATGAGTCACAAAGTAAACACGTTGCAACATGCATTTCATCTCAAGGACTGTGTTATATATATATATATATATATATATATATATATATATATATAAGTATCTTTCTGGTCTGCAGATCACTCCTTATATCTAACTATACACCTATGTACACCTTCACAGACACGTCAGGGCCTGTTTCCACAGTCCCTACACAAATAAAATACCCATCCACTTGAATGGATGCTCTTTTCAGATAAATATGGCAAGACTGGGGCTTTGGTGCATACGTGCAAGTATCCTGCACACACACTTTAAAATCGATAAAAAAATATAGTAGCTATAGATTTACAACTGATCAAAATCTAAACACAGTAAAACTGCACTTATTACAGTATAGCCTAGGTGAATTTACATTGCTCATTTATACGAAGCAAACAAAGGAAAGGTCTGTGACCCTGTAATTACAGTTTAATTGTAATTACAGTTCTGCTTATCCTTTTTGTCTGTCGAAAAAGTCCAATAGGATTTTTGCGACTAAAAAGAGGGATTTGCAACATTTCTTTCCAACATACGGATGCTTCTCATGTGCTTTCCCATCTTTTTTGAAGTATCTTTCGCAACATATCAGACTCCTCTCAGTTGCTTTTGTTCGCTTCAATCACCATAGTAAAGAAAAACCCCTTACTAAAGGCGGTAACTTTAGCAAAGCAGCAGCAGCAAAACAATACTGAAGTCACTACTAGTCCTGTACTCAGGCAGAATAGGGAGTAAGGACTCTAGGTACCGGCTCCAGCGTCATTCCTGTTATCATAAAGCTTAATGCACAGCAAGACGGCCAACCCAGGGGGTCACATCGCTCTCTAAGTAGCACTTTCATGACAGCACTTCATTATCAAAGCCCTTTGCACACATATTTACAAAACACAGCGAAGACAAAGATCTCTTTTGCATATTAAATCAAGGAAGCCATTTCATCTACAAGTTCATTCTCAGCATGCTGCGTGTTTCACAGTGGCCGATGCGAGGTGGTGCTCAGCAAGGCACCATTTAAGACCAAAACCACGCAATGCAAATATATAAAGCTTAAGCACAGGTCCTGCCTACCCCTGGCTGGCATTTCCCAAGTTCTGACACTTCTGTGAAAGATACAAGTTGCTTTTAAAGTGATCCAACCTCTGGAGTCTTGTGTAACATTAAGGAAATACGTTATCACGTACCACGCAGGTCGCTGCTGGTCAGGGGTAATTTGGAAATGGAGGCCATCGTGTTTCACTTCTTTTTGGAGCATTTTACCTGCAGCATGAGCAGCTTTCACAGCTCTCAGCATAGCACAGAGGCTTTTAAAAGAAGTTTTGTGCATTCATGCATCACAAAATGAAAATCCAAGTCTAGATCTAGATTTAAACCCTCTTCCCACCTAAAAAGAAAAAAAAAAAGAAGTATCTTTCATGTAGAACTAGCACTTTAAACTCCAAATCATTGAGCAAAGATCTTGTAATCTAAGCAAGACAAGACAAGGCGCTGGACAACAGCCCAAGTGCTTCAGACTAAGAACTTACACCAGTACACTCTGTTTGTTTGACTATGCCAGCCCAGCTGAAACAGCAAACCTCACCCTCCTGTGTGTGCAGCGACACCAGTGTGAAAGTTCATATACCAGCAGCCACGGTTCAGCAGCCAAAATAAACTCCAGCAAGACATGGCATCTTTTCTGCATCGGGATTTTGCCATTTTCACTGTATCAGGTGAAAAATTAAGCTTGGCGTAACCAACGAAGTTGCATTGGTAACTTTTTAAAGAACACACCAGCCCTTTTATTGTCCCAGCAACATTCTCAACATACAAAAAAGCCACAGTGACATCTTGAGATGCTTAATTTTGAAATAAACATCATAATCCAAGCCACAAGTGTCTTCACTGTATTTAACTTATTTTCCTGCCAGTACTATCCACAGATACCTGAAAGTATTTACCTCGACCTGCACAACAGTGAGTCTACATTCAGACACTCTTACAAAGTCTTTCGTAAACATAAACAAGGAAATGCTTTTTCCTGTCTTAATGCTGTGATACCTGAATGAAAAAAATCAACTCAGAAAATAGAACTATATAATCTCCTCGCTATCCAGCCCAAGAAAATCTTGCAGAAGTGTGAAGGAGTATATTTCTTCAATAAAGACTCCAATCTGAAGTGGTCACTGTAGGAGGAGCTACACAGATTGCCCATGTATTAGCCAGGAGGAAAGCTTTACAGACAATGAGAAAAACAAAACCAAAAACCCCAAAATACATGTTCAGCAAAGGAGACTAGAAGTATAAGACACAGGAAGGAAGAAGAAAGAAGCTCTAAAACAATTGCATACTATGATCAACACAGTTACCTGTTGCTGTGAACGGGAGTTTAACATTCTCTTCTATCCCCGATGAAAAATTTCACAAAGTGATCTTGTTTATTCCTATCACATCTATCTGCTATTTTTCACCAATACTTTGTGACATTACAGAACAAAGACCTCAAGTTATATACTTCCTCTTAAAACTACAATGCTAAAGAGTATTTTCAAAAACCCCAATGTCAGAGAACAGTGCTTTCGGTAAAATCTGACAATGCCCCAAGGTACTCGATTCAGAAACCTACACAAAGTCAGTCTATGCTAAAACTCTCTGTCACTGATTCTCCTCAAAAGTTTGGTGCTTTCTTCATAGTGAAATGATACCTATGTTAACGTGCTCTGTTTATCCCTAAACCTATCAGAAATGTGCTTCTTATCTGACTTGCTTCCCAGGGCAGAGTATACCCTGGAACAGAGGAGTTTTGCTTCTCCTACACTGTTACGGACCCAACTGATAGCAGGAAAGATGCTGGTGTCCCGGATCCTATGGGATGCAATGCCTTGAGGAAATTTATATCAAACAATTATTGCATAATCTCAGGGTGTGATAAAACTTTCTACGTCACACACAGGCATTGAGTTTCTGTTACACTTTTGCATCAGAGGAAGAACTTTCCCCATCAACAGCAGCTGCAGGTTCCCGTGTGAACCCGCAGTATCCCCTTGCTGTGCATGTGGAGGAAGTTGAAGATCTCTGATGGCATGGCGTGGAAACCGGGCCGAGGTTTCACGTTGTCGTAGTAGTGGTGAGTTATAAAAATCCCTGAGGGGTTCATGGGGAACGCCCAGAAGCCAAAAAGATGGACCTCTTCACAGAGCTCCAGGGCAGCAGTCACCAGGATCAACCCGGTGCTGACCCGCTTGGCCCGCACCCCTTGGCCGAGCCAATATCGCGAAACGTTGATGAGATACTGAGGGTGAAAGTAATAAACAGCTTGCTGGGACTCAAAATCATCCAGGACGTATTTGACCCGAATCGAGACATCCGTGTTGCGAGTGTTGTAGAAAGCTGGCAGCAGAACGGAAGCGTTCTCGTAGACCTGGAGCACGTCGTAGAAAGGTTCTCTCCATTTTTCCAGCTTGTGGAATCTAAAGGGAAAGGGATGAGGGTGATGTCAGATCAGCAGACTAGAAGCCTCCCATGAGCTTTTACTAAATCATTGCTGATACACAGATAATTGAAATGACGTTTCATCTAACAAGGGACATATATCTTGATTTGTAGCTAAAGCATCAGTATGAAATGTAGGGCAAAAGCACGGGGGATAAAAAAATACATACACTCCTCTCTTTTGGAAGTACATTCATTTAACAGTAGACAAACTTCATAGACATTTCTGAGCATGTCTCACTTTGCATTTTATTATGAGAAGTATGTCATTTTTCCAAGGTTTAGTGAGCTGTATAGTGCACTGCGCAGTGCAGAACTGTATAAAAAAGTGGCAAATACCAAAGCAGAGCAGAAGCCTTTCTAAAATGCCTAACTGTAACATTTAAAAGAAATTCACAATGTAAGCAAATGATATTATGTTGTTTGAGAAAATAAACACATTCCCCCTCCTAGAAAGCAGTAACTAGCCCCATGGTTCCAATGAAATGTATGATTCATAGTGTCAGTGTAAAGTAATATAAGGGGGTAAAAAAAAATCTCTGTAACAGAATTTAGTGAAAAATAGATTTGGAAAAGCAATAGGAGATGAAAATACAAATAAAATAAAATAAAATAAAATGACCTCTCAGTAATTATACTGGGATTGACAGTCACGACGTCCGTCTTTACCCCAACGTCTGTGAAGTATTTCTCAGATATAGGAGGCAAATTGCATCTATAAAGGAAAGAAATTAGTAAGAAAGTTAAACAACTCTTTGTACCTTCTCAGGACTAAAAAGCAGAATTGATTTAAGCTTTTCTTCCAAGCAACAAATCTAGAAACAGATTGAAAATTTCAAGTTGTATGAAACATGCTGGTGCCCAAACTATGCATTAAAATAAGGAGTTCTTAGGGGCTGTATGAAGACCCCTCTTCTACCTTTAGTTTGTCAGGGTTGGCACCTTTTTTGCAGATGTAGCCAATGTTCACTCCTTTCGCTTCCTTAATAGCAGTTCGGATATTTACTCTGGCAGTTTAGGATGAGGAATGGGATGAAGCCCCAAGGACACTCAACATATAAAACCAATTACTTGCTCAGCAACAGCTGAGCTGGATTAAATAATTAATAGATAATCTATAACATAACTTTTAACGTACTTCATTTTATACCCAAGAGAATTCAGGGCAAGTGTTCCACAAGAGAGAAACCAGTACAGTCCTAATTAATCCAGAACTATCTGCTTCCCTTTATAAGTATCTCCCAGTGCAGTGTAAGAGCAGCGATTCTGACTCTACAGCTGCACCAGAGGATATCAAAGCTATTAGAAGCAAACCTGTGAAGATTTGCAAACCTTGACTTTGCCAAGTCTCCATTCACCTTGGCCTTGACCTAGATTTACCATCCCAAAAAATCTGGAGCGTCCCTCAAGAGACGCTGAAGTTACACACACAGGCACACAAGCGATCACACAAGCTTCACTTCCAATAGAAAACACAGCTTAAAAAAAGCTCCAGCATGTGTTATTAGAGGCAAGATAAGTGGCTTTGCGATTAGTCTTACACTCAGTTTAAACTAGCATTAGGTATCTGCTGGCATTTAAAACACTTTTTGAAGTGATCTACAAGCCACAATAAAAGCCATCGCTGTTGAGATGCCCACATCTCAAAAAATACTGCTGTGCCTAATTCCCAAACATCTGAAGATCAGGGCTAAACAGGAGAAAACCACAAATTTATTTAGGGTAAGAGATGCTCAGTGTTTTCACAATACCACATGCAGTTCTGCTGCCATCACAATTTCTCAGTGACAGGGAGAGGGTGAGTGGGAAGCAGAGGAACACATGAAAATCCTTCAAAGTCCTTTCTCAGACTCAGGAGGTTCATATCAACCTCCTCAAGAGTCCCTCTTTATCAGGTCAGAGAACTTTTTTTAACCACCTTGTCCTTCTCATAGGCAGTATTATTTCCAGCACTTTTGTCTCCTAGGTCATGCAATGTCCTTCTGAAGTCTTCTGGCATCCTTGGTTCCCCGTAGCACTGAGCACTGGATTATATTTGAAAAAGGTTTTCAAATATCCAGCTTTGATATTTTTCTTAAACAGTAAACTCCACCAAGACTATGAAAGGCTGAATTTATTGGAAGTGATAATAAAATGACATAATTTGCATAAATTGTGCTTTGTCACAGTAAAATTTTATGCCTGCAAAGAGAGTAGTCCCATTTCTAAATGCACCCCATGTTTCATCACAGATCTGCACTGTGGCCAGTAGATGGAGATAGACAATAACAACTAGTAAATGCAATTTATGTGTAGATATTTTATACGTCCTGTTGTACCATAATTAATTGTTATCAGAATTTATTTCATTAGAAAACACTTGGTTTCATGCAGCTGGCCACAAGCTTCCTGACAACGTAAGATTTTCCCAGGTGAAGGTATCACTGAATGTTACCAGTGCTCCATAGGCAGTTTTTGAAGTATTTTGAATAATTTTTGTGTTCAGGACCAAGAGGGTGATCCCTGACAGTTTGGTGAACTGGTGTCAGACTGTAAAGTGCATGTGTTCAGACCTGACCTTAAACACAAGATTTGTTTTAAACTTGATGTCAGCAGACCTTAAGCTCTTCAAAACCAGCAGGTCTTTGTGTGTAATACTGGTCCCACAAATTTCGGAGATGGTGAACCACAGTAGTGGTTTTTTTGCACAAATACTGATGTACTTATTCATGTTTCAGTTATATTTAAGTGTCTTTTTAATTAATTACTGGTATCCCAAGCAACTCAGTTTCTAAGTCCTGTATTGATCTGATCCACCCTTTCGAATGGCTTGTGGCACCATTCAAATAAGAGTAATTGGTGAAAAGGGACATCCACTCAGAGTTCTCAAACATAAATGATGACATTTGCTGCCCATATTTCCACTTCCACTGATCAGTTTGTCACCTCCATGCATAAAATGTACCTTTCATTTCAACCACACTCAAAGCAGTGGTCCAGCACAATAGAAGGGGATCTACAATAACTATTTAATCTATATAGGGTACACTTGGTTTTTAAGAAGCAAATTATGTGAAGCCTGGACTGTTTCACAGGTTAAAACAAGGTAATATTTTTCAATAAAGTGGGCACAAGAGTCAGACACTAAGGATCTGAAAATAATGGATAGTGAAGATAGGACCAACAAAATGTTATTTATCATTTGATGCCAAATTAAATTAAGAATTCAATGAGCCAAAATCTGATCTAATTTTTGCTGTTATGAAATCAGAGAAATTAATTGATTTAAGCAGACTTGTAAATTCACAGCAACATAACCAAGATCAGAAAATAGGCCAACAGAAGTAAAAAAGGCTTTTCTTTTCTACAGAACAGGCCATGCACCTCTGAGCTAGCTGTCATATGCCATGACCCAGGAACAGAGCTTAGCAGGATTTAGAAAAGGATTAGTCATGCATATGAATAATAAAAAAATCTTTCCCATATATATTAAGGATGGTAAAAGTGCTGCTAAATTCAGTTATTCAGGGATGCAAGTTGTGGAACGTCCCAGTCTATGCAAAACCTGGGCAACTCCACATATTGTGGGGAGCAAAATATGAGGACACCCAACCTTCAAAGTAATTTGGGTGTCTCTGCACACCCTGGAGTCTACAGTGCTGGCGACTGTAACTCACATTATCCAGAAACTGAGTTTTGCACCACTTCAGAAACACCCTTCCAAGGCATGTGAGCTGCACAATGGGAAACTATTGGCATTAATATTTGGTCAAGCTGCTTGTCGTGTAATAAAGGTTCGACCTCTGGTTCAGGACTGACCCAGAAAATCGCCGCCACATTCACGTTTTTTGAAATACTGCTTTTTGTGCAAGGAACGGGCTTGAGATGACCAGTGCGGCAAGTCCCGTGTTTCCATGTGAGAGAGAACAGTTTTGCAATCCTTCAGTTGTCATTAAAACAGGCAAAAGGAGAAACGGCACTGTGGCGATTACCGAAACACGAAGTCTGCGCTGTCAATCTCCCGACCACATCTGCTGTTCTTCAGAATTCCTCCGTTCCCAACCACCGCACATTTCTTAAACTGGGAGCGGTGGTACGGCATATCCTGCAACATCACAGCAAGAAAACAGTTAATTATCCCAAAACATGGAGGCAACAAGTCTCTTTTTTACTTTTTCTCTTTTTATTCCTTTGTACAGCTGCATCTTACTGAAGATGCACTAATCATAAGAACTTGACACATGTTCTGGCCCTCAGTATTCCCATGGCATATATAAACGCATAGGATTGTTTTCCGTGCAGTTGGAGATGTTATGGACAACTAACTCAGAGAGAAAAGCATTACCCTCTTTTTCTCTGGACTTAATAATGAAAGAAGTCATTTTAGAAACTTGCTTTCCTTTCTGATTGCCACATGAGGGCATGAACTGTAAAATTAGCATATTCTAGGCATTGTCTTTTGAGCTGCTCACTCCTCAGGCTCTGATATCCTGCTTTTGAGATGTCTGAACACAGTTCCAGAGCAGCTACTAAAGCCCAGGAACTCTCTCAGAATCATAAAGCACATTACACCTATTTATCAGAACCTAGCCCAAATGTTGGTGCTTGCTACTACTAATTGTACTCAAGTACTTGTGATTATTAATTAGCCCTTGTACTGCTAGAGTGTTTGATCAGGCACCTTTCTGGATGTGTGTAGGGCACATCTTTCTGTGATCTTTGGCCGAAATTCCGCCTTCATATGCAGACAAGCAGCTGCTGCCAAAGCCAGAGAGCGAAAATCACGTCTCTGAGAACAGAACTGGGCTGTGAGGGTGAGAGGGTTGTGACGCAGAACTGAGCCGCGCTACACCTTATGAATATGTAGAGGTGTGCTTATATAAGCATGAGAGTGCTCATTTCGGTACATACATATTTTATCGAGGACTTCATACCACGAATTACAGAGAGATGCGATTAGTGGCCTGACATTTCTAGGTGATTATTCCCAGGATCTTTCCATGGCATTCATAAGCCATGAGGCAAAAGAGGAAGCAATTACACCTGTTTGAGAAAAGCAGCAGCTAAGAAAGAAGTAATACAGAGTTGTCTGTGTTTTATCCGGCAATTTCCTAACAAAAAACACCTCAGAACTCCCTTTCAGGGAGATCAGAAGCCAGGTCTCTGTGCTCAGCACAAGGCTCTTGCTCTTATGTCTTGCTCCCATGCTCTGAGCCCACTATCTCCTACACTTGCCATGCTGCAGCCCTGCTTCTGGGCAGATGGTGGCATTGGCCACATAAGGGCTACTCAGAGAATCCCAAAGGCACTTTGGAGGGGGACAGAGCCTGAAAAACATCCTCAGAGCACACCTGGTTAAACAGGATAACACCAATAGGACACTGCTAGCAAAATTCAATTCGTTGACGAATTTCAACAACAGCAAGTGTAGGGTCCTGCACCTGGGGAGGAACAACCCCAGGCATCAGTACAGGTTGGCGTTGACCTGCTGGAAAGCAGCTCTGCAGAGAAGGACCTGGGAGTTGTGTGGACAACAGGGTGACCATCAGCCAACAACGTGCCCTTGTGGCCAAGAAGGCAAATGATCCTGGGGTGCATTAGGAAAAGTGTGACCAGCAGGTGGAGGGAGGATGTTCCTTCCCCTCTGCTCTGACCTGGTGAGGCCACATCTGCAGTTCTGTGTCCAGTTCTGGGCTCCCCAGTGTAAGAAGGACAAGGAATTACTGGAGGGACACAAAGATGCTGAGGGGTCTGGAGCATCTTTCTGATGAGAAGAGACTGAGAGAGCTGGGGCTGTTCAGCTGGAGAAGAGGAGCTGAGAGGGATCTTATCAATATTTATAAATATCTGCAGGGTGGGTGTCAAGAGGATGGACCAGACTCTGTTCAGTGGTGCCCAATGACAGGGTGAGGGGCAATGGGCACAGACTGAAACACAGGAGGTTCCATCTGAACATGAGGAGAAACTTCTTTCCTTTGAGGTGCCAGAGCCTGGACCAGGCTGCCCAGAGAGGTTGTGGAGTCTTCTTCTCTGGAGATATTCAAACCTGCCTGGACACGATGCTGTGTGATCTGCTCTGGTGACCCTGCTTGAGCAGGTGGGTTGGACTGGATGATCTCCAGAGGTCCCTTCCAACCCCAACCAGCCTGTGATTCTGTGAGAAGCATACGTGTCTAGTCCCCCATGCACTTATCTCTGCAATCAGGAAGGTTTTTCAGGATAATACTCCTGGATTTAGATGTACCCATTCTTCGCACATCTCCAGATGCCAAAGTGACTTCCCAGGTCTGAGCCTTTTCCCTGCTCTGCCCCCGTTCCTCCTGTGCACTTTTAGATAACAGCACCACCCTACCTCTTAGCAGTGTTCCAAAAGCAAATGAACTAAAAGTGGTTAGACCCTGAAGGATTACATTAATGACACAAATCTAAGTACTTCACTCGAATAAGTTTCTGACTTTCTGAAAGCGATAAATTTTAGTTATCCTGCCCAAATATGCCCTTTAAAATTCACGGGGTGTGCCCCATGATAAATCAGTACTCAGATAAGCTCACTTCTGCACAGTAGTCAATATGTGCAAAGGGAATTGCCCACTGGTTATAACACTGAATGACCCTTAGGTCAAGGATTATCTGCTGAAAGGGTTTGGAATTATCATTATAATTAATATATTTCAAAAATGTGCAGCCTGCTCGCAGATAAGCTGCAAACAGAAACAAGTATAAAAATAGTCATTGTGAATATGAATTATAAAATTATCATGCCCCTAAAGAAGGAGACCTACCACAAACGTTGAATTTATTGTGTGTCAGTGGTCAACTTTTAAAAAGTTCTGATCAGTTAGTACTTCTTTTATCCAAAATTCTAGTTATTTCTTTGGCCACTTGGCTGCTAGGTCAGTAATATTCTGCAGGAAGATATATATATATATTGCATACTAGAGCAGATGGCCTCTAGAAAACAGGAAAATCAGTCAAAATATCTTATCAAAAAATCAACATTTTCAAAGTACAAGCAACGAAGTTTGTAGAAATGTCAAAGAGCCAACATTAAATGCTCGGTTTTACAATAGCATCTAATGCAGCAAGTAGAACAAGGTTGATTCTGCAATGGGCAGAGGCACCTTTGGAAACATTTTGAAGATTTCTTGGTTGATATGGAAGATTCCGCTAGTATCCACTTCATACTTCAGTTTAGTTCCCAAGGGCGTGTTTTTCTGGGTGGTGAAGAGAAAGGCAGGGGCATTGCAACACCTCGACAAAGTAGACCTGTAAAATGAAAAAAGAGAAATGAGATTGAGGAGCTGACAGTATGTTTTAGGATTTGCAATCACTATTACTCCTAACAAGGCATTTTTCAGCAGAAAGAAATTTTTATTAGCTTTGGGAGGGGTATTTCAGGTTCAGTGACATTTTTCTCAATTGAGGAACTTGTGGTAAAAATAAAATAAAATAAAATAAAATAAAATAAAATAAAATAAAATAAAATAAAATAAAATAAAATAAAATAAAATAAAATAAAATAAAATAAAATAAAATAAAATAAAATAAAATATAAAATATAAAATAATAAAATAAAATAGATCCCTGTACCCATGTCTTCCAGGCTGCATGAAATATATGTGCAAATTCTGCCCTTCTCCATACCCTGAAGCCGAGTTTCTGCCCCCAATATCCTGGGGAAACCAACCTGATGAATTAGTCCCTCTCTGCTTTTGATGTCCTCCACTTTTTGTAATTTATTTTCCCATCTCTGGGCAGGAAATGAAGGGGTTAAGTATTCACCTGGGGGTGTGGAAGATGCTGCCCCACTTACCAGACTGTTGTGGAGCACAGTACAGTTTGATTGCAAAAATAAAACAACCGAACAAACAAAACCTTTTAAAGGTCTTTAGTTTTGCCTTTGACTTTGCACATGTGCATCAGGAAGATGATGTGGTCCCAACAGATGGGTGCCAGGCAGACTGGTCACGGCTACAACCCCAAAATCTCAAGAAAAACAGCCAAGAATTTGTTTGTGGTTGTGGCAAAATGGCAGGTATTCCATGTAAACACAAACTCTTTTAAAATCTCAAAAGTGGGATTCTTGGCATGAGAGAAAAGCCATTCAGCTCTGACATGAAATTTAAATAGGAAAACATTCATCCATTTATTAGCTCCTACCTTTCCTTGAATGCTTTGTCCTTTTACTTCAGCTTGCTCTTACTCCAGAGCCAGTTTCTTTCTCAGCTAATTCATCTTATACTTTTGATGAAAAATACATGTCATGGCAAATGCACAAACATGAAGACAAAGCCAAATGACTCTTAAAATAACCTAGATTAAATACCTTGCCTCTGGGGTATGTGGCCTCATTATGAGTTGGAAGAATAAGCCAGTTTTCTCTATGTGCTTCTTTACAAGCACCAGAAAGCAAATTCAGAATTAAGGAGAAATTTAGGGAGCAATTAAATAATCTGGACACCCATAAATCCATGGGTCCAGATGGGATGCATCCGTGGGTGCTGAGGCAGCTGGCTGAAGTCATTGCTGGACCGCTCTCCATCATCTTTGCCAAGTCTTGGGAAACGGGAGAGGTGCCCGAGGATTGGAGGAAAGCAAATGTCACTCCAGTCTTCAAAAAGGGCAAGAAGGAGGACCCGGGTAATTATAGACCGGTCAGCCTCACCTCTATCCCTGGGAAAGTAATGGAACAGCTTATCCGTGGTGCCATCTCAAGGCACATCAAAGATAAGAGGGTTATTAGGGGCAGTCAGCATGGCTTTACCAAGGGTAAGTCGTGCTTGACCAACCTCATAGCCTTTTATGAGAATGTAACAAGGTGGATAGATGATGGCAGAGCGGTGGATGTGGTCTACCTTGACTTCAGTAAAGCCTTTGACACAGTCTCCCACAGCATCCTCACAGCTAAGTTGAGGAGGTGTGGTCTAGACAACAGAGTAGTGAGGTGGGTTGCAAACTGGCTTAAGGAGAGAAGCCAGAGAGTGGTAGTCAATGGTGCGGAGTCTAGTTGGAGGCCAGTATCTAGTGGAGTGCCTCAGGGGTCAGTACTGGGGCCAATATTATTCAATATATTCATTAATGATTTGGACGAGGGAATTGAGTGTACTATCAGCAAGTTTGCTGATGACACTAAGCTGGGAGGAGTAGCTGACACGCCAGAAGGCTGTGCTGCCATCCAGCGGGACCTGGACAGGCTGGAGAGTTGGGCGGGGAATAACCTAATGAAATTTAACAAGGGAAAGTGTAGAGTCCTGCATCTGGGCAGGAACAACCCCAGGTTGGGAAATTACATATTAGAGAGCAGTGTAGGGGAAATGGACCTGGGGGTCCTGGTGGACAACAGGATGAACATGAGCCAGCACTGTGCCCTTGTGGCCAGGAAGGTCAATGGCATCCTGGGGTGTATTACAAGGGGGGTGGTTAGTAGATCGAGAGAGGTCCTCCTTCCCCTCTACTCCACCCTGGTGAGACCACATCTGGAATATTGTGTCCAGTTCTGGGCCCCTCAGTTCCAGAAGGACAGGGAACTGCTGGAGAGGGTCCAGCGTAGGGCAACAAAGATGATTAAGGGAGTGGAGCACCTCCCTTATGAAGAAAGGCTGAGGAAGCTGGGTCTCTTTAGTTTGGAGAAGAGGAGACTAAGGGGGGATCTTATTCATGTTTATAAATATAAAAAGGGTGAGTGCCATGAGGATGGAGCCAGGCTCTTCTCGGTGGCAAACAATGATAGGACAAGGGGTAATGGGATCAAGCTGGAACACAAGAGGTTCCACTTAAATTTGAGAAAAAACTTCTTCTCAGTAAGGGTGGCAGAGCCTGGCCCAGGCTGCCCAGGGAGGTTGTGGAGTCTCCTTCGCTGGAGACATTCAAAACCCGCCTGGACACCTTCCTGTGCGACCTCACCTGGGCGTTCCTGCTCCAGCAGGGGGATTGGACTAGATGATCTTTTGAGGTCTCTTCCAATCCCAAACATACTGTGATACTGTATGCAAATATTTCAGTGATGTCCAGTTACTGGTATATACTTGACACAGATGACACAGGATCATGATCAGACCAAGGCAGCAATTGAGCCTAAGTCAACAAATTATTTCTAATTAAAAAATCATTAAATAATCACAAGTAGGTAGTGGGATTTAATTGAGATACGGAAAAACCCTCTTCATTAGTTCTGCATTAAGGGAAGCAAAGAGTTGTTTTTCATCTAATGTCCAACTGTTTTTCCAGAGGCAGGTTCCTTAATATCAACATCCTGTATCCGACAGAGGAAGATGGACCAGGTAATTATTTTCTTCCATTTCCAGATACAACAGCTAGTGTGCCTTTTGTGCTTCCTCCCCCCCTGCTGTTTACACAGCTGTTGTTCAACTTTTGCTGGATTCTCCCCAACTCACCTGGTGGCCCAGAACTGACAAAGCTTAAAATCCCACAACCCACTGTTGCTGAACCACCTCATTTTAACCTCATGCTACTCTATGTCCAAACTCAGACACTTTGCTCTGCTTTTATGGGACCACAGCCTCCCCAAACAATCACACGCTGAAACCTGTGTCCTACAAGACAAAAATTGAAGCAACAGATTTTTAATTTTTTATTTTTTTTTTTGCTTTTTTTCATTGCTAGCATGATTATTGTTCCTGGAACCAGCTAACAAAAGCCAGATTACATCTAGGTGCCAGTTGGAGCTTTTTAAGCGGTGATATTTCAGTCAGGCAGGTACAGCCAGTGATGTGGTTTAGTGCTAGGTTTATGTTATGGTTGGACTCAATGACCTTAACAACCTCTTCCAACCAAAATGATTCTATGATTAGTTCTCTTACTCCAACTAGTCTTTAAGATAGTAAACTCTAATCCTTAATGGCTCTTGTCTTCAAAACAGGCTCTGATAATTGCCCATCAAGTAATTTCCAGGAAAAAAAAATAGAACAAAAAAGCCCTAAAAAACTTATGTGTGCAGCTCACATTGGAAAAAACTGCTATGAGCCTGGGACTAACAATTAGTTATTTTTAAAGATGTTAATGACTTAACTCAGCACATGCATTCTCACATTTCCTCATTAACTCGTGACAGCCATTTGCTGGAATCATATAAGGGAATTTGGGAGAGAGATGTGGGGTCTTATTCTAAACAACAACTCCAAACCATGTGACTTATGGACCTAACCAGTCTCTATTCCGCTTACTCTGAAATATTGTGTTTTCCATAGACGTACAGAAATATGGCCCTCGAGTATACCAATATACAACACTCAAATATTCTTTTGGCTTCATTCTGCTATTGCCTTTGCAAGATGAATTTCTAAAGTTGTATCTTGAGAGGGCCATGGGCGACCTTCAGAGAAGGGGAAGTCACACAAAGAAAGACGGAGTAGTACAGACACAAACTGCAGACGTCTACAAACACCAGAGAAAATATATAGATAAGGAGGGAGTGATAGCTGAGGAGCCATTAAAAAAAAAAAGAGGAATTGATAAATAAGATAGCAACTAATAACACCACAGGAAAAATGCAGTTTCAGTGTTTTATAGGCCAAATTTGCAGTGTCACCTGTGGTGTTAACATTTTATACGACCAGAGACTTAGGTTGATGTATTAGATGTAGCCATTAAATCTTGGGTTTATTTATACATCTGACTGAATCATACCTGGAAACGTCTTTCCCACACCAAATTCCCTGCCCTTCCTGGAAGACTGCCCCACATGCCAGAAAAGCTCTCTTTCCCTTTTGATGTTGACTTTTGTAAAGCAGAAATAAAGTCCGTATTTCTTCAAAAGGATGGTATTCCAACAGTAACAGTGTTATAATGCTTACTCTTGCTATCCATTTGAAGGTCTGATCTCTCTACAGGAAGCTAAACTCAAGCTAAATGTAAATCTCACTCGGTCTCATCCATGTGGACCGTTCTTACTTGAATAAATTAGCTTCTGTGACATTCATCTCCCATTTGCACATCTGTAGGTTCTTCCACCTCTCAAACAATTCTGTTTGTTTCACCCTAAAAGATAAAAAAAGAAAGAAAATAAAAATTAACTTTATTAAGAAGACTTAGTTTCCTAAATCAGCTGCAGGCAGGGCACCATGCAGCAGGCTTTTCACAAGGCAAACCAGTCTATCCATTATTATTTTTACTTCTTTTTGTCTTCAGACATAGCAACTCTTAAGCTATGTATACCCAGGTACCAATGGAGATCTTCAAATGTTTTGGACGGATTTTTATTCCCTGATAGACATTCTCCATTTATTCAGGATAAAAATGCAATATCAAGAACAATCTGCTGTACCAAAGTCTGTCCACAGTCTGCTGGGAAACTAATGAGCGTCTGGCAACTACAGCGGCTCTGGGGGAGAAATTTGCACCTAGCAGAAGGACCCAGCAGAGGGGTTATTGGAAAAGAGGATATTTCTGTTAATTTGACCAACTACCATTATATTTTGGGGAGGTTATTTTAATCTGTGAGATCCTACAGAACAGCACTGTTGGTAAATCCATTTTATAAACTGCAACAGCGTATGTGTATGGATAAGCATCTGTGATGGTAAAAGGACATGAAATGCTCTTTACATAAGGATCTCTCCTTCCCTCTCTGTTAATAAATCTACTTTTAGTTATATCAAAAAATGACACTCTAACTTCCACTAGGCTGACACAGGATGACACATTTTTGGTCCTATCATCGATGCCAAACACTTCTACCTTAGAGTTCATAAATATTCTTCTGTATTTGGACAACAGAGATCATGAAGTCCTTGCAAAAACCTAGAGCAAGGGACCAATGTCATAATCTGCTTAGGATATGTTGAAGACTGAGATTTTTTTCAAGATTGATGGGTCTTAATGAGTTCTATCCAGGCTTGAGGGCTTTGAATGTTTGAATAAAGCAAAGATTTTTAAGATAATTACATATTTAAAGTGAGTAGAATTTAGGATTTCCCAGGCTGTGGAAGTTACAGGAAGGAATTAGGTCACATTGTACTTTATGCAGCCCACCAGAGCACATTGGCTTGGAAATATTCCATTACTATAAGGGCTGAATTAGGAAATGTAGCATGTTAGGAGCAAGCACATCAGGAAATAATTAAAGAGCTTAATGACAAACAGCATCTATTGTAAAAATAAGGCTAACTTTATCCAGCTAAGCAGGAGTCCACTACCTTCTACATACCATCGGATAAGATGGTAAGAAATTAGTAACTCTCTGTACCATCTGACAAGTGTGCAGAAAAGCAATTTGAAACTCCCCATCTTCAGCAGAACATCGGCAGAAGTGTCGCGTTCTCACCCCTTCTATTTATTTTTAAGCACCGCGAGTCAGCAAGCAGAGCGAAGTTGTTACTCGTGCATCCTTCACACAGTACCAAGTACAGGAGACAAGGACATAACCCACATTTTTCTGTGTACAAAGCGAGCAGTGGAGACATGCTCAAAATTGTATTTGTTCTAGGCTTGGTTGCTTAACGGTGTGCACTTGTACAGCTGCACTTTCGTTTGAGATTGTCAGTGCACTTTACAGACCTTAATAAGCCTCGTGAATTGTCAGTAAGATTACTAAACGACAGGTTTTAGATATGGCAAGGGATTAGGCACAATCTAAGCACCTAAATTCAGTGCAATGCTGAAAACACAAAAGGGTAACACAAAAAATCCTGCTTTGCTCTGTCCTTTGAGTTCACCTCACCTTTTTGCCTGATTCCATCTCATGGATACATCTCATTCAAGTCACTATTTTACTGAGGTACATACAGGACCACAAAAGAGAATCTATTGTTTCTCAGAATCATGTTTTCCTACTTTTCACTGAGTGTTATTAACTTGTGAAACTCGTGTATAATTGAGGAGGTCTAAAGTACCAATGGGCTCAGAAAAGATTTAAACAAACTAACAGAGGGGTCTATAGTCCACTCTGGTTACTGTAGTCTAGTGACCATACACCACTCATCAAGTGCTCACACCAGTATTTGTTATTAGGAAGGAATAAGCTTTTTCCCTTCATTTGTTACCTTTCACTAATGGCCACTGTCAATGACAGAGCCTTAAGATAGACGGACACTTGCTATGAGTCAATCTGGTTGTTATTGCTCTTCAGTTACCCTGAGGAGAGGACTTGGAATATAATACTAAAAATAATATTACAAACAATATTACAAACACTGCATTTAATTCCAAACACTGACTAAAATGCCTCCATCTATATGAAAAGCCCCCAGTTTTTTCAAATGGACCTCAGATGAAATTCAAATGTCACTACATGAGTATAAAAAAGAACCTCAGGAATCCCTGATGACATCCCTACCTATGGGATCTCTTGAACCTTGCATCTTTGGCAAGCTTATTGTGGGTTATAATTCTTATCCTGCCTGAAAAGTAATCTTTTTTAATAAAAAGATTCATTCATTCATTCATACTTACATGGATAAAACCTTCACAGCAATGATGTCCTGCCGCAGTTCCAGGCATTTGGTAGAGTTGTACTCCAAAGGTCCTTCGTAAAATTCAAAATACCTGAAAAAGAACAAGAAAAAATATGATAAATAAGCTTTAGACTAGAATGCTTGTCTTACACATCAACAGAAATTTGCTTAAATTGTCATTTGTGATTTCTGCCTAACTTAAGGCTACACTTAGTCTGGCCCATAGGCAGGTTATAACTTCACAGGAAAACACAGATGTAGTTGTTGATTGTAGAACTGCCACCTATGCCCAGTTTTTCCATTCCCACAAGAGTTCATCTACCTTGTAGGCATGAACAAGGACCAGGTCCCTTTACCAGCAGTCAGCAAGTGCTGAAAGTCAGGGAAAAAGCTCTGATAACTTGAGGAATGCTGTTCCCATGCTCTGGGTGCCTGAATGTGCTGCGAGTTTAAAAAGAGTTTCTTGAATTTTGCTCTGAGTTGGAAAGCAAAGTGCTGGAGGATGCATCTGGTATATCCAAATTTTCCTCTCCAAAAAAAAAGAGATGTTTTTCACAACAAATGGGTTTGAATGCTCAGACACATCACAAGTGGCAGTGCTATTTTGAATTAAAATATAGACATAAATGTTTACTTTTTCTTTCATTATATTCCTTTGCTTTAACCATCAGACTGCAGTGAAAGGGAAACAAAACACAGTAGTAGCTGCTCATGTTTACAGGCCAGAGAAAGCCCAGGTTGTCCAGGGTATTCAATGAGACAGTATTGAAATGACAAAAAGTATTTTAGGGTTTAAACCAAGCTTTGTATTTATCATTAGAAGTCTGTATTAAAACCTAGCACCTAATAACTGCTCATAGCCATACAGTAGTCTTGAGCATAATGAAGAAATACCAGCAGATGACCTGGAGGAGTAAGTATTATGACAAAGGCTGGAGCAATTTGTTTTGGTGGTTCCTTTAAAATCGCAGAATGCATGAGGCTGTAACTCCAAGTTATCTTCTGAATTTTCAATATGAAAGGAAAACACAAGTTTCCTGGAAGTACTTTATTTAAATCATCATTGGAAATGCAATGTTTTGGTTTTGTGTATTTTAAAATAACATCAACGTTCATGTTTGACTCGAAAGTTTGTTCAGTTCTGAATAAATAATACTTCAGTAGAAAAGCCTTGTTAGTGTTCTTAGTAGTTCATGTTTATAGTTAATACCAAAATCTGGGGGCATCCAAAGTTTGATCTGTTCTGGAGAAGCACTAAGCGCTCAGACCTCCCAGGGAAACTGTGTGAGGTGAGAGTGTCCAGAAAACATCTTCAGATGTCTTCAAAAGTGCCTCCAAAGGCCAGAAGCACCTAAAAGCCAAAGGCTTCTGAATTTTGTTATTTAAGCACATACAGAGATCGATCTGATAAAGTGGGAAAGAGAGAAACCCATAGAAGGGAGAAAGAGACTATAGCATGTGACTGGAAAAAGCCCAAGAGCCTCCCAGAGCAATCTGCTGCCAACTGGGAATGGTTCTATGCTGTCAAATGCTGCTTTAAGAAGTGTTTCCTTCACCTCTCCCTGAGGTTTTCATCACCTCAGCTTTGCCAAATCCCAGACCAATCATTTCTGTGATCCAGTGAGAGGCACAAACCTTGAGACTGAAAAGAAAGCCATGCCTAGAGTAACATCACAAATTCCTAATAAAGAAGTAAATTGATTACTGTCAGAAAAAAATCAATAGCTCGGCAGTCTTTAAAAAAATAATGTGACTATTTGGAAACATGTTTGCACAGTCTTCAAGGCAACAAATATATTTTCATGGGTTTTTAGAGGAAATTATGCATTTAAAGTGCTTCACAATCAGTGACAAACCTGTGAAAATACTTCCTCAGACACCAGATGGGAGATTTAATGTGATATGAACCTTCGTCTGGTCTCTGACCCAAAGGCTTGGGCTCTCCTTCCAACTCAACCATTTACCTGGACATTCAGCCTTTTTAAAGAGCAGCTGAAATCAATTACACCGGCACATCTCCTGCATCCTTGGCTTGTTGAGCTGGAGCTGAGCCACTTGTGTATTTCAAAACCTCTTCCAGCTGCAACTGGATCACGAGCTCACCTGGCTGCACCAGGTCAAAGCCCTGAGGGGATGTAAATCTCCCAAATTTAACTGACTTCTCTCTCTGTGAAGACAACACCACAGGATTTATTACTGGTCACAGAATACAGGGGTGAAGGAGTCCCCTCTGGCCACCAGTCCAGTTTTTTCATCCTTCTGCAGCAGTCCTTTTTCTTTCTGTATTTTGCGCTATCCATTCTTTACTTTGCTTCTTTGAGTCAGATGAGACTGAGACTACGAATGTGTATGTTCCACACAATAGCCAGACGCAGATATACATCCCCACACAACACTCAGCATGTTACATACCACTCCTACCTCTCTGGAAGAAGGCGGATAGCAATGGTCATGAGCCTCATCCTCAACTGTCACCTAACATTGGATTTCAGTACCATGCATGTGCCTTAAGAATGGCAAAAATCTAAATTCACGGGTATTTTTATCTTTCCTGTGCAGTTCTAGCTCTGCTGCTAAGTCAGAGAACTGAATGTCAAACAGCACGTGTTATCATGTGGGAACATCACAGCAGGGGAGAGCTGCTTTCAGCCCCTTAGCACTAGAGACAAACACATCATTTTATGGAACAGGGGTGAAAATCCCCAAGACCAAACCATTCCCCTTAATCAGTGCCTGTTTACCCAATCCACAAATGAAAAATGGAAATGGCAAAGGATGCTTTACCAAAGAGGCAGAAGGGCAAGAAGGAAAGGATTAAGTAAAAAATATACCACTTTCTGGATCAGAAAGGAAATTCATGAGGCAGCATTGTGTTTGCAGCAGAGTTATTCTGTCAGCCTACAGCTTGGAAAAGCACAGGGTTGCCCTGAAAGTCACCGACTCCCACAGTCACAGAATCCCAGAATGTCAGGGGTTGGAAGGGACCTGGAAAGCTCATCCAGTACAATCCCCCCATGGAGCAGGAACACCCAGATGAGGTTACACAGGAAGGTGTCCAGGCGGGTTGGAATGTCTGCAGAGAAGGAGACTCCACAACCCCCTGGGCAGCCTGGGCCAGGCTCTGCCACCCTCACCCCCAACAAGTTTCTTCTCATCTTTCAGTGGAACCTCCTGTGTTCCAGTTTGTACCCATTGCCCCTTGTCCTATCACTGGTTGTCACCGAGAAGAGCCTGGCTCCATCCTCCTGACACTCACCCTATACATATTTATAAATATTAATGAGGTCACCCCTCAGTCTCCTCCAAGCTAAAGAGACCCAGCTGCCTCAAGCCTTTCCTCATAAGGGAGATGCCCCACTCCCTTAAGCTCCAATTTTTACAGTAGAGTCACTGGGAGTAGCAAATTCACCGTTGGGCACCTTGGAGGACCTGTGACACAGGTCGGTTGACACTCTGCCGGTGGGACACCTACATGTCTCCTGCAGCAAAGGCAGGGGACACCAACAGTGGTGTCACTTCTGCACCAAGTGGGGAGAAGATGCTATTGGCCATGGGGTCAGCTCGATAAAAATGAACTCATCCTGCCTGAGATGCTGAATAATCATTATGTGGGCTGTCATTCATAAGCCCTGAACCACATCTGAAGCAAGCAGTCAGACACTAAAGCCTCATTAGTGTAAATGCCACTGATGCACTTAGGTTGCAAGTATTAATGATACTACAATGAACAACATTAAGGACTTGGCAAGACAGTATCTGGTCAATAGACTAAAATAAATAAACAAACAAACAAACAAACAAACAAATAAATAAAATTCTCTCTTTCTGCTGGGACAATCACACAATCAAGGAACAGTTTGGGTTGAAGGGATGTTCCCAGCTCCTCCAGTTCCCCCCCTGCCATGAGCAGGGACATCTTCACCAGCTCAGGTTGCTCAGAGCCCCGTCCAGCCTGGCCTGGGATGTCTCTAGGGATGGTTCATCCACCACCTCTCTGGCCAACCTGGGACAGGCTCTCACTACCCTCAGTGTAAAAAGTTTCTTCCTCATGTCTAGCTAGCATGTTCATGCTATTTATTTGTTTCCCAGTGATCCCCATCCTGCTACAGACACTGAGACAATTTAGCAAAGGCAGCTGCTTGGGGCACCAGCCAACCTCTTCTCACAGAAGTGCACAGTGTACTTTCCCACAATACAGCTTTTGGACGACACCGGGCTCTAGCACAAGTAACATGGGTTCTCTCTTGCCCCACAGATGTGTTTTAAACCCAGTTCCTCCACTCAGAAGGGTCTGGTCACAGAATGACAGAATCACAGGCTCGTTGGGGTTGAAGGGACCTCTGGAGATCATCCAGTCCAACCCACCTGCTCAAGCAGGGTCACCAGAGCAGATCACACAGGATCGTGTGCAGGCGGGTTGGAATGTCTCAGAGAAGGAGACTCCACAACCTCTCTGGGCAGCCTGGGCCAGGCTCTGGCACCTCAAAGGAAAGAAGTTTCTCCTCATGTTCACATGGAACCTCCTGTGCTTCAGTCTGTGCCCATTGTCCCTCACCCTGTCATTGGGCACCACTGAACAGAGTCTGGTCCATCCTCTTGACACCCACCCTGGAGATATTTATCACATTGATGAGATCCTTCTCAGCTTCTCTTCTCCAGCTGAACAGCCCCAGCTCTCTCAGTCTCTTCTCATCAGAAAGAAGCTCCAGACCCCTCAGTATCTTTGTGTCCCTCCACTGGACTCCCTCCAGTAATGGTTCTGCTGTGAGTGCTTGGAGACCAGCCCCCCATGCTCTCCCAGAGGAAGCATCAGTCTCACCCACTCCCTGGGCTCCAAGTATTGATTCTGCCTATTAACTCCCACTCTGAGCCACGTAGTTTCCTGTGAACAAAGATATATTTGCCTGTCAAAAGCTAAATTAGCACAAATGGAAACTGTCCTCCCCATCATCTTCCTCAGTCTGATATTCAGCTAAGAAGAAAAAGTGTAGGGCAGTTTAGTTTGATTTATACTCTTGATTAGTGACAAGTGACACAGCTGACTATGCTACTCCTTTTGCTACAGGAAAAGTACCATGTTTCAGCTTTAGAAGAATTACAGTTTCACCATCCCTGGAGGGTTTTAACAGATGTGGAGATAATGTTCTTAGGGACATGGTTTAGTGACTATGGTAGGTTATGGTTGTACTTGATGACCTTGAGGGTCTCTTCCAACCAAAATGATTCAATGATTCTATGGTTTATATCTATAAAAAAGAGTTGATCTATTTCATCACCAGAATGTTGTCTCCGTGCTTGCCTTCACTTCCCCTTCTGAAATCTAAATAACATTTATCCCTCAAAGGTCACCAGTCTACAGGAAAACCAACAGAGGAAGTCATTATTCTTTACCACAGGGAACACAATGACAACTGAATCACAACAAAGCACACAGTTGCACATGGGGTCTCATTTTTCCAGGTACCAGGCACTAAACACATCCCACTGCTCTTTGTCCCTTCAGGTCAATTGTAGCTTTCTAATCTACATTTTTCCTGGATCACATCCTGTACCCGGACACCACACAAGCTGCAAGTGCTCAGAGAGGACTCTTGGGTTTTTTTTTTTCTCTCGGTACTGAATGACCAGAAATGAGATGCTATTCACTCTGTAATTTTCCATTTTTGATTAATTGAGACTTTCTTCTTTTATAACCTTCATGTCTCCCATCACAACCTCACTTCCAGCTGAGCAGCTTGCTGAACTCACTAGTGAGAGACAGATTTGGCTTCCCAGTACCCCATCTAACTCTTACGTCTTTGATCATCCTCAGCTGGGCTGCTCCTGCTTTGATCAAAAGTCGGCTTTTCTTGATCATGCTACGTGAATTAAAAAGCCTGAGACTTCAATCCTGCCTTCAAGTGACACTTGGTTTGAGGTACTGGTTTGTCTGATATGCTGAACAAAGGTTTTAAAATATAATTGTGTGTAACTGTCAGGCGTCTTTTAAACAAGACCATTTTCTCCTGCATAAAAATGCCTTCTCGTTTGCTCGCTCCTGCATTGCCGGTTCTGCACTGTTTGCAGTGAGGCTGCAGCGCTTGTGCTGCAGGAGAGCAGGGTGCTGTGGGAAGGATTCCACCTACCCTGCAGGAAAAACAAAGATCTTTCAAAAAATATACATCATCCAGTGACTAAGAAATGAGAATAAATGAACCAAGCCCTGCAGGCTCCTACTAAGCCCTTATTAAAAGAACTGTTCAATTAGCGGTGCCTGCACTCCTCAGGATGGGCAGATCCATGGCCAGGCTCGGTCTAAATTCACCTTCACCACTCTGAGCCTTTCATGGGTTCCAGCACACACTATTCAAAGCACACGGGAACTCAAGATCATCTGGCAGGGCCAGCATGGGATCTTCAGACCCTTGTAGCAAAAATACTGCTGAGGTGGAACATATCATGGTTATAGGGGCTCTGGGAAACTCATCTAGATGTAGAGGTTGATTGACAGGTAAGTCCATGGCAGGTAAGGACAGAGACCCTGGGCTCTGCTCTCATAGACACTGCCTAGACTACACAATTGCCACCACAAACAAAAACAGCATCTGAAGTTGACAGAAATCGTAATGACTTTCCATACTACACCTCGCGAAACACCTGTGAACATACTGTTGTTGGAATCACAGAATTATTTTGGTTGGAAGAGACTTTCAAGATCAAGTCCAACCGTCAACCCAACACTGTCACCACTAACCCATGTCCCTAAGAACCTCATCTACATGTCTTTTAAACCCCTCCGGGGATGGTGACTCCACCACTGCCCTGGGCAGCCTGTTCCAATGCCCAACAGCCCTTTCCAGGAAGAAATTGTTCCCAATATCCAATTTAAATATCCCCTGGTGCAACTTGAGACCATTTAATTTAAATGAGATCCCCCTGCTCTGAGACTTGGCAAGTGAAACAGAAATGTTTGATGCCTTTAGATTAATTCACACTTCACTATGGCTGTGGAACAAAAAAAAGTCACATTGCTGCATGTGTTGTTTCTGCTGTTTGGGAGCCTGTGCTGACTTGTCCACACCAGGATGAAGCCTGAAAGGCTGAACTGAGAGAGAAGATGCTGTGGGCACAAAGGAGGAGGCTGGAGAAGCACCAGTCTTCTCCTATACAGGTTAATGAAACTACTTCACTATCTCCTCCTTGGGACAACAAATATTAAAAAAGATGTTTCACATTCCTCCTGGCTACCACCTGCTGATGCCAATGTGACTGGCAATAACTGGTTCACAGAATCACAGAATCCCAGAATGTCAGGGGTTGGAAGGGACCTGGAAAGCTCCTCCAGTGCAATCCCCCCATGGAGCAGGAACACCCAGATGAGGTTACACAGGAAGGTGTCCAGGCGGGCTGGAATGTCTGCACAGAAGGAGACTCCACAACCTCCCTGGGCAGCCTGGGCCAGGCTCTGCCACCTTACTGAGAAAAAGTTTCTTCTCAAACTTAAGTGGAACCTCTTGTGTTCCAGTTTGAACCCATTACCCCTTGTCCTATCATTGGTTGTCACCGAGAAGAGCCTGGCTCCATCCTCCTGACACTCACCCTTTATATATCTGTAAACATGAATGAGTCACCCCTCAGTCTCCTCTTGTCCAGCTCCAGAGCCCCAGCTCCCTCAGCCTTTCCTCACACGGGAGATGCTCCACTCCCTTCAGCATCTTGGTGGCTGCGCTGGACTCTCTCCAGCAGTTCCCTGTCCTGCTGGAACTGAGGGGCCACAACTGGACACAAGATTCCAGGTGTGGTCTCCCCAGGGCAGAGCAGAGGGGCAGGAGAACCTCTCTGACCTACTGACCACCCCCTTCTAACCCACCCCAGGTACCATTGGCCTTCCTGGCCACAAGGGCCCAGTGCTGGCTCCTGGTCACCCTGCTGTCCCCAGGACCCCCAGGTCCCTTTCCCCTACACTGCTGTCTAATAGGTCATTCCCCAACAGGTCATTCAAATCCTTTAGAATCTCAATCTCTAATGTTACTAGATGTTGTAGATGGCTAACTGATCGTGAAGTTCCAGCATGTGGCTGTAGTTAGGAAAAAATGTGTCATTATAATTATAGAATGTCCTGTGTTGGAAGGGACCCACAAGGATCAAGTCCACCTCCTGTCCTTGCATATGACAACCCCAAACTTCACACCAAGTGTCTGAGGACGTTGTGTAATCTTTTCTTGAATACTGTCAGGCTTGGGGCCGTGACACCCCTATGGGGAGCCTGTGTCATGTAAAAAAAAAATATATAGATATATAAGCAAGAGAAGATGATCATACATCTTCATATACATTATGTGGTAATAGCTCCTCTGAGTTACTCCATCCAGTTTTTATATTTCTGGTCTGAGGGTTTGAGACACTAACAAGAGTTATGAAATGACCTGCAGAAATTATCTGGTTCCAAAAAGTATGATCTTGAGGGTCACTTCCAACCAGAATGGTTCTATGATTCTAACAGAGCAGAGGAGATAGGGACACTCGCACACCTACTGGTATCACGGAGACATGATGAGATGTCTCTTGTGACTGAAGTCTTGGAACAGAAGGATACAGACCCTTTAGGAAAGACAGGCAGGGGAGAAGAGGGGTGGTGTTACCCCCTATGTCAGTGACCAGCTAAAGTGAACCAAGCTGCACCTGAGATGGATGAGGAGCCAGCCAACAGCTTAAGGGTCAGGACTAAAGAGAGAGCTGGGCTGCTGGCATTGTGGGGGGGGGTCAGCTGCAGGCAACCCGACCAGGAAGATCAAACAGATGAGGCCTTCCATAAACAGATAGGAGCAGCCTCACATCCACAAGCCTGGGACCTTATGGGGTAGTTTGACCACCCCAGTATGTTGAAGGGACAACACGTCAGGGCAGAAACAATCCAGGAGGTTTCTGGAATGTATTGACAATAATTTCCTTCTTCAAGTGATAGAGGAGCCAATACTGGACCTTGTTCTCACCAACAAGGAGGGGCTGGCGGGGAATGCAAAGCTCAAGGGCAGCCTTGGCTGTAGGGACCATGAAATGGTGGAGTTCAAGATCCTTAGGGCAGTGATGAGGATGCACATCAAGCTCACTACCCTGGACTTGAGGAGAGCAGACTTTGGCCTCTTCAGTGATCTGCTTGGTAGAGCACCATGGGACAAAGCCCTGGAGGGAAGAGGAGCCCTAGAGAGCTGGTTAATATTCAAGGATCATTTCCTCCAAGCTCAGAAGTGATGCATCCCAACTTAGAGGGTGTCAGGTGGAAACACCAGGAGGACTGCATGGATGAACAAGGAGGTCCTGGGCAAATTCAAGCTCAAAAAGGAAGCCTACAGAGGGTAGAAGCAAGGACTAGGAGCCTGGGAGAAATCCAGAGAAACTGAACATCCAGGAATAAGGTTAGGAAAGCTAAAGCCCTGATAAAGTTAAATCTGGACAGGGACACCAAGGGCAACAAGACAAGCTTCTGTAAGTAGGTTGGCGATGAAAGGGAGACTAGGGAAAATTCAGACCCTCTCTGGAAGTAAACAAAAGACCTGGTTGCCCAAGGCATGGAAAAGGTTGAGGTATTTCATGACCTTTTTCCCTCAGTCTTCACCGGCAAGTGCTGTGGCCTCACTACCCAAGTTGTAGAAGGCAAAGGCAGGGACTGGGAGAGTGAAGAACCACCCACTGTAGAAGAAGAGCAGGTTTGAGACCATCGTGAACCTGCTGATCACCTACCTAGGATATCTTGAAATGTTTGGCTAGATTTGTCTCCTTACAGTGTCACAAGTTTTTCTGGGTTTTGATAACAGATTGCATCAGAAATGTCCATCCGCCAAGACAAGGGCCGTTTCCCAAGATTCCATGCCTGTCTTTCAAACTAAAGATTTTTGCTTAAAAAAACAAACAAACAAACCAAACCAAACCAAACCAAACCAAACCAAACCAAACCAAACCAAACCAAACCAAACCAAACAACAAACAAAAAAAACCCCAACAGAAGTGCTTCCATGAACCATCCCTAAATCCATAAATTTGATCTTCCACAGAAGAGGACTGGCTTTTACATTTCTGCCCTTTAAAAGCAGTTCATTGGTAGCTCTACGTCCCCCCCAAGTCACCTCAGAAAAGTGCATACATCCATCATATCTCAGAGACACCCCTTTTCCCGATTTCTTGTTTGATCCAGTGCCGTGACATCCCAGACAGTTAACACATCTGTACATTTAAGATAATAGCTGCGATACTCTCCAGATATGTTTTTCATTCACGACTATGAAAGTTCCTGGCAAACTGGCTCTGGCTGCTCACTACCGTTCTGATTTTGATCTCATCTTCATGTCTCAGCACATGGACCACTTGGGATTGCTTGGCTCTGCTGCCCACATCAGCAGCATGAATTGACCAAAAATCCACTCCAGCTAACACCACATTGTTTCCTTCTCATGTCTTCACTTCTTCAGGACCTATGTCTCTCCAAAATTTTGGTCTGATATACTACCCAACACAGCTCTACTGCAACAGCTGTGGGTGCAGCAGCAGGAGCTAAAGCAGAAACAGCCCAACAATGTGTCACCCTCAGAACGATTTACCGGAGAGTACAGTCAATCGCATTGGGTGTTTTGTGAGGATGGACCCGACATGTTACAACTGCACAAAAATTTAGTACTGAAAACAGTTTAACAAGTTATCATGTTTTAGTAAACTTTTTATAAATGCTTTATATTCCTTCTACCTGCTGTATGGACTGGAAGAGTTTCATTCACGGAGAGTTCGTGGTTGCAAGATACAGTGATTTCAAATTGGGTCCATCTTTTTGAAACACCCTGTTTTTTGCAGGAGACTCTGGTGTTTCTTTTCTTTCATAGTTGACATATAATTAGTTTTGTGCACTTTAGACATATCTCTAGAGCCCTGTAAATATATACAAGTAAAATCAGGTCAGCAAAATGTAGCCTGCAAGTTTTCCATTTGATGGAAAGAATTATTCATTAGAGGAAGGCTTGTTTTCAATTCATATCAACTGCCTGAAGCTGGGTGTTGATTAAGACTCTCAGGAGACACCTAGTGATAACACAGTGAGAAAGGTGGTCAAAGGTAAACAGTGAACAATTTATGACATAATTCTACTGTTATTCACCACATACTCTCACCTCTTGTCTCACCTTGCATTTATACAGTTCTTTTTGTTTTACTGTATTCTCAGCTTTCAGAAAGTAGACAAATATATAAATAATATCTATAACGCACTTATGCGCAATGTATGTTGCAGATAGACTTATCTCTAACTCAAAATACTCATCACTCAGCCCCACAGTCATTAACATGACACAGATTTGAAATTTGCATCTTTGATTGATATTATAACCTTTGAAATTTACACATAGTATGTATTTTGCAGTCAAGGGTATTGGTTCCCTGTCCTGAAGTCAATGATGGTTCAATTGTCAAGGGTGCCTAGAGGGGGAAATCTATATTTATTAATGCTTCCATGTCCTCAAGAAGAAATCTGTCTTTGTGCCACATTCGGTTCTTTTAGATGTCAAGTGCCTAAACTGAAGACTTTTCATATACAGACTATAGATGCATACACAAAAAAAGGGCAACGAAAGTAGAGATATGTAGACAGATAGATACATACATACATATATAGACTAAATCATTTTTCCCTTGCTCTGAGTGAAAATCTGCAGCTTAAGCTGATTCTTTTTATCAAGAAACGTAACCGGTTGAACCAGCTGAGAGGTGGGTAGGTAGCACTCGTATGGGATCACGTTACAGCAAAGAGCCTCAACAGGAACTACAACATTTCTGTGGTTCACTGAGACTGGATGATTTTTGGCAGGTTAACCTCTGTGCTTCCGCTCACCACTGAAATGCTACCAGCTACACAGCTGTGGTGGTGTATGGTTACCAAAATGATGATATTTTAAATAAAATACGTAATTATCCAGAAATAGTTTTATTTATACATAGGAATTAAATGTAAGCTTCTATTAATTAATTTTATTTTTTCTTTAACTTATGGTCTTCCTAAAATTTCCCTTCTCCTTATTGAACTTGATACTACACATCACTCAGGATTTTTAACCTCTCCAGCTGAGTTTCCAGTAAGATATCCCAAATATTCACACTATGCCTGTACCCAGATTAGTGCAGATGGCCAGCGATAGCTATGGAGCCCTTTAGGCACAACTACAGCCAGTTTCCTGACTATGCTCTTCATGACCCTTCAGATATGTGTCAGTCAAAAGGATCCTGCCACAAATTAATACATGCAATGGCACATCAGTGCTTCTCATGTTTTCAAAATAGTGTAAATAAAGGAAATACTACTGTCTTGATAGAACACTTTTTCCCTATTAGGCCATGGATAATCTGTGTTTTCTCAGAATACATATTATATTCTAAATAAATATTTGGGCCAAGCTCTCCAGTGTGCTCTGTGTGCATCACACTGTCATGTTGAGGCATTTCCCACCCAAGTCCCACATTCCCACATATTGACACACAGATCTGGTGAGGGACTAGAAATAGGAGAGGCCAGGATAAGCAGTCAACCTTCTGCGTGCTGCATGGATGTCTATGGAATATTCCAAAATGCCCCCAAGGCCTTGAAGAGGAAAAACAGCACAACCCTTGGGCATCCCTGGCATCTTCTGTGCCATGGGGAGTGGTAATGAGCAGCCAAAGCAAACCACAAATCTCATTTTTCGCGCAGCCTGTGCTCATATTTGTGGTTCATACAAAGAGAGAGCGAGCTCTGCAGTCATCCCCTCGGGTGTCGGTACCTGATGCCTGTGTCACTGCCACTCTTCACTGCTCCGTCATCCGTGAAATTAAAGGTGCCGGTCCAATTTGCCAACTCCTCTCCATTCTGCCAGCTAAACTGCAGCCCTCTAGCAAGAAAACGAGGCAGTTGATATTTGATATCATTCATTAGGTTAAGTCTATCAGCATGAGTTCTCATGTCCTTTTTCTTAACACAGAAATGTGACTACGACATGTTCATCAAAAGCAATAAAAAGATACCGAGAACCACAAGACATCGTCTTACTAGTAGAAACACTTAATTTTTAATTCCCATGGACTCTACAAGTCCTTGGAGGAAAGCAACACCAGACTCACCAAAGAAATCAGAAGGCCAGTAATCATCTGTGCTCATAAATAATTTACATATGTGTGGAATGGAGAAGGGTGGAAATTCCATTCCCAGAGACCCAAGTGCAAAAACCTGGAGACTCATGTGGAAAACTGCAGGGCCGAAGAAGGAAACTCTCCAAACTTCCATTTTACTTCTACAGTAGCTGTTAAATGTGGTGGCACTGGGTCCTTTCTGTGATTTGTTGGCTGCTCTAGTAAAGGATTTATCATTTGATGACTTCTCTAAGTCACACTACGCTGCTTCCTTTCCCTGTTTGGGAAGATGACATTTTTTAAGGCAATGCATATCACAAACATCACAACTGCTTGTTTTCCAGCCTTACACAAATTCATTCCAAGACCCATGATGCCTGCAGTCTTCTGGAAACTCCACCTATAGCTGGGTAGAAATCTCACATGTATTTAAAAAAGCTGAGTCTGAAGAAACATTTGACAACACAAGTCAAATCTTCCCTATAACTAAGAAGTCAACGAAAAAGAATTGAAAGGATTGTTATTTTTAACCTTCTCCATTTTACCCCAGTTTCATCATTTCAGAAGGCTGGGAGCTGAGTCATGAACATTTGGTGCTGCCAATACTGAAAGTTAACCTTCTGGCTGGGCTGTGCAGGGACAGCCAGAAAGACATCTGCCAGTCCACTTTGCCCAAAAGAAACGGCATCCAGGACCGTGTTTTAGAAACAGACCTTAGTTTTAGAATCACAGAATGGTTTGGGTTGAAGGGCCCTTCCCAGCTCCCCCAGTGCCCCCCCCCTGCCATGAGCAGGGACATCTTCACCAGCTCAGGTTGCTCAGAGCCCCGTCCAGCCTGGCCTGGGATGTCTCCAGGGATGGTTCATCCACCACCTCTCTGGCCAACCTGGGACAGGCTCTCACCACCCTCAGGAACAACAATTTCTTCCTCATGTCCAGCCTCAATCTCCCTCCTTTAGTTGTAAACCATCACCCCTTGTCCTATCACAACAGGCCCTGCCCAAAAGTCTGTCCCCATCTTTCTCACAGGCCCCTTTTAAGTCCGGAAAGGTGCAATAAGGTCTCCCTGGAGCTTCTCTTCTCCAGCTGAACACCCCAGCTCTCTCAGCCTGTCCCACAGCAGAGCTGTTCCAGCCTTGAAATTCCTTTCTGGGTCAACAGGCTTATTGTTATACAAGGACTGGAGCATCTCTCAGACCACATCTATCCTCCAGTCTCATTGGCAGCAGTTATCAGCATAGGAAATTAAGAAGGAATAACATGGGATGTTAAAATAAGGTGTCTTTTCTTCCTGCAGCAGAAAAGGGGAGTAACTCTAAACAGCTCCAAAGCATATATTAGGATGGTGTATAGGTTATGTTATAATGGCTACAGGGTAATGCAGTGGTATGGCTTTTCAGGAAGTCACATAACTTCTACATTGCCCTGACAGTTTTTAATCAGCTGAGGCTGCCCAAGGTACAACCTCCGAGCAGAACATTGGTGTGAAGAAAATATGAGAAAATTCTCACTTTTACTGAGACACCTTCACTTTTAGGTTTGTTGAAATAAACACTTGTGATTCTCTCACGTGTAGCACAGTCTAACACATTTTTTGCCACAGTATAACTGGTATGGAAACATGCTTCTTTTGAATCTGTATATTTTTGTAAAAGACATCTACATACATGACCTTAAAAATATGTTTTAATTGGTAAGGGCAGCACTGAATGATAAATGTGGGGAGAGAGTAGAAGTGTGGGGAAAACAAGATGAAATTGTACTTTGTAATTGGTTTTAATTTAGATATTTTGGGCTTAGATATTTACTTGCAGACTGAAATAGAGAGCACTAATCTAGATAAATAGCTGGTGTCAGTGTGTCCTTCAGATGTGATCCTCCTGAAGCACAGCCAATGTTCCAGCAGATGAAATAAAGAATTAAAACATTCAGTAAAGCTCTTTCACTTAGTGTGTCTTCACTCCACATGTAACAGACGGAAGGAAGGCTGAGTAAATGATCGAAGGCAGAAGGGGGTGAACCTGTCCATAAAGCAAAATAAATTATAAAATGACTAATGCCCTTCTCTCATCAAGCCTTTTTTGAGAACGTGTGCTGCAGCTGAGGCACCAAGTTTAAAAAAGGACATGAACATTTTGGGTAAGATCCAAGAGGAGATCAGGAAGGCCAACATTGAGGAATGGTAGAAATGTCTCCTGATGAACAGCTTAAAATACTCAGCTTTGAAATGGCAGGATGGGGGATCCAATTGAGGTACAAAAATACCTAACGACGGGAAGCGAGGGTCTGGGTATGACACTTTTACATGGTAAGGACAAAGTACAAAGTCACAAGCTGAGCTTAGTGTCAGGAGTGAACTAAGTGTCCGATCCTGAGCCAGGCTGGAAAAGGGGATCACAGAGTGTTTTTTTTCCACAAAACAGGTACTCAGGGGGTTAATAACACATAGATATATATATATATCTACACAAAATATATCACTGAAGAAACATCACACAGCTCATAGGACTGCAAGACTGAGAGCAATCTGGTGCATTGTATCCTCACACAATCACAGAACCACAGAATCACGGGATGGTTGGGGTTGGATGGACCTCTGGAGATCATCCAGTCCAACCCACCTGCTCACGCAGGGTCACCAGAGCAGGTCACACAGGATCGTGTCCAGGTGGGTTTCAACGTCTCAGAGAAGGAGACTCCACAACCTCTCTGGGCAGCCTGGGCCAGGCTCTGGCACCTCAAAGGAAAGAAGTTTCTCCTCATATTCAGATGGAACCTCCTGTGTTTCAGCCTGTGCCCATTGCCCCTCACCCTGTCATTGGGCACCACTGAACAGAGTCTGGTCCATCCTCTTGACACCAGCCCTGCAGATATTTATAAATTTTATAAGTTTTCTGGAGTGATGGTCACATAAACCTCTTCCTCGTAAGAACAACTCCCATGAATAATGGTTTATAGTAATAGGACTGGTTAGAAATCAAGGATGAGACATTTAAAAACACTTAACCAAACTAATTGTGTTTCTGCCAAGACTGCTGAGAGTTTTACCATTGGTGTCAATCAGCCCTGAGTTGGGAGATTCCAATTTTAAATAAATATATTTTTTAAATTATCTTAGTTGTGAGTCCTAAGGATTCATTAAAGCTCCTTGGGCAAACTTACAAACAGCCTGAGAGAACAGAACAGACACATGAACTGCTCCTTCAACATCTTTCTCCAGCATATTATGATAGTTAAATTCTAACATGTTCACTCTTGGCACTAACTGCATTTAAACAGGTAAACAAAAAAGAGGTAAATTAAGCTTCTGTGAGTCAGAATTGCAAGAGAAAAGCACGTGCAGGACGGAAACACAAAAAAAAAGGTGGAGAAAAAGAAGCAGAACAAAAAAGAGGGTAAGGAAAGATTAAAGAAGGGAGGGAAAGCAGAGGAAATGACTTAAACATAGAGCTCTCCCATGTCATTTAGACACTTCATGTCACAGAGTTGGAAAAAAAGGCAAATTTTAAGCCTGGGATCATTACCTATGATTACCAATAGTGGATCTTTGCCATTTGCTTAATTTGCCCTAATACTATTTCCTTCTAAAATTAGTACATTTCTCCAACGTGTGATGCTGATGATAACGGAAGACTTTATAAAAGATTAAATGGCCAGAAACACTTCTAGTGCAGAGATGCTCTGTTTTGCCCATTCACTGTAAGCAAATTCCTCGTATGGGTTTATGGACATCATTTATCGGAGGACTTATCCCTATCAAATAAGAGTATGAGCAATGTCATGCCTTGCCCTAGAGAAACTGAGTTACGTTGGATGTCTTAACAATAAAGACCTTGAGTTTCAGGTGAAGTCAGACCAATATTTTGATCCAAATTGGTAACTGTAAATGTTGAATCAGCATGTGGTCAAATAAACACTGGCATAATGTAAGAATAGCAGGAGGGGATGAAAAAAACCCAGAAAATTAACAAAGCAGCAGTAATCCTGAAGGGCTTGTCAAGACCAGCTGTCAAGAAGCAGCGGGAAGAAAGCAAAAAAGCCTGTTGCCAAAATCCAAATGAAAAACAACTCCTGCACAAGCTGAGGTTTTAATAGCAGAGGAGGTCAAATAATTATGAGGGTTTTGAACTATAAGGCGAGAATGAGCAAGTGGATCAATTGCAGCAAGAAGCTTTGTGTCTGCGCTGCCGTCGCACTGAGCTCTCATCGCAGGGGTGTCTCGTTGCTTTTCTAAAGCGTGAAGGCAAGGTGAAAATTCAGCTCAGAGAAAAAGGTGAGGCTTTTATAAGGAAGTTATTCCACAGCAAATAAATGGAGAGGACCTAAAAGATGTTAAGCACAGCTGTTGGTCCTGTCCGGGCTCTAATCGGAGAGCAGGACATGGCCATGTGTGCAGCAGGATTTATTCAGGAGAGACCCACATGCTTTCAAGGCGTAAGAACAGTTCGGTGTGAGTGGTTAAGTGACACAGTGATCAGCACCGATGGGTGACGAGGGCTGAACAGTGATAGGGACATCACACAGGTGGTGCGAGGAGAGAATCATAGAATCTCCTGAGTTGAAAAGGACCCACAAGGATTGAGTCACAGAATCACAGAATCACGGAGTGTCAGGGGTTGGAAGGGCCCTGGAAAGCTCATGCAGTGCAATCTCCCCATGGAGCAGGAACACCCAGATGAGGTTACACAGGAAGGTGTCCAGGCGGGTTGGAATGTCTGCAGAAGGGCCTGGCTCCATCCTCCTGACACTCACCCTTTATTTATCTGTAAACATTAATGAGGTCACCCCTCAGTCTCCTCCAAGCTAAGGAGACCCAGCTCCCTCCAACTCCGGTCCCGGCACAGGACAACCCCACAGTTCACATCGTGTGTCTGAGGATGTTGTCTAGTCTCTTCTTGAATGGTCTTGGGGCTGTGACACCTCCTTGGTGAGCCTGTTCCATTGTCCAGCACTCTCTGGGTGAAGAACCTTTTCCTCATGTCCAACCTGACCTTCCCCTGTCATGGAAGAGTGGGCACTGAAGAGCACCTACCACTCCAGTGCCAACCCATTGCTCAAAACCCACAAGCTCATTTAATTTAATCCCAGCCAGCAGGCTATTTCCACTCATTTTTCAAGGCGGCAGATATCACTACCCCCATTCCGCACCTACCAGAAGCGTACTAAACCCAAAAGCAAGCAAAACCAGATAGAAACTGATGTCATTTTATAATGGCAAAGCTAAGCCAAAATCTGACTCAGCTTTCTGGCCAACCACAGATGGTCAAGCAGGGGGATGCAGAGGAGTCTATAGCCTCCTTTGAAGCGGTGAAAGGAAGATATAAATGTCTCCAGGAGCAAGGCAAAAGACTTAATTTTCTTTCTGAGCTCTCTCTCTTATTTGTTGTCACCTTTCCTGCTCTTTTTCCTAGCAGTTCCCACATTCCTCCTCTAGATACATTCTGTCTAGCAAAGAGGCCATTAGGAGATGACAGCAACCCCAGCTTCTGTGACTGCGGCTCCTGTTTAAATTATAACCTAATAGTATATATATTAATTCTGTATATACCATTAATAATTTTATTATCTTATTACTACAGTCCTGGTCATGGTGCTGCACAACACTGTTGTATACTACACAAACACGGATGCCATATACAGTCCTTCTCTGACACACAGTCCATTCTTCCTAAAACCAGTGGAAAATCAAAATCACTCACTTTCACTGTGCCTCAGTTTCCCCATTTCATAACTCTTCTGCCCTTGAGAGAAGGAACTGAAGATTTCAGTGTTAAATAATCATGAAAATGATCTTTGAAAATGGAAAGCAATGCCCTGAGCCTACTAACAGGGATGTCACAGAGATACAGGAAATTCAAATGGTTGATCTTGCTGAAGATCCAGTTCCTTTTTTTTTTTCTGCAAAATAAGGAAACTATGACTCACTGTGTCCACAGGGTGTATGGAAAATAAAACTAAAGCAGTGGTATGCATGAATGATCTGCAGATGAAAGTGACTGAAAACACCCACTAAAATGGACCAGCGAGTAAGTGGAGGTTGGGTAGGAAAGGGGAATATCAGGAGTCTCCAGTGTGAGACCGCACGAGTGAAGACAAGCATAGAAATAAAAATAAGAGGAATTTTGGAGTTTTGTGCAGGCCTGAAACAGCAAGTTTTTTGCATTGCAATTGAAAGGTATCAGAGAGGTTCAAAAGGGGTAAATCATCCACTGGGTAGCAAAAAGATGCTGAGATCAAGCCTCACGCAGCAGAGTCAAGGCAGACCAGCCTCTGTGTCCAAAACCTCCTCTTTACTGAGAAAAGAGCCAGACAATGAAGTTAGATGACAAAAGGAAAACAAATGCTTACTTGAATAGTTTAATATCACTTCAAGCACTTAAATCCATCTGGAAATATTCAAGGCACAACAATCTAGATAGACACAGCACAGGAAAGGGAGGAAGGGAGGAAGGAAAGGAAAGGAAAGGAAAGGAAAGGAAAGGAAAGGAAAGGAAAGGAAAGGAAAGGAAAGGAAAGGAAAGGAAAGGAAAGGAAAGGAAAGGAAAGGAAAGGAAAGGAAAGGAAAGGAAAGGAAAGGAAAGGAAAGGAAAGGAAAGGAAAGGAAAGGAAAGGAAAGGAAAGGAAAGGAAAGGAAAGGAAAGGAAAGGAAAGGAAAGGAAAGGAAAGGAAAGGAAAGGAAAGGAAAGGAAAGGAAAGGAAAGGAAAGGAAAGGAAAGGAAAGGAAAGGAAAGGAAAGGAAAGGAAAGGAAAGGAAAGGAAAGGAAAGGAAAGGAAAGGAAAGGAAAGGAAAGGAAAGGAAAGGAAAGGAAAGGAAAGGAAAGGAAAGGAAAGGAAAGGAAAGGAAAGGAAAGGAAAGGAAAGGAAAGGAAAGGAAAGGAAAGGAAAGGAAAGGAAAAGGAAAGGAAAGGAAAGGAAAGGAAAGGAAAATCTGCCTGTAGTCAGGCAGGTCCAATTTGCCTGTGCTATAATGCAAGAAAAATACCATGTGTGTGTTGGCCTCTTTGTGTGTAGAATCCATGGTCACAACCCTACCGGGTACACCACAAAAAAAATAAAACATTTCTGGGGTCAGCTCATGGACTTGAGCAGGATGCTGCCCTTCTTATGGGAGGGGAGAAGACCTTCTTATGCACTGGGAGAAGACCATTAGAAAAGGTTTTTAAAATGTATGAAAATACGTGGGAGAGCAAGAATGGTATATTCACAGCAAAAGGAAGAAAGGTGACCCACCCAGTAGATGAGGGAAAGGCTGTGGATGTTGTGTTCTAGACTTCAGTAAGGGCTTTGACACCATGTCCCACAGCATCTGGAGAAGCTGCGGCTCATGACCTTGGTGGTGTATCTGCAACGGATAAAGAACTGGCTGGAGGGCTGGGCCCAAAGTGTTGTGGTGAACGGAGCCAAATCCAGTTGTTGGCCGGTCATGAGTGATGTCCCCAGAGGTCAGTATTGGGGCCAGTGCTGTTTAATCTCTTTATCAATGATCTGGATGAGGAGATCGAGTACACCCTCACTAAGTTTGCAGATGACACCAAGTTGAGTGGGAGTGTTGACGTGCTAGAGGGTGGGAAGGTTCTACGGAGGAATCTGGACTGGCTGGATCGTTGGGCTGAGGCCAGCTGTCTGAGGTTCAACAAGGCCAAGTGACAGGTCCTGCACTTGGGTCACAACAACCCCATGAACGCTACAGGGTCGGGGAAGAGCATCTGGAAAGTGACTGGCAGAGAGGGACCTGGGGGTGTTGGTGGCAGCGGCTGAACATGAGACAGCATGTGACCAGGTAGCCTGGAGGCCACTAGCATCCTGGCTTGTATCAGGAACAGTGTGGCCAGCAGGACTAGAGAAGTGATTGTGCCCCTGTACTCAGCGCTGGTGAGGCCCCACCTTGAATCCTGTGTTCAGTTTTGGGTCCCTCATCATAAGAAGAACATTGAGGTACTAGAGAGAGAGCAGAGGAGGTGACAAAGCTGGTGAGGGGCTGGAGCAAAAGTATGACGAGGAGCAGCTGAGGGAACTGGGGCTGTTCATCCTGGAGAACAGGACCTGAGTGGAGATCTTATCACTGTCTACAACTGCCTGAAAGGAGGTTGGAGCATGGAGGGCCTTGGTCTCTTCTCCCAAGGAAGAAGTGATAGGACAAGAGGAAATGGCCTCAAGTTGCGCCAGGGGAGGTTTAGATTGGATATTAGGAAAAAATTCTTCCCGGAAAGGGCTGTGGGGCATTGGAACAGGCTGCCCAGGGCAGTGCTGGAGTCACCATCCCTGGAGGAGTTTAAAAGGTGTTTAGACAACTTTCTTAGGGACATGGTTTGGTGCTAGAGTTAGGTTATAGTTGGACTCAATGATCCTGAGGGTCTCTTCCAACTGAAATGATTCTATGATTCTAAATAATATGTGTCTCATGAAAAGCAAAATATAGAGGACGTGGGATATGGACAAGTCTGGTTACATCACACTTGTGGCCATGCAGCATTATACCAGGGACAAGCTCAGCTCTACATGTTATAGGGAAATGGTAACAATATAGAGGTGGAGGAGTATATTTTGACTAGCACCAAGAGCAAAATTGGAAACACAGGTGGGAAGCATCTGGATATAACCAGTATTTAACATTAAAAAAAGGTTTTGTTTCGCACAGCACATTTCACAATTGGGATAAACTCTGTATGAGAGATTCACAATGCAACAGCTGAAAAGCCTGATCTAAAATAATTTCTCAAGAAAGATAAAATAGACTTAACACCAATATCCAACTAGTCTGCTTAAACAAGACGAAGTGTTGACTGGGACATAAAGGACATCAAAGGATACCTTTTAAAACAATACAATCTTTCCTTTTCTGATCTGTGGCTGGAATATAAAAACCTACAGAATAACAGATAATCTGTATCAATTATATTTGTTAATTAGTCATATCTAAATTATTATTATTCACAGTAATTAGGGGCAACACAAAACCTACAACAGAATGAGTTGACAATAAGGCAAGTGGTGAACTTTTCAAGATAAAAAGGCCAATCAAATCCCAATCATGGAGGCTCACAGGAAATCCCAATTATTTTAAGATACCAGGAAATTCTGACATTTGAGATGGTATCTCAGTGCAAAGATACCTGACACAGCATGGGTACCATGAGCAATCTCACCACAGCATTAGAGATCTGACTGAGCTAATTGCTTCGCATCTCATGTTTCCAAAGTTAATATATATAGCACCAACTCAAGTGTCCCTACACTGCACTATATTCTTCATTTTAAAATTACTCACAGAACCCCAGCTGCGTTGAGGGCTTGTGCTGAAGACAATGAGCAAAATGTGATTTAGGGTCAATGTGTCTGTACCCAGTATTGGCCACATGAGTAGGTGATATTCCCTCAGTACTTGTTCTTATGGAAAGTGCCATGAAACTACAAGCAAGAGAGATTGTTTTTAAGGTTTTCATCATGAGAACTAAAGCACAGATCTAACAAACTAAAGAAGATGTGGAAGGACAGTGACTATCTGCAAGACTGATGAAAAGCAAAAGAAGTGCATCCATGGAGGGCAAGGATGCCTCTAAGAAATTAGAGCTTGAGTCTATAATTTGCCTGAAGGAGGTATGGACTGCTGAGCAATGAATACACTTGAATTAAAAGATGAGAAACAAAACGGAAAATCAATCAAGGGTAATAATGAGGCACAGCAAAAGTAAGAAAATCCAAAGCGTTGCACAGCAATTATGTTTGAACCAAATTCAGCAAGTATGAGAACGATCAAAAAAGTCCAACAAGGTCATAAATAAAAGACTGAATTACCAGGAGATCTGAAACACCAGCCACAGAGGTCAGTGGTCATGGGCTGGATCACTGACAGCTGGGGCTTTGGTAGGAAACTGGTGTGGCACAACTCAAAACAAGAAGATTGGGTTCTGGGTTTCACTTTCTACAAATGCAGATAAGATTGAACTTCGTACCTGCCTGTCCACATAGAGAGCCAGCAGCTAATTTTTTTGTCAAAATGACATAAAATTAGTAGATGGCAGGTTACAACAGAGATGTTTTTGAGAGAAATGTCATGAATTTTAAACCACTTTTGGATGAAAGGGCTTTGATCCACAGCTGGTGAACACAGGGCATTGGCAAAACCCAACTGTTACTTGGACACACAGAGGCAACAGATCTGTGTACAGTGCAGAAAGCAGAGTTAGCCTAGATATTCAGCTAAATATTCAAAAATAGCTCTTTGCATGGACAGAAGTAGGCCTAGATCCCTACATAACAAATGAAAAAAGTTGCTACTGGGTATTATGTGAATTAGGATTTTATTGTCTCTGTACTAATGAGCAAGGAAAACAGCCACCTTTTTGGATGGTTAATGGGACACCTACAATTCACCACTCCAAGGAAAAAAGTTTCTGTGGAGCTCCTACAGCCCAACATGATTTAAACCCTCCAAACCAACCACTCCTGTGCAAGGTGGGCATGGGAGAAATTATTTAGGAACTGACAGGTGGCCACAGCAACAGGAAAGGGGCAAGTGTCTGTAGGTCACTTCATAGTGACACATCCCTTGTGGTCTGGGCTCAGGAAGGATCATGGTATAACACATCAGGAATGACACACTGAGGATAATGCAATTTGCACACGTAAAATACTGATATAACTGACTTTCATTATCTTAATTTGCTGTCACCTGGGGAAACGAGAAGGTCTGGCAATTCACAGGCTAGATCTGCAAGTGTCTGCCATCTGAACAGCAAAAAATCATAGAATCATTTTGGTTGGAAGAGACCCTCAGGATCATCAAGTCCAACCATAACCTAACTCTGGCACTAAACCATGTGCGAGAACCTCATCTGTGTGTATTTTCAACCCCTCCAGGGATGGTGACTCCAGCACTGCCCTGGGCAGCCTGTTCCAATGCCCCACAGCCCTTTGGGGAAGAAATTGTTCCCCAGATCCAACCTCAACCTCTCCTGGCACAACTTGAGGCTGTTTCTTCTTGTCCTAAGACTTGCTGCTTGGGAGAAGAGACTGACAGAGATGTAACACAAGGATGCTAGAAATAAAGCAAGTCTAGAGGGAGCAGGGATTCAAACCCTGCCTGTTTCCTGCATCAGAGACATAGAGAGCACTGCCAGGGAGCACAAGAGAGGATTTGACACACCCTTATGCTCTGGTGTTAGATCTTCAGCCACTTGATTCAAAAGCAAATTGAAGTTACGTATCAGAAAAAAACCTCCAAGCAGTAAGATTTTAGCTTTGTGACACTTCACAACAGAAGCCTCTGTTGCAGCCTGTGATAGAGCTGTGATTGTCTGCAAAGTTTTGCAGAGCTTTAATTCATGTGCCACGTACTTGTGAGCTCTCCCCTTTTATTTGATATGGGGAGACAGGAGCATTATGCAAAGCAGCAATAAGAAAGGGAATGGGATGACCAGTGGGGGATGAGTTTGCAGGCGACTGAGTTTATCCATCAGCTCTGTGTTTGTCCTGCCCCGTTGCCATCTGTCCCCCCACACAAGCTCCAGTGCTCCTCTGACCTCTGGTTCAGCTCATTGTCTTTGTAAGGTTATTAGGTACCTGGAGGATGTCACCACACCGGTCCTCATCCTCTTGAAACGTGCTTGGAAACACCACATAGCATGAAGAGCATGGCTGGAACCTCACCTTCTCCTGCTACTCTAGACTAGATCCTGTCAATTTAAGGTGATGGCAATATCCTATACATACACATATTAGAATCATAGAATGTCCTGAGTTGGAAGGCACTCACAAGGATCATCAAGTCCAACTCCTGTCCCTGTGTATGACAACTCCACATTGGTCAAGACTTTGCTGGCTCCTGAAGTTTCCAGTGCTCTTATCCTCTGAAGAAAATGGACCAAAACCAAACCCTGCTCTGCAACCCCACCAGGAATGCAGTGAGGTGACTTCACAGGTTGCATGTCACTTCACTGGGATAATATTAAGCTACTGGATATAAAGCTACTGGAGAGTGTCCAGAAAAGAGCTATGAAGTTGGTGAAGGGTTTGGAGGGGAAGCTGTATGAGGAGCAGCTGAAGTCACTGGGTTTGTTCAGCCTGGAGAAGAGGAGACTGAGAGGAGACATCGTCGTGCTTACAACTTCCTCACAAGGCAGGGGAGAGGGGCAGGCACCGAACTCTTCTCTTTAGTGACCAACAACAGAACCCAAGAGCAATGGCAGGAAGACGTACCAGGGGAGGTTTAGGTTGGACACAAGGAAAAGGTTCTTCACCCAGAGGTGCTGGACACTGAACAGGCTCCCCAGGGAGGTGTCACAGCCCCAAGCCTGACAGTGTTCAAGAAGAGACTGGACAATGTCCTCAGACACACGGTGTGAACTGTGGGGTGTCCTGTGCAGGGACAGGAGTTGGACTCGAGGATCCTTGTGGGTCCCTTCCAACTCATGACATTCTACGGTTCTATGATATCTATGAATATTTGACCTGGGTTAGAAACAGAAGGGGCACAGAGCTGTGTATTAGAGATGAGTAATTAAGCTACTTTCAGCTTATGTCTCTTGGGAAAAATATTTCAATGGAAAGACACTTTAAAGGCTGGAGTGGTTGGTCTTAGGTTATGGTTAGCACAGGTGTTATGAACAGGACAGAGGAAAAGATACCAGGTATGGACAGGAGCTCTCAACTGACACTAGTTGTCCATAGCTCCTCGTAAACCCAGCTTAGGACAAAATACAACTCAGGCCACACACAGCTTCCATGTCCACATCACAACCAGTGCTGTCACTGGTATCAGTAAGATCTGCTCTTGTCTTGTAGAACGGTGCAGACTAAATGACCCCTCAAGGTGTAGTCCAGGTTTAATTCCTGTGGGTTTATTCCTTATTTGACCATGCTGTGTGAAAAAAAAAAAATAAAAAAAAAATAATAATAATAATATTTCAAGCTTTCTTATGAGGGTAAGGAAATGGGTAAAGATGTCTGTGAATCGATTTTCAACTGTTGAATAAAAACTGGTTCAGAATCCTCGAAATAGTGATATAACCTCAAACTGTGGGAGTCTAATATTAATTATAGGGTACAAACACATAGGAGTGATGGCTTTTTTCTCATTTAAAAGATGTTAAGCTTTCTACTAATGCAGGCTGCCTGCATGGGAAGTTTTGCTGTTTCTTGCTGTGTGATTCTTTGAGTCATTGTACGTGCCCGTTTTGTCAGACCCCTAGGTTATCTTTGTTTCAAGTCTTTGATAGCTTTGAAAATGTGTTCTGAAAAATTAACTTCTCCAGCTGACTCTCACCCTGTGCAGAAGCCACGCTGTTTAAAATAATACTATTTAATTAATTCCCTGCTAATAGAGTATAGTAATATAGTGAAGTATTGCTTAGATATTTTTCCCTTACCAAAGCGGGAAAGGAGTGTCCTATTGATCTCTCCCATGCTACAGGTTGGGAGACAGAAACAGGGTCCATTTCAACATTTGTTTTACAGTAGTGGTGTAGTGGCAGTTTCCTGATGTAATCCAGGATTATTCCCCACTGGCCAAAAAAAAGCTCACAAAGAAAGGTCAGCCCTCAGCTGAGCATCAGATTAGAAAAAAAATGCAGATGAAAGCCAAGCGTTGGAAAGATGAGTCAATACAAAATCAAGCGGCAGCTCTGGATTTAAGCAGAAGTCCACAGCATTTAACCTACTTTAGCAGATCAATGCAGCGGATTTTTAGTCATCGCATTAATCCTAAAATAAAAATAATTACCCCAGAGATCTGTATTAAAGTCCCTTAATTATATCTCATTTCATCATCCTTTTTACTCAGGATTAGGAGCTACAGAGACCAGAGTTTCCCAATGTCATCCTCCAGCTTGCAGCTTAACTCACAGAATCACAGGCTGGTGGGGGTTGGAAGGGGCCTCTGTAGATCATCCAGTCCAACCCACCTGCTCAAGCAGGGTCACCAGAGCAGATCACACAGGATCGTGTCCAGGCAGGTTTGAATGTCTCAGAGAAGGAGACTCCACAACCTCTCTGGGCAGCCTGGTCCAGGCTCTGGCACCTCAAAGGAAAGAAGTTTCTCCTCATATTCAGATGGAACCTCCTGTGTTTCAGTCTGTGCCCGTTGCCCCTCATCCTGTCATTGGGCACCACTGAACAGAGTCTGGTCCATCCTCTTGACACCTACCATTGGGATACTTATCTCATTGATAAGATCCCTCTCAGCTTCTCTTCTCCAGCTGAACAGCCCCACGTCTCTCAGTCTCTCCTCATCAGAAAGATGCTCCAGACCTCTCAGCATCTTTGTGTTCATCTGCTGGACTCTCTCCAGTAATTCCTTGTCCTCCTTAAACTGGGGAGCCCAGAACTGGACACAGAACTGCAGATGTGGCCTCACCAGGGCAGAGCAGAGGGGGAGGAACAACCTCCCTCCACCTGCTGGTCACACTTGTCCTGATGCATCCCAGGGACCACTGGCCTTTTGGCCTAACTCTCCCATTAGGACTTTAGCAGCTACTATGGAGACAAGCTATTTGCCTTGCTGAGAGCACCTACATCCATCCCACTTGGAGGAAAACCAAAAGAGAGAAAAAAATGGTGGGCAGAATCCTGTTTTCTGATGACATGGTACAAAACAGCAGGGGAAGGAGCAGAGAACATTATGGGGTGGTTGAAAAATGTGTGAATACTTAGAAATTCAATCTCTACGTTCTCCTCTTCTTCCAGCAATGCCAGGAGCTCACTGATATCTCATTAAGGGGAAAGAGAGGACTTGACCAGAGGCTGGGCCACTTATCAAATTTCGCTGAGAAGAGTTTATTTCCTGGAGCATCCCACAGCCGAGCTTTGGGAGCGTGGACATAGGCAAATACGGGACCATGAGCCTCCACAGAGACCTTCAGGCAGCTTCTTACGGCAATAAAACCATCCCATTCCCTGCTTGTAAGGGCAAGTTGCACAGCACAGCTCACAGCCATACCTCTGACTTTTTCCATCTTTCTCCATGAAAAAGGTGCCTTCGTCCACACCGCTTATCGAGACAAGTCCCTAATCTACGATGTCACCTGTGTTGTGCCCAAGCTGCTTGTTTTCAATCAGATTCCCCCTGATTGCTGGACTTGACCCATTTCCACCATCTTCTTGTGAAGAAACACGTGCTATAATTAGGCTTTAAAGCATTATATATTTACTGGAATAGTACTTCAGGGCAATCTTTAGGCAAATACACTAGGGAATTTCTTACCACTGCCTTGGGAAGAGGCCCAGAGGCCCATTTATGTCGCAGATGTTGGGATGTGAGCAGAGGCGATCATAAAACAAGCAGTGTGTTTGAATCCTAGTGAGTAAATGGCTTCAGGTTTAGGCAGCGTCCCCAAGCTCCATCTTGGCAAGCGGCATCAAAGCTATAAATATCTCACTTTCCCCTCTGCACAAATGTTCTCCAAAACCACCAGTTCAATCTTGAGCCCTGGAGGTGTGAGATATAATGTGTCCAAGGAGCCTCACAGCTGGTATCAGCTTCTAACAGGGGATTAAGCACAGGAGGTTTGTGAAGGAAAAGAGTAATTGAAGAGTAATTACAGCCACTGCTGCATGAAGAGAAATGGTGAGCATACTGCCTGGGAATGGTCACCATAATGGACTACAGGGCATTAAAGCGAGAGAGAAAAAGTGAAAAAGTACCTTCGTGATAATATTATGGTGATGATGTAGGCTGCTATGTAAAACACCTTTCTGTCATTAATAACTGAGACTGCCACATCCTGCATTTTTATTTCCATGAAAGGTGGGAACTACCACTTCCCAGCAGAAAGGAGCCAAAGTGCTTTTTCCCTGCACTGAGTGGGAGGGAACCCTTTTGGAGACTCTTTCATGTGATTAAAAAATAATAATAATTGCAAGCTGGAATAAAAAAATAAATAAACAGTGCTCTCCAGTCAAAGTCAAAAAACGTACGTACATCTCCCTGTTTTACCCTTTTTTTGGCAGAGTGCTCACTCACAGACTTTCTCTGTACAAGCCTGGGAGTCGAACATCGCCCTTTTCTGCATTCCCTGCAGTCTTGCTGGTGACAGGAGAGGCCCCCAGGGCACGAGACAGGACGGAGATTGGTCACAGAGATCATTCAGTGGAAGAGTTTTAGTTGCAACTTTTCAGCATTTTGTCTTCACTTTGCTATTTTTCGTTTCTATCTAGACTTCGGGTTTCTTTTTTGTTGCTGTGATTTTGTTGTGTTCTCAACTAAGAGAAGCAAGTACCAGTAGGGCTGTAAGGCCACTAGAACAAATGAGAAAAAGAGAAAATAAGGCCAGATGAGACTTGAACTGGTCACAAAGTCATCCTCTCAGCACCAAGGCAGCTCAGTACAACCCTTCTCTACCTAACAGGTTCCTGAAGGCCCCAAAAATGGAGATTTTATACCTCCTCAGGCCGCCTTACTGTTTAAAAGTTTTCCTTCACAGATAAAGCCTTATGCAACTTAAGCCCGTGACTTCTTGCCATCTCGGGAGCCTTCACAGGGATGTGCTTATTACCTTCCTCTTGGCAGAAATACCTTGGGTTTTTTAAGACAGTTCTCATGTCTCCCCTCAGTTTTCTCCAAGATGAAAAAGCACATTTTCTACAACTCTGCTCATTCTTGCTGGTTTCTATCAGCTCCTTCCAACCGAGTTACATCTTTTGGAAAGCGGGGTGCACTAAAGCAGACGGGCTCCCCGAGCCAAGGCCTCACTGCTAAGCATGGTACATAAATTGCTCTGTGGATAAACCACAACACTTCTGTCTATACATATCAATATCGTGCTTGTGGTTCCCCGCCACCCCCAGCAAGAAACATTTGCTGATCCATCAGCATTTTGCTTGCTCTTGGCACAAGGCGAACAACTACATGATTTGCAAACAAGGCAAGAACCTGAACCATTGATCTCTTCTGGCAAAATGCAGCTAAATTCCAGTAAAAAATCCCACGGCAGCTGCCTGCACTACTGAAACCCACTTACCTCGAAGAACACAAGGGAAATGTTCTGTTTATAGAATTATACAAGCCGTAACACCTCAAACTAGTTTTAAGTAAAATAAACTCTGCATGGGTCAAGGTTAAACACTGGAAGGTTGCCACCGGTGCTTGCTGTAAAAAGAGCCGTACCATTTTCAGATCAAAGACTGATATGCTCTACAGAAAAGCAGTCTCAGCAGTAAAACCCTGAGAATTCAGCAGTGAAAACATAGAGTGCTCTCTCTGTTATTTGGAACACTAATATTGCCACTTTGATTTTGGGAATTTCATCCACAAGACATTAAACTTTAGGCAATGAGCATGTTGCCTTCATTTAACCTCTCAAGCCATTTCAGCTTGAACTTACATAGGGTGAAAAGTCTATATGTCGGGGTCTGATTAGGAGCAAATACTCTGGTGGTACAAGTCAGTCTAGCTTAAATTAAGCAAAACCTAGATTCTTACAACAGCTGAGCACTAAAACACAATCTGAGAAACACATAAATCATTATATTCTACCTAGCAGTCTCTTATATTAATAATCTAACAGACATTACAGATGCTGGATGCACCTTCCGGGATTGACAAGATATTTAATACTGCCGGCACAGCACCGAGATTTTGAACCGTTATAATGGATATGTGTCTCCATTCAGTTTGATCAACTTCTCCTATTCCCTCAAATCCCCCCTTACCTTTTGAGATAGTTCCTCCCATAGAGGATCTGCTGCAGCAAGGTGACCACGGCAAAGGCGCAGATGAAGATGAAGAACAAAGTTCTGTTTCCCAGCAAATCCCTGCTTGACGAAGGGTCTGTGTATCCCATCCTGAAGCTCCGCTGGGGGTAAAATTCAGTTCATTGTCGCTCTCATGCACTTTTCACTGGGAAGCAGAGGGAAACGCTTGCTGTTTTTTCTCTGAGCAATCCAAGGACAGAGTATCCCATTTTTTGGCCCTGCTGCCCCTTCCTTGCCCCCTTTTAGATGTTAGCTCCAGTGTTGTGCACAACGGTTTGCTTCCACGGTAAAGTTTCCAGGAGATTCAGACGTGGGTAACATCTAAAATCATCTCTGCGAGCTCTTCCAGCACAGCCAGCCTGTGCTGTGCAAGAGGCATTCTGTTCCCTCTAAGCCTCTCTCGAAAACCCGCTGCTAGCAATTATCTACTTCAATCCCATTTTCATATTCCAGATGGGGGAAGCTGCAAATAAACCAGAAAACTGCAGCCAATGGCAAGCACAGGGCTCCGGCAGCCCGCGTTGGAAACACATAGTCGTCAGCTCTTCTTTGCTTCTGCTCAGCGATTCCAACGAAATGTGCTTGCGAGGAGACGTGACTGGGGTGTGCTATTATTGAACCAGCATGTAACGATCATAAGGATTTCACTCAGTTCCCTGCGAAAAAGAAAAGGAAAAAAAAAAAAGGAGAAAAACAGAAAAACAACAGCAGCAATCTGGTCAGGCTAGCAGGAGAGCTGCATTTTGTGTAGCAGTGTCTTCGGTACGGTAGCGTTTGCATGCAGAATGCGGCGCCTTTAGTCGTAGAGCTCGCACTATTTGGGCTCCCCTGGTTATTCCTCCGGAGTGAGCGTAAGCAAGGTCACTGTGCATCTCTTCAAGGACAGAGCTCGCAGCTCCTGCATGCTGATTTATTGGAGGCTCTGAGTAGCCTCGCAGCCGCAGAGAGGGAGACTGCCTCTCAGTGCGGGCTCTGAGAACCATTCATTTAAAGAGACAAATATTCTGATTGTTCCTTCACCAGAAACAGTTTGCTTTCGAAAGGGCGAAGCAACAAGACCATCGTAACTCCTCTAAAAATCTCCCCGCTGTCAGGAGAGGCTCAGTTCAGCTCACAGGGAAATCAATGGGAGTTTTGTTGCTGATTTTGCTGAGAGCCCCTAACTCTCAGCTTCTTAAAACAAGTTCTGGTAAAAGCTTTATCCATGAATGAAACGTCCCAGCTAGGAGGTTGTTTTGTCCCAATAACAGATGGGAAAAAGATTTTGACAACAAAATGTGGGGGCAAAAAAACCCTTTGTCTAAGAGAATGAGAAGATTTTTGTGGGAATAAATTTTCCAGCAGTGTGTGTGAAATGTTCTAGTGTGTCAAAACAGCTTCTGGACTTGGTCTCAGCTGTAATTGATGCTGCATGGGAAGAAGGGCCAAAGGTAACTTCGTGCAACCCTTTCAACCCAGCTCCTGAAGCCAGGGTTGGTCCTCAGCATCACCTACAGCAATTTTAAGCAACAAAAGTCTCAGAAGTGTTAAAGGTAAGAACTTGGTCACCCTGAACTCATGCAGGACCTTGGCTTTGCAGAGCAGGTGTAGGGATCCAGCCTCTGACCCGTCCTTCAGTCCCTTCCAAAGCTGCCACATGTTTGTGAATCCTGCTAGAGGCTTCAATTATCATATAAAAAGAGCGGTCATCTCACATCAGATCAAAGATTATCCAGCCCAGTGCCTTGTCCCTGATGCTGGCCAGTGATGGAAACATGGGGAAAAGCAGAAAAAGAGGACAAGGACACACCGATACTTCCTTGGAAACACTTTCCTACCATTTTGTGGTTCATGGTCTTCCTGAACTGGAGGGCGAAAAACAATATTTGGCTTAGAAAAATGACTGAGTTGGATGCATTTGTTTGTACTGTAGTGGGAATAACACACACACCAGGGGACTGCAAATTAAACAGCAAAAGCAGTTTGATTCCCTTTTGTAAAAGTAATCAGCTTTGGGGCCAAATATGTTTCTTTTAATGCTCAGTACATGTAAATCTATATAATATGATAATGTTTCCATATGGGAACTGTACCATTTGGATGGATCTGACCACACAGCCTCCTCAGTTACAGGAAAAGCCATTTGGCCATTAGAAATCCCAGGTTGGGACCCAAGATACTACACAGGCTGATTTGTATGGAGAAGCAGAGAGGTAATGCCAGTAAGGGCAGATGTAAAGGAAAATGTATTTAATTCTTTGATTTGTTGGATTTTTGCTGATAGCTTTGAGAATCCCCTCTAAGAAATTTGTCTCAGTTTCTCCAGAAGTTATTTTACAAAGTATCAGAGAACAGAATTCGGCTACTTATAACCTTCTGTGGGTATGATGCCAGTTTTGCAGATTTTAACATCACCCACTTTTTGGTGAAAACATTTTCTGCCTTTCTTCCTCTATTCCCCGCCATTCAAAGTGATTATTTTTTTCATTAAGATATCTGTGCTGTAGTGCATTGAACTCCCGAGCCTAGCAGCTATTCTTTCTTCTGGACCGATGGTCAGCCTGAGATGCAGTAAACAGCCTGGAAGCACCAAGTCAATCTTTGATTTTCTGCATCCTCTCATCCTTCGCTGCTTTATCAGAGCCGGCCAGAAGACACAGCACCTGAGAAGCCCACGTGCGGGAGAGCTGCACGCCTAAAGCAAAAAGCAAAGCACAAAGGTATATAAGTGAAGAGGGTGTTCTGTACAAGGATCTTGCACAGGCACCATTCCTGATGTCACATATGTAAGAAATCTGTTTGCTGCCTTTAGCCCAGTATGACAATAATGCTGTAGAACTGGAAGCAGAGCAACTCTGTGCAAGTATAAAGGAATAGGATATTTATCGGTGAATATTCAAAGGATGCTCGAGGCTGTCTGCAGTATTTGTTGTGAGTGAAAATAGTCACATAGCATATGCAGAAAGGGTGAATGAGCAATGCCAGCACTCACAGAATCATAGAATGTCCTAAGTTGGAAAGGATCCACAAGGGTCGTTGAGTCCAACTCCTGTCCCTGCATATAACAAACCCAAAATTTACACCATGTGTTTGAGGGTGCTGTCCTCCTTCCCAGAGCTCCTTTGAGAATTTGACTTGTCATCTACAAGCCTTCTTGAAAACATCAGGCTTCTACAGAGAATAATTTTATTTTTTTGTAATGATTTTTCACCCTGGACTTAAGCAAGCAATGGGCAACGAAGAAGCCCCTCCAGATTGTGAGAAGGGCTTGGGGAAAAGGATGTTATGGTAAGCTGTGCTGCAAACATGGATTTTCTGGGCATGACTGGGTTTGGGTGATGTGTACAACACTGACTGCCAGTCAGGGAGGCAAAGACCCTGCAATGGAGCTGCAATGGCACTGGTAACGTGCAGCGAGTCCAGGTCATTATGCTCTGGTCAGAGAACAAGAACCCAGTAAATAAGGTCTCTCCCATCATCATCATTAGGACAAGAGGAAACGGCCTCACGTTGCTCCATGGGAGGCTGAGCTTGGATCTTGAAAACAATTTCTTCCCCAAAGGGCTGTCGGGCATTGGAACAGGCTGCCCAGGGCAGTGGAGATGTGGCTCTAAGGGACATGGTTTGATGACAATGTTGGGTTAATGGTTGGACTCTGTGATTTGAGGGTCTTTTCCAACCAAAATTATTCTATGATTCTATACCATTTCTTGGAATACAGAATTCAGAGCCTAAAGCAGAAGTGGCAAGTGGAAGTGCTGATGGCCTATCATAATACGAAGCTACCAGAAGCAGCTGGTTTTACACCTTGCTGGCCTTTATTTTGTTGTATGTGAGCTGCTTGCTAAATATCATCAGCAATAATCTATTGGAAAAAACTCTCCCAGCCTGAGCAGTGAGACCCTGAGCCCTCTAACACAGATGTGAATATGCTCCAAACAGTGATACCCTCCAATGGGAGTTCATCACTTGCTTGTAAGTCCAAACAAAACAGAGCTGAATCAAAAAATAAAAAGAAAAATAGACGTTAACATTGAATCTCAAAGATAAATTTTGGCTACCCACCAAGACCGTGTTTCTGAAGCTCCACATAAGGAGAGCTGAATTAGCAGGACAAAACCTGGTAGGAGTCAGACTCTTCTTCTTTTGTGTGGGGAACAAGCACATCTCAAAGGACAATATGCAGCCCTTATTTCTTGGATGCAGTTTATTTTTTAAGGCAAATGAAACAGAAAAATTAACTCCTAGTGGGCAGGTCTGATTGAGAATTTCCTTAAGTAACTTTCACTGCACCTGTCATTTGAATCTGTGTTTGACTGATTTTGTATTCTAATTTCAGCTGAAAGCAGGGGTATTTAGTGTCTCAGAAAGCAGCATCTGTCTGTTAGTTGTTTAACATATACATCACTGAAGATGTTAAACTTACAGTGTTGCATGGGTTCAGAGTAAAGGAAAACATGCTTCACGTTCCCCTTGGGGATTTTTTCTCTCCCATCCTCTTCATGACTGTTACACAGATTAAAAAACTTCACACACAGCACAGCAAAATACTGTAAAAGGTTTTTATAGAACACTTTTTACATCTCATTCTAGTATTCTTTTTTTTTTTTTTCCTTTCTCCCTAAATAAAAATTAAATCAAGTCTATTTACACTTTCTACCACGCTGGTGTCACCTGCTAGATCCCTGATTTTGTGGGGCACTGGCACGTAGGTATATGCCCGGAAGGTTCTGCTGAATATGAAACTCTTAAACATATGCTTATCAATATTAATTCTTTTGCAGATATAAAACAGGAATTTGTTAGCATAATCTAGTGCTTAACACAATGTCTAGTTCCCCATCACTGCCAGAATTCCATATGTCTTAAACTGGGATATTGAAGGAAGCTGAAAGGATGCAGCTAGGATGTAAACCTTTATTTTCTCCTGAGCTGGGCTGAGCCATAAGGAGATGACAATGGCCATGCTGGCACCTGTGGAGCTGCCTGGCTTGGACGACATGTCCTGAAGAGAACATATGGTCTGTAAACCAGGTATACATTACATCATCTATTGAATCATGACCAGTTTCCTCCAAACAAGGTCTCTCTCTTGCTGGTAGGAAGTTCTGATGCAGAGGCTGGCATGGGTATAATGCTGTACATTTACTATTAACAGTTCCTTACAGAAGGCCTTGCAAAGTGCATATAGCATATAGCAAAGTGCAAAGTGCAAAGTGAAAAAATTAAGCTGGGCTCAACATTAGGGTCAGCCTTGCTCTCCCAGTGGAACTTCCAAATTCCTAGAAAATATAGGAAGTTTAGTGCTCTTGCTATGATCCTGTGCATGCTCACAACCACCCTGCAAATAATCGAGAATAATGGAAGCTACGTTTCTCTGCAGGAAAAAAGAAACAAGACCATATTGCCTATACAGAAATTATCTGTTAAAAACTTTGGTTTGATTTTCAAACACCACAAGAGAGCCTGGGATTTAGCACCAAATCAACATGTCTGAGATGTTGGCAGAACCATGGAGGGGTTGAGGGATTTCCAGGGCAAACACTTGACCTCGGAGAAGGAACGTGATCCTGCCTCTATCCCAGGCAAGTCATAATTCCCACCTAGTTCATCAAAACCGAACTTAAACCTTCTAGTGAAATCCTGGGAAGTGCTGGAGTCAGTGTTACTCACTTTATAATTTTAAAGCCATTTGAAAGTTTCGACATTTGTTTTCCCTGAAAATATTCTACCGTTAACACTACAATGAACAAATATTTCCCACGGTCAGAATAAGGAACTAATGCTGAAAAACCCACTAAATCATTATTTCACTATTTTAGCAACATATTTTCACAGAAAAAATTAAAACATTAATGTGAGATATTTAAGAAACCCATAATATGTTGTATAAAGTTAGATTAAATTCACAGAAACAATGAATCTGATCCTGGAATAGAGTTTGCTGTGTCAGTTAGTAAGTTAGTAGGGGTAAATATGAAAAAAGAAAATATTCCTCATGAATAGTAAGTTAATTAAGTACTTCAAAAATTTTATACCATGTGTTTATAATCAAGATGTAGAAGAAACCTATTAGAGAAGATGATTTAGGCTATTGAGAAGTTTCTTTTGCCTTTTTGCCACAGTTCTGCATTGATCCTGCAGCTTTAATTAACCATCAGCTTCGATTCACACAAAGTTTCAAGCAGTCCAGACATTCAGCTTTCCAACCATTCTTCATGATGTCCTCCTACAACACTGATTACATTACTGACTACGTACTGCAGGCAACAAGCACTGTCTTGGGTTGTCTACCTGTCTGCCTGAGTTACTCCTCTAGGCAAAGCCAAGATGTTTTCAGACACATCGTGATTTTTTAAATAGTCCATGCTAGTCCACGTTCAGATCAGTCCAGGACAAAAAACTCTCCCTTGGAGGTGTGGGTTCTGGCATGCATTAGGACAAGTGTGACCAGCAGGTGGAGGGAGGTTGTTCCTCCCCCTCTGCTCTGCCCTGGTGAGGCCACATCTGCAGGTCTGTGTCCAGTTCTGGGCTCCCCAGATTAAGAAGGACAAGGATTCACTGGAGAGAGTCCAGTGGAGGGACACAAAGATACTGAGGGGTCTGGAGCATCTTTCTGATGAGGAGAGACCGAGAGACCTGGGGCTGTTCAGCGTGGAGAAGAGAAGTTGAGAGGGATCTTATCAATGTGATTAATATCTCCAGGGTGGGTGTCAAGAGGATGGACCAGGCTCTGTTCAGTGGTGCCCAATGACAGGGTGAGGGGCAACGGGCACAGACTGAAGCACAGGAGGTTCCATGTGAACATGAGGAGAAACTTCTTTCCTTTGAGGTGCCAGAGCCTGGCCCAGGCTGCCTAGAGAGGTTGTGGAGTCTCCTTCTCTGAGACATTCAAACCCTTCAGCCCCAACCACCCTGTGATTCTGTGGTCTTCAAAAATGCCCATTCTTCCTGAAATACATTCTATTTCGGCCTTCTGGTACTGCAGAAGTTCTCAGTGGAAATCTGGACAACCAGCCCTAATGAAAGAAACCTCTGTCCCTGCAGTCCTGTGACTATGCACGTCTTCTGCCACTCCTGCGGCAGTGCGGATTCAGCTTTTAAGTTCTGCACAGTGTCTGGTCTGACCTGCATGCAGTTACAGATATGGCTATTAATAAAATCATTGACCCTTTCAAATTCCTTCCTTTGGATCTGTGATCTGCCATGAATTTTTGGGTCAAGCTTATCTGTATTAGGGTAGCAAACAGAGACCGCTCCTGGAACTATAGTGTGTCAGACACTGAAGCTGGGCATCATCAGAGCCCGTTCTTGCCATGAAAATTTATAATTTTAGGAGTCAAAAAGGTCAGAAAGGGGTTTGTTAGAGAATGCAAACAGGAATTGTGATTTAGAGGTGATGTTTGAGAGTGTGCAACTTGCTCAGCTTGCAAACATGGACTAGGATGCAAACCCAAGGTGACAACGCTCTGCTTTGCTGACAAACAAGTCTGGAAGTCCTGAAGGGACACCCAAACTGAGAAACTAATCTGCAGACAGGGCCTGGATCACCCCTGGCTTTTACCAGTAGGCTGAGCTTTGGCGGCTCTGTGAATGTGTATGTCACTGCGCTGTCACAGGCAGTGCTGAAATGGACAGGGAGACTAAGTGTCTCAGCCAAAAGGGTATTTAAGAATCTTCCTCCTATTAAAATTTGGGGAGTTAATGAAAATCCTCATTTGGCGCTTGGCTGCAGTGAATCGTCCAGGGCTGCAATTCAGATTAAGGACTTAGAGTGAGATGTTAAACTCAGTTCTTGGCTGGGCTGGGAGTTGTTCAGACCTTTGGGAATTGCAGATACCCATAACCATGAGCCCCGTTACACTGATCTGAGTCTAAAATAAACTCCCCAAGCTGAAGGGAACGATCTGTGCTTGTCCTGCTCACACACCAACACGCCATGAGCACTGCTGACATACTTTATAAAGTATCACTAATTCTCACTAATTAACGTCTGACCAGATTTCCATCCTCCACAACACACTGCCAAGAAGAAACCCCACAACCGACCCCACTGATACTTGCTATATCGCACCAGCTTCCAGTGTTTAATTCTCTCTAGCACTGGACCAGCACTACATCTTCCTTTCCATCGGCCAGACACTTTTGCACATTTATCAGCAGTTTTTGGTGGTGGTGTTGAGCTTTTGCTAGAGAGCCTGCAACCTTTTATTTATTTAAATAGCCAAGCACACCCATCAGTTGTGTGGTTTTTTCTTTAAAAACCTAAAATGGAGAAGACAGAATGGTAGTTTATCTACAGTCTATTATTAATCTCCAACGCGGGGAGCTGGAACAACATCTGGCCTACGGGATTCAGTGCTCTACAAGCAGGCATGAAAGAAATGGTTTTGACATGGAGAGACATCCCCAGGAGAGCTCTCCTCTAAGGAGAGGGAAGCACGGCATGGCATTCACCCAGAATAGGGATTTTTTTGCAGAACATTCCCATCATCATCACCTTTATTTAAACTTCACTTTCAATCAGCTTTTTTATTTGCTTCCAGGTGTATCCAGCAGCTCCTCTGGAACGAAGAAGTTTCTGCGTGGGTTTTTTTCCATGCATTGTGGGTAGGAAGGTATGTGGGAACTGTAATTCAGTCACTTTAAATCACATGAAGCTGAAGCTTGAAAAGAAAAATAATAATAAATGGTTCAGATTGTCAGGCTCAGTGCAATTCTCAATCAATTAAAGCTTATTTTAGCATCAGGGCAGTTTATTTTTAAAAAGTTCTCCTGGCACTTTGATGCTTTCATGTTACTGTGCAGCTAAAAAGGTCTTGCTGGGAACAAATTACTCTTGGTAAAGCATTTTCTGAACTGCATTTTTAGCTTCTGTCAAATAGCACTAAATAAGATCCACATGAGCAAACAGCAGCAACAAAATAGCTACTGGCGGTGATAGAGTAAGGCTTTGGACTTGGGTAAAGGAGGAAGATAAACCTGGGGTACAAGCACAGTAAGCCATTGAGGGTATTCTATACCAAATAATTGCTTTTTTCACAATTACTTTAAAATCAAATATTATATCTGCATTTTGGATCCTTATTTTGTGCCATTATCATCTCACAGAGGTGGATGACACAGGAACAGACAAATCAGCATTCTTCTTTTGCAAGCCATGCAGCGCTTAAGAAAATGAACCATGATGTTGGATTCACACTGAAAGTTTCACGGGTCCGAAAGCTGCCTAATTGATAAGCAAAGCTCCTCCTTGTGATAACAAAAGGCATAACTAGCACGGTTTGTGGGTCTTTGCAGTCTATAAAAGTATCTGGCAAACAACGACGCTCTGAGTTCACCTCCTTTGGAATCACGGACAAAATATTTGCTTAATAAAAGGGGCAATAATCACAATAAACTCTCCATATATATTTTTGCTTTACTGTGGCAAAGAGGTTATGGAAGATATACATACTGTTGCACACAGTCGGTACAAAGTGATTACATTTTTGCTCTGAAATTTAACAGGCAGATGAAAAGAAAGGTGGAAAGGGTAGTTGAAGACTGTGCCTTACCCCTTTTTACTTTACAGCTTTCCCACTTTCTCTTGTTTTTCCTGCTTCAGGCCTAGAGCCATCCCTTACACTGTCCTGGGTAGAGTTTTTCCATTCCCTTTTCCAAATGGGAAAAATGAACCACATCATATACAAAGTAGCAGGGAACTTAAAGCCTTTTAGCCCGTCAGGGAACTATGGCATGGTCATTAACTTCCCTCTGACAGCTTCATGTTCAAGGTGTTATCCCTTCGACTGGCATAATGCTACAGGTTTGGTTTGGAAATCCAAGGAAGATGTAGTTCAGATGTACACATATAGAATCCATATGCTTTGGGTAAAGGAAGGACAGGCCTTTTTCCTCAGGGTTACACCTTCCTGTTGATGAAGCAGAGGAACTGGCTGGCACTGCAAAAATCAGTGTTTTCATGATAAAAGTTGTGCTGCGACACATGATCTCAGTTTAGGTGGTCACCAGCTTCACAGGATAAGGGGTGATGGTTTTAAACGAGAAGATGGGACATTCAGATTAGACATAAGGAAGAAATTTTTTACGATGACGGTGGTAAAATACTGTCCTAGGTTGGCCAGGGACGTGGTAGATGAACCATCCCTGGAGACACCCCAGGCCAGGCTGGACAGGGCTCTGAGCAACCTGAGCTGGTGAAGATGTCCCTGCTCATGGCAGGGGTGGCACTGGGGGAGCTGGAAAGGTCCCTTCCAACCCAAACTGTTCTATGATTCTCACATTTTGCTCTGGGCCACACACCTGATAAATCCCTGCGAGCTCTGACACACAGCAGAGCTTGACTTGGAACGTTAAATACACAGTTGAATTCACCAGCTGCTGCCTCCAACCAGCAAAACACCCTTCCCTAAAATACACAGGAGAACCATTAACTCTGCATTTCGTGTCTGTTGCCCCTCCTTGCTACCCCCACTCTCCCATCGCGGAACGTATTTGCTCCAGAACCGATATGTTCCTGTTACGAGTATTATTTTCCCAGCAGCTAGTGAAAAGTTGCAGAGCTAGAAAAAAGTTACAGTTCAACAATATCCATCCAAACCGATTCCAGACATCACTGAGAATCTTGAGTATCTTTCTGATGAGAAGAGACTGAGAGAGCGGTGGCTGTTCAGCTGGAGAAGAGAAGCTGAGAGGGATCTTATCAATGTTTATAAATATCTGTAGGGTGGGTGTCAAGAGGATGGACCAGACTCTGTTCAGTGGTGTCCAGTGACAGGGTGAGGGACAATGGGCACAGACTGAAACACAGGAGGTTCCATCTGAATATGAGGAGAAACTTCTTTCCTTTGAGGTGGCAGAGCCTGGCCCAGGCTGCCCAGAGAGGTTGTGGAGTCTCCTTCTCTGAGACATTCCAACCCGCCTGGACACGATCCTGTGTGACCTGCTCTGGTGACCCTGCTTGAGCAGGTGGGTTGGACTGGATGATCTCCAGAGGTCCCTCCCAACCCAAACCAGTCTGTGATTCTGTTATCAGCTCCACATGTTTCATACCCCATTGGTTTTAATAGGATATTAATATTAAAAGCAAGATATTCAAATAAAAAATCATTAACTATTCCTTAGTTTGCCATTTTTGCAGAACTACCCAGTCCCTTTTTAATGTTAAATCCTAAACTTCCTCACATCAGGCCAAAAGCCAAGTTCATCCTTATCCCACCCAAGGGGAGACAACAGCCCAAACTATAACATCGTTTTCCAATCAGGAGATGTTTCACCAGGCTTCCTTCATGACCTCAGGCAGAGCTACACAGCAGCACTGAGGTCTCCAAGCTGGCTTGAGCAGGCAAAACAGCACTTCTGACAAAGCACAGCTTCTTCCAGCACTTGAACTGGGCTTTCTACACCGTGTGATCGAGTCATCTACTACTTCATCACCTCGCCTTACACTCCATATGCCATGCAGATGTATATCTTTACCCTCCTCAGCATCTTTTTCCTCATTTTGGAACTGGCAATCATTGCGTTTCTTGGCCTTGTAGGTGTATTGCAGGAGTAACAAGGACAACTGGATTAAGTTTTCCGCTTATGGCATAAACAAACTCTTCTGCCTTTTAACATATGACCGTGTCAGTCTTAAGACTGCAAGAGCAGGATCCGCCTGACTGGGCACAGGATTCAGTTCCCTAAGCTCTGCCATCCTGAACTGTTTGACATGACACAGGATCATCGCGTTAAGATGGACGAGTATCACACACAGCTCATGGGAACGAGGAAATCCAGGTATTAACGGTGCTAAGTATAGATGTACCTGACTCTCCCCATAAATTTATTTGCCTGCTGAAACCCTCTGTGCAGTTAGCTGAGATTTAATCAATGCACTCCATGGAGACTAGCAGTTCTTTTCATCCTAAAGCAAATTTCTCAGCTGTGTCAAATGATTCACATCCTAGAAGTGCCTTCGTCTTTCCTGACTATAATCACAGAATCGTAGAACACCAGATTGGAAGGGACCACAACAATCATCTGGTCCAACCTTTCTTGGCACCAGCCCGATCTAGACAAGACGGCCCAGCAATGTGTCCAGCTGAACCTTAAAAGTGTCCAATGTTGGGGAATCCATCACTTCCCTGGGGAGATTATTCCAATGACTGATTTTTCTCATCACGAAAAGTTTTCCTCCTGTGTCCAACACAATCTTAGGATTCAGCTGCAGGTATCTGCACAGTGGATGGCAAAACACTGGTGAGACAACAGCATCAAAACAAGTGGAAGTCAACAGCAACTATATAACAGAAGGAAGTGTGCTATGAATGTTTCCCGTTCAATATTTAATCCACTGAAAGTGCCTATATTAATTCCAGTGAAACAGTCACAAACTCACATTTCCTGCAGTGAACTGCCACTGAAGGGGAAAAAAGATTCAGAATTCCACCTACATTTCCACTATTAGTCTGGTACTCTTCTTTTCTCTTTTATAGCTTCTGTAGAAAATCATCAGCAAATGAATAAAACATACTTTCATGCGAATGAAACAACATGTGCCAGCTTTGCTGCTGGCGTTCTGTCCACATGACTAGCACTCCCCTTCGCTAACCCTGTTTTACCCCTTTCACTATTAACCCTCCTCTCACCGTGAAAAAGAAGACAGGCAAACCTGGGAGTCGTGGTAATTCCTTCCTCCCAGGAACATTAAAAAATGGTCTGGAGTGAGAAGAGAAGGGGAGTTGCGTTTCCAGACAGTGCAAGAAAATCTCATGCTTTGAAATACCATTTTTGCTAGAACTAGAAGAATTTAGAAAGCAACAAAAATGAAATAATTTGAAACTATTAAAAGAAACAAACCCATTTATATAGCACATGGCTTTCGGAAGTCCCTGCAACACCGCAAAGTGCTTACTGAGATTCAAAAACTCCTTGACGATCCATGCACTGATGGTTTCACAGATTGTGTGCTAACACCCCAGAATCACGGGGTGCGCCGCTCAAAACTTGCTTATCTAATCTATTCTGTAATCATCTGTTAGGAAGGTGAGAGATAGGAACTGCTTGCATGACCTAAAGCATTTATTACTCAACATCCCTTCATTTTCATGCCCTTTGCTAAAACGCTTGACCTCCAGGTTCCCCCACAGGGATGGCAGAGAATAATATAAAATGAAAAAATACTTGTGTTTGCATAATTTGGCGACTGCATGAAATCTGAGAGTGCAATCAGGGAAGTTAAGGATTGTTAAGGGAATCTGCCCTGGTTTTTAGGTTATGTTTCACATTTTGGTCATCTCACTTGGCTACAGACTAAATACCAACTGTTGTGGCAATAACAAATAGAGTTTATGGGGCTCTAGTTCCCAGTACACACACTGCTTTGTTTGCTATGAACGCTTCAGGAAAAGGAATTTAAATGCCTACGGAATAAATCTTCACTCCCTGCACCATTTGAAGGTTAGCAGAGACAGCCTTGAACAACAAGCAGCTAACGACTGGGTAAATGCCAGATTTCACGGAGTTGTGCCAGGGACGTATTTGGCCATGTATTTTTCATTTGTACATCCCCCATAAAGTTGAATCATCAGGCAAATTTTGCACTACTGCTTAATCAGAACTTAAGCCAGTACATGCTTAAATCAATGGGAGGAAATCTTGAATTCCAAGGGAGGAAGCAGATCCTGAATCACTTTTATATCAATTCAGACCCACTTTTTTTTTTTTTTCTTTTTAATTGCTGTTCTCACAGCAAAATCTGCTGTGCAAATGACTTTAATCTATCCCTGTTACCATAAGTAATAGAGATCCTTAATCCAGCAATTGGCCAAGCACCCACAAACTCTTCTAAATCCCTGGGGAAAGCTTAGAGCAATCCTGGAAAGCATCCAACATGGTATTGGACTGATACGTAGAATAGCTATTTCAAGCTTTTTTCCCTATTTGTTACCATGCCGGATTTAAAATAAATAAATAAATAAATAAATTTTTTTTAAAGGCATTAACTAATTATTTTAATTGCACATTTTGTAGTATTTCTCATGGGACCTGGACTGCAGCTGCCTCAGCTCGATCCCATCTGGCTGGAGGATGGGAAGCTATTATAAAATGTGTTTTCCCCAGAGTGAACAGGACTTTCTGCTGCAGCTGGATTTGTGGAGGTGGGGGAGCTATTGGAAGCAGGTGTATTGCACATAAACGCTCCCTGGTTTGAAACTATCTAATGGACACCAGCAGAAAAACTTCAATCAGCTCCAGATGATCAAAACCAGCCTAACTCCCACCCCCTTTTGGCCACAGGGGGGGATACACACGATAATTACTTTTAAAAGAACAAATACCTTTGTGGGACCGATGTCTTGAAAAGGTATTGACGGCTTCCCAATAGGAATTTTTTTAGTTTCTGAAGGCAAAACATAGCAACTTTTTGGAGCAGTCGTGATCTTGCAAGCAATGAATTATCTGCAACAAGACTAAGATCACTTATGGAAAAATATGCTGTTAGGAATGAAGCGAAGGAAAACACCCCCACAGAAACCTGATTAATCAAGTACAATTGGCAGCAAGCAGAGAGATTGTGTTCTTTAGGAGACATTTTTTAGAGCAGATGATTTTTTGCTTGGCTTCAAGTGATGTAGTTGTGTTTTCCCTACTTCCATTCCTGTCTCAGCCCTTGTCAGGGTCTCTGTCAGTAACTCAGACCCCCATGTCCTGCCTCATTTTGCTTGGGCTCCAGTCTTGGTGACAAGAGGGAAGATGACTGAGATGTTCATTGGTTCCAACCAGGCTGTCATTGCGGAAAATCTCCATTTCCCTCTGAAAATCCTGCTCATGTTAAAGATGAGCTACAAGTGTATAACAGGCACTGAGATGGGGATAAGTTGTCCCCAGGAGCTGGTCAGATCCTGTTCTCCAGAGGATTTTTGATAACATAACCTCCTGAACATGCTACTGGGAAACTCTTTATTCCCAACTTCTTTAGGGTGGACTAGAGGGTGAAGTTTCCCCCCATCAAAGTTAGAATTCGATAGCCAGAAGTGGCTGTTGCTCTTTTTCCGTGTCTGATGCTAAGGAGTTAACTTTTCTCCCCCTGTGTTATTTTAGCTCCTTTTCTGAACATGTAACAGATGTGCCCAGAGCCCAGAAAAAGGAGCTTTGGGAAACATTTATGTTTTTTCACTAAATAAATTCTGACAAGTTGAACATCCAAAGTACAACATCTCCCTTTCCATCCTCAACCTCTGCCTCCCAGCCTGGGGAGACTGTCAAAGGCCTTTTCTCCTCATGTTTTCTGTGTCTGCAGCCTGGTCTGAGCACTGTGTTCCCATTTGCATGCTACCCTTGGGCAGCACAGCATCTCCCGGCTCTGGAAGAGACTAAATTATATCAATTTGGGTACAAAAAAGGTTTTCTTTGACTCTCCTACACCTGTGCAGTTGTCTAAAGAAAGTGCAGCATCTGGTCTAATAGGCCATAATTAAAAACAAACAAATATATAAATAAATACCATGTGCTCAAATGTTTCCAACTAGCTGTTCCAGACTACATTATTTTATGGAAATGTTCGTGGTTTGCTGGGATATAGAGGGTTTTTAATGACTGAAGATAACATCAAGCTGCAGTATTGGAAGCACTACAGCCTGGCCTAAGCTGGTATTACCAACAAAAAAAAAGCAGACCTGTCCTGCTCTCAGCTGCTTGTCTTTGTTGTTGCACTGCTCCTTCCCTGTTATAGCATTAGTGTTTGCACCAATGTGGTGTGACCACCAGAAAGGCAAAGAAAAAGAATTAAAATGTTAGTTTTCACGTGGATCAGCTTCCCAGTCCAGTTTTGCTGCACAAGCACACACACACGGAAAACTGGAGAGGGGATGATACACAGGAGGTATGAGCAGGGAAGCTGGAGATCATGGAATCGTAGAGTCATTTTGGTCAGAAGAGATCCTTACGATCATCATGTCCAACCATAACCTAACTCTAGCACTAAACCATGTCCCTAAGAACCTCGTCTAAACACCTTTTAAACCCCTCCAGGGATGGTGACTCCAGCACTGCCCTGGGCAGCCTGTTCCAAAGCCCCACAGCCCTTTGGGGAAGAAATTGTTCCCCACATCCAACCTCAACCTCCCCTGGCGCAACTTGAGGCCGTTTCCTCTTGTCTTGTCACTTGTGCCTTGGGAGAACAGACGAACCCCCTTCATGCTACAACCTCCTTTCAGGTAGTTGTAGACAGTGACAAGCTCTCCCCTCAGCCTCCTTTTCTTCAGGTTGAACAGCCTCAGTTCCCTCAGCTCCTCCTCATCAGACTTGTGCCCCAGACCCCTTACCAGCCTTGTCACCCTCCTCTGAACTCTTTCCAGCACCTCAGTGTCTTTCCTATAGTGAGGAGCCTAAAACTGAACACAGGATTCGAGGTGGGGCCTCACCAGCACCGACTATGAGGGGAATGGTGAAGAGCTGCGAAGATGAAGGGGTGAGAAGGCTGAACTGTTTTTGCAGCTGTGCTGGCTTCCATCAGCTCCGAGTGTTTGCAAAATGACAGCCTGAACAACTGACTTGTGGCATCCTCAAGCAAGTCCCACTGAAATCTTCAGACAACTTTGAATCACGTCTCTATTTTTGCCCAACACAGTCTGACTTTCCAACCAAACCGCTCAGCCCAAGTAGGCAGGAGGATAAAGATGTGTTACACAAGTGGCCAAGATGAAAAGCCTAGGAGCCATATAGAGATGGATTTTAACTGCAGGAGAACTCCTGCCTTGCTGTGTGACCTTGGCAAAGGCACTTGGCCTCAATTTGCCTCAGCTGGAAAGCTGGTGGGGAGGAACGTGCGGGTGCACAGGCCTGACAGTGCTATGCTGTGGCTGAGATGGGTTTTGCTGGATGTTGTGTAGCTGCTCGTGGGCAATTATGTACAAAATCACAACAGTGATGCTAGGAAGCTCCAGGCATCTTCACCAGATTTTTCTGGCCACTAATCCAGCAGAAGGCCGTTAATGGCATCTGATCGCTTTCTTTGTGCAGCTGCCTTTTAAGGTCACTCTGAAGGACACAAACTCTTCCATATTTTACAGGGCAAATAATAAACATGGGTTTTAGAGAATGAGTTCTCAAAATGACAATAAACTACCGAGACATTAATTTAATCTTTTAAGTCTACAGCCATGAACTGAAATGGAATAAACTCTTGAAAAGCAAAGACCTCTGATGGGAAATTAAATACCCCCTAATGAGAGCAGATGAAGAACTAATACATGATATTTCCAGTACTAAAAACATTTAGAACAACCCTCTGATTATGAACCCCACCCACTGTAAAGTTCCACAGCACTGCAGCTCTCACCTGGCATCACCACACATGGAGAAGTCCAGAACATCCACCAAGGAGTTCACAATGGGCCAGCGTGCAGCAGAGATTTTCAGTATGGGTCAGAGGGGGATGGAAGAGCAGCCAGCAGCGTGGTCCACATCACCCATGCACAGAGAGGACCAGACCTGCCAGCTCCAGCTGGGAAGACTTTCAACACCAGGAGCTGGTATTAAGCTAAAGAGCCTTTCAATCCAGCCTTTGGATGATGAATTTTAGTGTGGTTATAGAATCAGAGAGTCATAGAATCATTTTGGTTGGAAAAGACCCTCAGGACCATAAAGTCCAACCATAACTTAACTCTAGCACTAAACTATGTCCCTAAGAACTTAGTCTAAATGCCTTTTAAACTCCTCCAGGTTTCCTCTCAGCTTCTTCCACCCACTCCACCACTGCCCTGGGCAGCCTGTTCCAATGCCCAACAGCCCTTTCCAGGAATAATTTTTGCCTAATATCCAATCTGAACTTCCCCTTGCGCAACTTGAGGCCATTTCCTCTTGTCCTATCACTGGCTACTTGGGAGAAGAGGTCAACACCCCCCATGCTACAACCTCCTTTCACGTAGTGCAATGTCCAGCGCTGGCTATGGCTGGTTATGATGATTTTTTCCTTCCCAGCACAGATAACAGGCGTATGCTTCATTGCCTGACTTGAAAAGACCTCGCACAGCAACCTAGAGACACTGACTTTTATTGCTCAAGTGTTGCCCTGATGTCAGAGGGCTAACAGCTCTTTATGAGTCAGAAGAGCCAGCTATCACATGCAAAAAGAGCAAAAACGGAGCCAGGCCAGTGGGAGAAAAGAGAAACAGAGCTCTGCCTCTTTTGAGACTTCGGCAGCTCCTTTCAGCTTCAAGGAAAGGGTTAATCTGACTCAGAAAGGATGGTGAGCATCACCACACAGATTGGTTTGCAACGAGATGTAGCTTCCCCCTAGCTAAAGACCGTGACAATAAAATTGTGTTACTCGGCACGCGTACCACTGCCTGCCTTCCTCTTCGTCCCCACGAGGGGTTAAATTAGAAGTCCAGTATGGGAAACTCTGAGGGAGTGGGTGGAAGAAGCTGAAAGGGAACCTGGACATCAGAGGCACCAGCTAAACAGCATAAACATACTGAAAAATCCCCCATCCTGTGGAACGGCTCCAATACAGGACTAGGTTCGGAACAATGACTCAGCTCTGCCTAGATCTCTTAAAAATACATTGGAAAAAAACCCCACATTTTAAAACACTAGGGTTTTTATTACAGACTAGTAAATGTCCAGAGGGAAAACCAAGCAGCTTGTGTAGCGAGTGAGTCTCGCTGTGAAGTCAAATGCAATTTTTCATTTGGCTTGCGGTCAAAAGAAGATCCAAGTGACGGGCTGAACGCTGCCTTCACAACCACATCAGACAGAAGTGTAGTTGAGGGCAAAATTTGTTTGTAAAAAAGAAGTGAACTGGCCATTTCAATCCCTGCTGTAAGCATTCCTGATTAACCACAGCTCATGATTTTAGAATAGTGGGTCTGAGGATTACAGTATTATGTAGGCCGAAAACACTACATCACACCTCTAAAATTACTTTGCTTTGTACCATTTAACACGCTGCATATACTTAGGATCAGCTCTTAGGTCCTCATTCACTACTGGGAAGCTCCAGCTCAGTTCTAGTTAACATTTAGGGTTACTCACTCTCTCTCAGCTGCTTTTATAAGAGATTCTGCCCCCAGCTCTGCTTTATCATATTTTCTCGCTTGTAGTCTTCAAATCCTACCTTAATGGTTTCCCTGGGAACGAATGAACGTCCCACATGAAGATTAAGGAGAACTACAAGCCCTATTTTTTTCCTTTACTTGGATAATTCTTAACACAAAATAGTAATTGACTCAAATATCTTAACTGTAAATAACACACCAGACTATCAGATTACCTCCTGAAAAAAAAATCACATCAAAATATACTCATCTCTAAAGTTCATGATCCAAACGTCATTTTTTACATGTTGAACTTCCAGAGTTCAGGCATGAGACTGTTTTACTTGCGGGTCTTTGCTCTTTTACTGCAAATAATGTAAATTAAATTTTCTAGGTGTCACATTATAGAAGTGGCAAATAAATGCACAATCTTAATAGCATTAATTACATCGACATCTAATTAAGGATACATATTGTGCTTTTTCTAAACAGAAATTTAAAAAAAAAATAATCCAGATTTCTTTCTGGAGGAAACATCCATAGGATTTTACTACGGACCTACTCAGAACATGTCTGTGGTATGTAAAATGCAGAATTAATTTGAGTGATAGATCTTTAGCAGAGTTGTTCAGCAGACTCCTGCTGTAGCCAGCAGGTGAAAACAGACATCTCCAGAAATGTTTAATCACTTTTTAAGGTAGACAGACTGCCAAATCAGCCATTGGGTGTGTTTCTATCTCCACACTGAGATTAATCCCAGTTTGGTTCAAAGCTCACTAAAGATGATGCAGAAATGCATATTAACATTCTAGAGCTCTGGTTCATTACATCACTGAGAGGTGATTAGGACTCCTTTACTTCTTTTGACAACTCTACAGCAACTTCGACTCCTGCTTAACACCAAAATATGAACCGGAGTGTGCCCAGGTGGCCAAGAGGCCACCAGCATTCTGGCTGGTACCAGCACTGGTGTGGCCAGCAGGCCCAGGGCAGTGACCGTCCCTGTGCTGGGACCTGGGGAGGCCAAACCCCAAATCCTGGGGGCAGTTTTGGGCTCCTCACACCAAGAAAGGCCTTGAGGTGCTGGAGCGAGTGGAGAGAAGGGAACGGAGCTGGGGAAGGGGCTGGAGCACAAGTGTGATGGGAGCGGCTGAGGGACCTGGGGGGTTCAGCTGGAGAACAGGAGCTGAGGGGACACAGGGACACAAAGAAACGGCCTCAAGTTGCACCAGGGGAGGTTGAGGTTGGATCTGGGGAACAATTTCTTCCCCAAAGGGCTGTGGAGCATTGGAACAGGCTGCCCAGGGCAGTGCTGGAGTCACCATCCCTGGAGGGGTTGAAAATACACAGAGATGAGGTTCTTAGGGACATGGGTTAGTGCCAGGGGTGGATTAATGGTTGGACTCGATGATCTTGAGGGTCTCTTCCAACCAAAATGATTCTATGATTCTATTCTAAATAAAATGAGGTACCATGACTTCACATAGTGATGCAGAAGAGCATAGACAGACACACACACACATACATATATATATATGTCCGTAAGAAATACATATCAGCTTTCTCCATCTCTATGTGCCAGAGTTCACCTCAGCTTTCCTCTGCCTTTGCAGCCTGGTGGCCGGGCTGAGCTCAGTCCTCTGGTACAAGAACAGTTGTGTCCCTGCCCCCCAAGCTGGTGTGATGCCCACAGCACACGTTTATCCATAGAAAGATTTGTCTCCAAGCGATGGGCAGATTAAAGCATCCAGAGACAGCGTGACTTGCTCAAGACTCCATAAGGTGAAAGTGGCAGAGCCAGGACTGCAACACAAAACATACATTAAAGCCAGTGTACAGATGACATTGTCACCCACCCAAAACACCTTCATACCTGTCTGTTTTAACATCTTTCCTCTTTAAAAAGCATTCCAGTTGTTACAGGTAGGGGAAGAAACCCAGAAAATAGGACACTTTAATCTAAATGTCATAATTTAATTTACATGTTGTCATTTAAAATTTTGTCATCACTTAATATCTCCTGGAAGAAAGAAGGGGTATCAAGTTGAAGCAGCTTTATGGAATGAATGGTGATCAGAGTGGCACATCTACTCAGCTCAAACTGTGAGTTTCCTTGGATAAACTGAGTTTCAAACTCTCATCTACAGACCCCAAAACTCAGAAAATTACAAATTAATTTACAATGGAAGCTGTGTCCAGGTCTGCAGCCCTCAGCAGAGGACACACATGGACCTGCTGGAGAGGGGCCAGAGGAGCCACAGGAATGATCCGAGGCTGGAACAGCTCTGCTGGGAGGACATAACATAGCAATGTTTTGGCTGTCATCATAAAGAATACAAACTCCTTGCAAAATAGATCTATTGAGGTGTGTAAGGGATGGATCTCTACAATGCTTTGAATCGGCTCTTTGATATTTTTACTATTAGCTGTCTAATTGGAAATTATATCAATTTTTGCTGCAGGTCTAGGTAGCTGTTCATGCTAAGAAAATCTCACTGGCTGTAGTCTTGTTTCCAAAAATTCGATATGCATTGAACTGGAGGTTCTTAATGTATGTATGGTTATCTCTACATCAATAAGTACAAACACAGATATCTACTAAAAATTATACCCGCTTTTCTTTTTAGAACAGACTGTTACACTCTAGAAATATAATAAACTACATGATTCAAGCAAGGAAAGAATATTGATAGATACACACCCCTTACTAGGACACTGAAAAATGTATAAAAATTGAAATATTAAAAGTAATATAATTCTAAAATTAACTGTGAAATTTAAAAAATTACTTTAAAATAGGAGATAACAGTTGATAGTTCAGGAACCACAAAACACTGAATGTTTGCCAGGAGCACACAGAACACACAGTCCCTCCAACAAAGATGATCATGCACAATTTTTACACATAAAATCACTTATGGGATATCGACAGAAGCAGCAACAAAACAGAACAGATAACTGGGCACATAGTTCTCATGTTGCCAGTAAAAACAGACCAACAGCTATTTCTTTCTCAGATATTGAGTCAGGCTGTATATAATTGAGTTCACAAATTGGAACTGCTGACGTGCCCAGTGTTATAGGTCTAAAAAGAGGTATTTTGCTAAAACCACACAAGTATCTAAAAATGCAGAAATATTGTCCCAGAGAAAGATGCTCTTCTCACTTAGCATTAAAGGGCAAAAGGTGAGATTCCACTTCAGAGCTTTTACTTGCCTTTCTGTTCTTGAAAAAGAGAACTAATAGCTCCGCAGTGGATTTACTGTGTTGCTGGTAAGACCCAGAGAGACCTGGTGAGATTTTTAGTAAGCTATTTTTCTTGTATTAATTAATGCCAATTTTCCTAATGGATACTGTAATCACAGTTATAAGCAATAAATTTAAATATTTTACAATCATTCTTTTCATATCTTAATTCTCAAATAGTCAGAATCACACTCTTGAAGGTTTTGTAAGGCAAATGCATCGTAATTCTTTGCGGAATAATTAGAAAGTTGATAAATGAACGTTAAGGGTTATAACTGATGAGGATGAGTAAATGCAATAAAAAGTAATTTTCTTGGCCTGTGGCTCCAAATCTAATTAGAACAATTCTCCTGACCTGTAACACCTCCTCCAGCACCCTCTTGCCCAATGATAAACTATTGATTACATCTATATTCTGACACTTCCCGTGACCTAATAAGCCTCCCACATCCCAATTTAAAAAATAATTTCTAAAGGAAAAGCTGACCTGAAAAGGAGCAAGAGGTAAAACTAGCAAACTGACATTCTTAGGATTCAATAAAAACGTTATTCTAATTAAATCCTATACCAATATTTTCTATAGTACCAAAGCTGTACTGATCCAGTTATCAAAGTTCTAGACAGTTAGACTTGAGTTCAAAAAACTATCTGGCAACTTTGCAACAGCTTAAAGTTGCTCCAGAGTATATAATGTCTATGGGTCACAGAACGACCTTTTTAATGAGAAAGGCTGTTTTCCATTTTTCCCAGTTTCCTTTCCCTTGTAAATCCTGGAGGTCAGAGATTCGTGGCTACATCTCCAGTGTAGCTGGTGACAGACCTTCAAATATCACACAGCCTTTTACTGAAAATTCCCTGGATCTTGGGCAACTTGGTGTTTTCAAATTGCTTCTGTCTCCTCTGAGAGAAGATGCTATATAAATGCAAATACTGACTACTCCTTTTTTCTCACTTTCCCTGACAGGAAAACACTGCTGCTTTTGAGTACTTTAGAAATACACACTTGTGTCTGAAATATGAAAATAAAAAATAAACTTCTAAAAGTAAGCTTGTATTACAGAGCATAGAATAACGGTCAAGAATAAAATCACTCTGCAAAAGCAGAAGTTTTCTTTGCACAAGGTATAAGAATTTAAGTCTGGAGCAAACCGACACTGATGACCAAAAATACCTGTAGTCTTTAAATACCTTAGTCAAAAACAGTTGCAGTCTTTCAAAACCGTGGTGCATTTACAAATTTACATGCTTTGGAAATCTTCAAGTTATTCTAGAAACAGGTTTAAGGCGCTTCTGTACATTGATCTTAAATCAAGCTTATTTTGGGCCTCTCCATTACAAAATCTGGATGATTTCTGAGCAAAAACCAAGTTGTTTGGTTACTGCTAATTTAAAATACCACACCTAATCCCTCCATCAAATACCTTAATTTGATATATCTGTGGAAAACTCTTTTTAGAAAGCAGCTATGCATGTAAGCATCCTGGCCTTCTGCCCAGAGAAAGTGCAAAGCAGTGCTGAACGGGTGGCTGGAGAGTCATTTAGTTGTTCAAAGCAAAGCTGCAGTAGGACATGGATGATGCATCATCCCTCTGTAGAGCAATTAATTGCAACCACTGCAGCCTGTGTTTGTGGTTTCTGCACTCCTGCAGGAATATCTGAGTATTTTTTTTTGCCCATGAAACAAACACAGAAGGAAACAAGCTGCGTTTTCTCTACTGGATTTTTCCTGAAAAGTCCTGGTTTGTCATTTATTGAAATCCTGGCTTTCATCTCTTTCTCCTTCCTGTGATGTTTCAGCACTTTTAAAAACCTTGTGTGTAATTAGAGCGTGTAATGTCAGAGAGGTGCAGTGCTGGTAGCAGCCCCCCCTGGATGTGATAGAAAGAGTCATTATTGCAGTCTCTCAACACGCTGGTGGATGGTGGATGCTAGATAAGAGATTTACCTGGAAACAGGAAACAATATCTTAAATCTCTTTCTTCAAGGGCAGAGCCAATGTCACATTGTAGGGTCAGAAAGATAACACTTTCTTCTCCCATTCCCATCCACAGCTTTGGATGATCTGTACTGCTATTGACTTCAATGGGGTCCCGTATGACCTGCAGCCTCAGTAGATGCCCTGATCACTCATCCCTAAAGCGTGTGCTCAAATGACTACTCGTTTGATTAACTTGGCAGCATCTGCACAATGCTCAAATACTATTCACATAGCACAGGAAAAACACATCCTGTAAGCCCAGAGAAGTCAGGTTGAGGCAAATCATACCCGAGTCAGATTTAAGAGGACTTAATTTGACTTCTGATTTGTTTACCCTTCATCACACAGTCAGCTTCCACTATGATCCTTCTTTATTTCCTAATTCTATAATTCCACGCCATTCTCTTAACATATCAAACTATTATAAGAGTTAAATACTCCAAGATTTTTTGGCAAGTACATTCCGTGCAGGTGTTAACAGCTTGCTAAAGCATGTGAAGGAAGCAATTTAAAGAACACACGAAGCTCAGTAGCGAATTGCAAGTGATCTTTAGCTTGTAATCCCCCCTCCTGTAACACGCATGCATCTTAGAGATGTTCCATGCCTGTCTCTGAACTCACATTGTCTTTCATATGAATGTATTTTACTTTAAAAAAAAGATAAATCACCACTTGGAAACTGATTATCTTGTGTTTGGAGCTGATTAACTACTTTTAAGAAAGCTTTTAGATCAATGCAGATCACTGTGGACCTAGATTTCCTGTGGAGGTTTGCACAAACGTATCGGAAACCTTCTGTAGAGAGAACAGCACATATCGTCTGCAAGAAATCCAGCCAGACCAGGGGAGCAGCAGCAACCAGATGTTTTGCAGTCAAATTGCCCCTTATTTTACTGTAATTACTTATTTACCTGCTACACATGCGATGGCTGCCCTCCTATCATGCCAGATTGCCCTTTTCTCTCTGTTTCTCCTCCACTGTCACTCGTGGACTTCTGCTTCTTTTGCTCTTTGAATCGCGGGCTCTCCCCCCTCTCTCGCCTCCCCAAAGCTCAAGCTAGATCCAGCCTTCACCTCTGCATCACCGACAGTTTCCACCAATGCTGGGTTTCAATTTCTTCCTGATGTCACATTTCAGCCCAGCCCACAAAACCCACCCCCTGCCTTGGCTCTTGCATCACCAGCTGAAAATCCCTCCTATGCTCAAGACTTTGTAAGGGATGTTTGCAGCGAACCAGCACTTTCATTCACTCCGTACTTTATGTCCTATTTCTTTTGCAGGTTTTTTTCCCTCTTACGTGACAAGAAACAGTTGTTTGTGTTGGGAGAAGCCTCTTTCATGAGCTAAATCCTTGCTTTGCTGGAAACAGATCTTTCAGCTGCTCCAATGGCAATGAAATCCCCTGGAGGCAACAAAACTTCTCTAAGGAGCATTTTTACTGTCAGGCTTTATTTTTGTATCTAAAAGAAGTATTTGGGCTACCTTTGAGGAGATTCATTTGTCTTAAAACATGAACAACATTCTAAATCTAAAACTCTATATTAATACAGTTTTTGTAGGTATGACCCCTGAAAAGAAAAAAAACACCCGAAAGGGCAGAAGACCTGTTCCCTGCATAATTTCAAGTTAAACATGGAACCTAGAGGTTAATCCTGCAAACTGTCTCATGAGTAACTTGCCTCAAACACTGATCTGTTTGGGGCCACTTATATGTGTACAGTGGTAACACAAAATAGCTTAAAATTTGTGGAATCTGGGCTATTAGATTAATAGCTACTTGAGGCCAGGACTGCCTGCTACTGTTTGTTTAACACATAGCACAAAAGCAGCTTTCTGCTCCTGCTAAAAGCCTCCAGGTAGATCTCCAGAAAGCCTGAACAATAACAACAGATTGCTGATGACATCTGGAGCAATGTCCCTGCCTTGTCAACTCTTCGTCGCATTTTACACCTCAAATCAGGTCTGATGTTTTAAAGCTGGATAAATGTGCAAGCTTGGTTAGATACACTTGCATAGATAAGAGAACGAGCAAGAAGTTACATTGCAGGACTTCTCTGTTTCCGGTACAATTTGTGATCTCTGTAATTCTGACTTAATTTATCAGTTTACTTGACTTTCCCACTTAGGAAGTGCTTTCTCCAAGTTTTGGGTAACTCATTCTGTTTAAAATGCACCAGCCACTAAATTTTGATTCTAACACAGTGAAACCATGGAAATCTAGAATCATAGAACAGTTTGGGTTGAAGGGACCTTCCCAGCTCCCCCAGTGCCCCCCCTGCCATGAGCAGGGACATCTGCACCAGCTCAGGTTGCTCAGAGCCCCGTCCAGCCTGGCCTGGGATGTCTCCAGGGATGGTTCATCTACCACCTCTCTGGCCAACCTGGGACAGGCTCTCACCACCCTCAGGGACAACAATTCCTTACTGCAGCTTCCCCACTGACAGACTAAAACTCCTAAATCAGAAAAAAGGGAATTAGAGGGATAAAATGTTTCTCTGCCACACAAGTATGCACTTGGTCAGGAAGAGCTGGTGTTCATAAAGAGCTCCCAGCACCCTCGCCTCCCCTACTTTCTTTTTCTCTGGTTGTGGAGCAGCACCGACAATTGTTTTTCTCTACAGATAAACAATCTGATGAATGCTGCGTATGTCACTGCCAAGTCACACCAGGTGATGCTCACAAATCATGGCCTGGAAGCACAACTCTGATTTCACTTTATAAAAGAATCCGCAATATTTATTTTGCATCTACCATGTATGAGCCTGAGTTAGTTTTCATTACTTTGCAGTTCCAGCTTCTGGGAACAACAGGCAAGCAGGAGATAAGGCAAGGCAAAGCATAAGAGAGATAGAGGCAGAGCTATTAGGTTGGTGCAAAAGTAATTCAGTTTTTGCATTGTTGAAATGTGCTGTTTAATATTGAAATACATTCTTAAATAAATGTGGTTTTGTTATACATCATTTTAGTGTGCTTTTCCCTTTTTTTTTTCCCCTATTGATTTATTACTTCCTGTTTATTTTAGACCATGGAAATTATGTTAGACAAAAAGCAAATTTGAGCAATTTTCTGGAATTCAAAATGGGTCATAAAGCAGCGGAGACAACTCACAACATCAACAATGCGTTTGGCACAGGATCTGCTAATAAACATATAGTGCAGTGCTGGTTCAAGAAGTTTCGCAAAGGTGACAAGAGCATAGTGGCCAGGCATCGAAAAATGGCAACAACCAATTGAGAGCAATCATCAAAGCTGATCTTCTTAGAACAACAGGAGAAGTTGCTGAAGAACTCGATGTCAACCATCCAGCACTTAAATCATTCAGCACTGAAAGCAAATTGGAAAGACAAAAAAGCTCAGTAAGTGGGTGCCTCAAGAGCTGACCGAAAACCAAAAATCATCATTTTGAAGTGTTTTCTTCTCTTATTCTACTCAACAAGGAACCATTTCTTGATGGGATTGTGGCATGCAACAAAAAGTGGATTGTATATGACCACCTGCAACAAACAGCTTCAGCGGGTGAACTGGGGAGAACTTCCAAAGCACTTCGCAAAGTCAAACTTGTACCAAAAAAAGTGGTCATGGTCACTCTTTGGTGGTCTGCTGCTGGTCTGCTCCGCTACAGGCTGAAAGGAACTCACATTTTCATAAGATCACAGAATCACTTTGGTTGGAAGAGACCCTCAAGATCGTCCAGTCCAACCATAACCTAACTCTAGCACTAAACCATGTCCGTGAGAACCTCCTCTATACCCCTTTTGAACACCTCCAAGGACGGTGAGTCCACAGCTGCCCTGGGCAGCCTGTTCCAGTGCTTCACAACTCTCTACATGAAGAATTTTGTTAACGCTTGTGCAGCATCACACCCTGAAGAGTGCAGTGAGAAAATTAAACAATCACCAATAAATTCTGAAACACAGTACTTTCCATGCAGTGACCTTCAAGGCTAGGAAGAAATTCCTGAGACCAGCATTACTACAGGGGCACAAAAACTGGCTGAGGATCAGCTGCTCCTTTGGAACAGCTACTGCTTCAACATGGGGAGAGATTCGTCCTCCTGGAATTTCAGCATCCTAAATTGTTTATTAAGGTCACTGAAATCCAAGCCTTCATAATCTCTTCTACATTATAAAGGTGGTTCGGATGATTAGCGAGGACATTTTTCATACCTTTTATCTGTTTCTTCTGGGGTTCTCTCTGAAGTGGGACCATATAGAATGGGTAGTTTTGAAGATGGAGAAGCACTCTATTCCTAGGCACAAACAGAATAGTTGAATATACATTAGAATGACCATATTTGCCAGAGAAGACAAGAGAATAGAAATCCACAGTTTGAGCTGCAATATTATTGCACCATATGCTTTCCAACAGTCAAACACAACAGAGTTCCTGCACAATCTTTTTCTTGCTGCACCCTGTTGTATTTCCACCTGGGAAGACATATGGCAGTGCCTAAGAGAGAAATTTTTTTCTCTGATTTTAATGTCATTTCCCAGCTTTAGAGGAACATTTGGTTATGAAACATGCTCAGGTCAAGGATAAAAAAAAGTTCTTATCTGTTCCTACTAGTGATAAAAACAGGCCCACTGACCTGTTGACATTATGACCAAACAAAAACTTGAAAAAAACACTTTAACTCTACTTTGTCTAGTGCATCACTGACAAAACTGTCTGTTCTGAAGAAATCTAATGCCTCACAGTTATGTCAGGGACACTAAAGTGTACAAATTTTATTTTTCAGCTCCCAGGGAACCCCGAGGGAGAGAAACATTATAAAAATCATCCTTCTGCTTGTAAAATGAAGAATAGTGTGTTATAAAAAACTGACCATCAACAAACGTTCAGCACCACAACCGATGCTCCTACCCCTGATTACAGTCAGTTTTTGTAGATGAGGGAAGAAGAAGTTATGTTAGATGAGGGAAGAAGAAGATGTTAGATGTTAGAAGATGCGAGTCCCTGGAAGAATGAAAGACTACACAAGAAGCTCTTATAACTATCTTATAATCACTCAAATAAGTAGAAATATTTAACAGTGGTGTTATTGTAGGTCCTCTAACCCAGACTGGAATATGCTCACAGTGGCTTTACCAATGAAGGAACCAGGCTGCCGTGTCTGGCTCAATCTAGGAGCTTCCAGCCTTAATCTGTTCGCTTCCTGAGTAACAAAGATCCAGAGATTCCACTGAGACTTCAAACTCTGTACACGTAAGTTCAGCGAGACTTCTCATTCCTGATAGAGCTTCTTGAAATGGTGTTTACTTCCGCAATTGCTTTGCTCTGGGCAGCTTTATTGCATTGCCACTTGCCCTACACTGTTCCTTTTGTTCGATTACAAAACATACCCTGCTCCCAGATAAACAGATGTGAACTTTTCAGTGCAGTTTGGCAGATGTTCTCAATGTGGCCAAGTTACAAGCAAGCCAACTGGTAGCCCTTATTTAATTCACTAGAGGAAATCCGCCTGCATTCTTCCTGAAGCAGAAAAACACTTTGTTCCTTGTACTTTCCCTTCCTCTTCATTCTGCTTTTCAGACAGAATTGAATGAACACTACGACTAAATTTTCAGTCTTTGATAAATCATATCTATTTCTACATCCATTTCACCATATTTAATGTTATAATATAATTTAAAATGATCATAAATATAAGAAGCCTTGTAATGATAAATTATGATAAGGTAGGAAGCATTATTAATTTCATTCAGAAGCATGAAACTCCTGGCAAAGACATTATATAATTTTCCAGCAATGTCTTTTTATTCATTTCACAAAGTCAGGTGCCTTATTTATGAGACCAACTCTGAATGAACTTGTTTATTTGGTACATGTAGACAAGAAACTGTCTTTCAATAGCACAAATAATCACATAATCCATCTCAAATTTACCCTGGTCTTTGCAAAATGCTCATTTTTACAGGTTGAATTTTCAGAAAGAGTCATTTTGGGCAGAACTATTTTAAACCAATGACAACAGCAATCTCACTGATTTAAGGAGAGCAGAATAAAGGCAGCACACAGACAGTACTTTTGAAAATCACATGTGCTGCTTTTATGTATTAGTATCAATACCAGATATTCTTGTAAACCTTCCAGTGAAAGAGCAGAAATAATATCATGTGGCATATTCTACTAGTCATTCAGTCACAACAAATCACAGGCAATCAAAAAGCTGAAAGGCCTTCCTGAAGTGCCTGTCTCTCTTCATTGCCAAGTAAGGCCTCCAATGTACATATCTCTGTTAAATGCTTAATATTTTGTGAGATGGAGTCGGGCACATCTGAAGTGCAGGCAAAATCTGAAGAGATTGCTTGACCTTAGCATAGTATATAAAAAAAATAGCTAAAGAACTCATCAGCTTTCTGATTAATATCTTTAAAGGAATTGCAGGTTGCTAGAAAAAAGCCTATGAGGAAAAGAAAAGTTAAAATCACGCTTAATATATAACTATATGCCCTTGATTATCTGAATTTCAAGATGAAATCGAGTTTAGTGGGACAGTCGAGACTTCAAACCTACAGGCTGATTGAGGTGAGAGGTTAAAAAGTTTAAAAAATCTAAGGCAACATATTAAGGAACCCTTCAGCTTTAAAAGCAGTGCCACCCTGGAAAACCCCAAAAGTTTGTAGTGAAATTATTCATCGCCTTTCAATGATTATTATATCATACAGCTTCAACTTAAAACTAGTAGGATTTTCTTTCCACAGTTCTGAAAATCAACACAAATTACAGACTTTTTCTACTCTTTACACGTTTAACTGGCATCCGTTTCAGAGATTTTCTAACGCTGTATTGGTCACGTAGCTTTTTGCTGCCATAAATGCATCTATCACAGTCTTTTATTTATATAGAAATATCGTAAAGCAGAATATTCAGGGTGGTATTTTGAGGCCACAGCAAATGGTCCGCAGCTTGCTTGATGAAAAAAATTGCAGGACTGGTTTCTGTTAGTGGTCTAAAAATTATGTGAATCATCAGTTGCAAAGAAACAGTTGCCCCATCATTTACCTTACTACAGAAAGACGTTTTTGCTGTAGAGTGGCTTAGTAATAAAGTTGTACTTCTTCTCTTCCCATGCATCATTCACTAGAAATCAGATCCAAATAGTTAATCTACTGAAACATGCATAAACCTGCTGTCTTCAGAGGATCCCCTCAGAGGCCTTAGTGGTGAGTTTAGAGAAGTACAGCTGCTAAATAAAAGGGGCTACAGATCAATCTCAGTTGACTGCCGTATCTTAACAGTACTAATGCTGCACAGGAGAAAATATTTTAGACAACACATTTGAACAAGACACAAATAAGACTCTAGATGTACAGAACAAGCTAAGTTGTTGGCTAAGGTGCTGCCATCCTTACCCAGGCAGGGTTCGAATTTGAAGTGTTCCAGGGAAAATCCTACATATAAATAGGCGAAGACAGACTTGAGATCTTCAGGAAACATCCATGTAGAAGCTATATAGTGATCATAAGACAGTGTCACACCTGATATATCACACTCTGTGTGAAAAGACAGATGTTATTAGCTCAAAACCAGACCAAACGGTCTGCCTTCTACACGGCTAACCTGGATGATAGCTGGAGAAGGTCCAGTCTGTCTACACAAGTCCACATACAAATAGCCTTCGATAACACCCATCCTCCAAACCACTGGATGTTGTTAAAATTAGACCAAAGTACATCAGGCACTGCACGGGAAAAACCTATGTGTGTGTATGAAAAGAAGTGGACCCAGGGCAAAACAGGGCAAGAGAAAACAGATTAAAAACTCTGAGAAACACTGGAAGCAAGAAAAGGTTCCTCCTGTTCCATCAAGGCTTCTCCTGACACACAGGTTTTAATCAGCAGAGTAATATCTTCCTGTTCCAATAAGACTTACTGAAGCAGGACTCCAGCTCTTTGTACCCTCAGTACAAGGGTGACACAGTATCGGGTACAGATTGGTGCAGCTTATTTTCATGAAGCATCAGCTACACTTCTGCAAACCTTTTTCAAAGTTTTTCAAACCTCCAAAATTTTCTACTGTCTCCTCTTACACTGCCATAAACACAGAACAATTAATCACTTACACAAAATCAATTTAGATTCTCCAGGGCCATATCACAGCATATGAAAAAATTCAAGTCAGTGCACAAGGAAGATACAAAAATAATATACCACTTCAGTTTCATGTATGCCCTTAAACTGTATGCTGAGTGGCACACAGCCCTTGGGCTAAGCTATTTCTATAGGCGCAACTTGAATTCTTCAGACACAATTCAGTTGATTATGTTGATTTATTTTAGCGAAATTACAACCAGACAATGTTAGGTACGGCACTCTCCATATCTATGGCTGAAGGTGATGCTGTGGAGGAGAGAATGGGGACAGTCATTGCTTCAGAAATGCAAAACAACGCTGTGCTCTTAGTAAAATAAAAATGTGGGAAGAGGAATGGCTAGCGCCTGCAATAAGATTTTTGTAGGTAATGTACAGGTTGAAAGATAAGTTGTGTAAGAGCTGTCATTTTTAAATGGAAAAGAGGTTATGTAAAGAATAAAATGCCCATGAAGATGGCAAGTCAGTAAATACTGAGGGGAATTTTCAGAGAGGCTGTTAACTTGGAAGCTATTCAACAGTTCTGTAAGGTTTGTTTTCCTACACAGACTGGCATAACTTGAGGAAAAAAAAGAGAGGAAAATAATGTTAATTTCAATTACATTTATAGGATCACGGCTGAGCATGAGCTGTGCAAAATAGTTCTTAAAAATGTGTGTGCACACACACAGGCACAAGGAGAAGCTTTTGTAATCAGCTATCAGGTCTTCAGAAAGAACTCGCCATGTTGGCTGAGAACCGTGCACAGAGCTGAAGTCCACTCTGTATAAAGAATACCACACAAGCACTGCCCAGTTCCTCAGAACAAAATAACAGCGTTTTTCCTCCTCTGTGATACAACCAGGTTGATTAAAGGAAGCTCTCTGAGGTCTAATTCATGACCCCTGGAAGATACACTAAAAGAAAAATGAGCCTTTGGTTACAAAAATCTTGCCAGGAAAATATCTAGTAAACATTTCCTCTTGTTTTGGAAAAGAGATGAATAAAACAGCATGTGTAAAGTCACAGGGACTGAATGATAAGAAGCTCTCAGCCTTTTTCTTTCTTGGCAAAGACTTTGGTCAAATACATTATTTTGTTTTGAATACAGGCACAGCTAAGGCAGCAAACACATTGAGCTTATAGCCTGTTCAGTTTGAATTTGTTACATATCTGGCTGAAGAAGCTCTGGAGCTCTCCGATGGAGCTTTTCCTCTGTTACAGTACTGCTTTCAGGAGTATGGTGCAACTAATACTTGCTCTTTGATAAAATGAGTAATGCCTTCGAGGTAACAGGTAATTCTGAACTCCCGCTGGCCAGTTATGACCACTGAAATTGCTGTTGGATAAAATATATATATATGCGGGTCAGAATTTCCTAATCACATTACAGGATCAGAGAATTCTAGACTGGCTGGGGTCGGAAGGGGCCTCTGGAGATCATCCAGTCCAACCCACCTGCTCAAGCAGGGTCACCAGAGCAGATCACACAGGATCGTGTCCAGGCGGGTTTGAATGTCTCACAGAAGGAGACTCCACAACCTCTCTGGGCAGCCTGGGCCAGGCTCTGGCACCTCAAAGGAAAGAAGTTTCTCCTCATATTCAGATGGAACCTCCTGTGCTTCAGTCTGTGCCCGTTGCCCCTCACCCTGTCATTGGGCACCACTGAACAGAGTCTGGCCCATCCTCTTGACACCCACCCTGGAGATATTTATCACATTGATAAGATCCCTCTCAGCTTCTCTTCTCCAGCTGAACAGCCCCAGCTCTCTCAGTCTCTCCTCATTAGAAAGATGCTCCAGACCGCTCAGCATCTTGGCACATTCCCATATTCTGTTCTTTACCAATTGCTTGCTACTGCTATTTTGATATCTTAAATGCATTTAATTGTGTTAAACTTTATCTGAGTTAAATTCTGCAAGTTCTCCTTGGGCAACAGCTCTGTTGAAAGTTTAATAACAGGACAGCATTTTTCCATGCCTGAAGCTGGAAGCAGTTTCTGACAGGACCATTCCTTCTGTATGGCTGATACAGCCCTTTGTTCCAACCATAGTGCTTCATATATAATAATATGCTTGCACAGTAGCTTGGTTTGACATTCTTCTTTTCTGATCTTCAATTCTTAGGAGTATTACTGTGTAAATTTTCTCTTAGTTTGCTCCCAGAAGCTGGTGCTTTCAGTGAAGACATTCACTCACTCTGTGCTTGACAATTTAATTACCTAATATTTCTAAAAGACAATCATGGGCAAAACTCTGTATTAAAAATGTGAAGCACTGTTATTACTTGCGTGTCTTTCCTGACCGAAAGTTGCTTTTAAAGGGATGAGACGCCACCTTCGCTTCTCCACAAGGAATCGATCAGTCATTTAACTCATTTTTAAAAGTAACTAGTAAGGGGCTGTGCCACCGAGACTGAATACCTGTGCAAAGCAAGCGATCAAACCTGCTACTAAACATAATAAGAGGGAAAGATACAGAGAAGATACAGAGAAGGTAGGATTACTAAATGCCTTTTTTGTCTCTGTCTCCACTGCCTGAGGCTGTTCTGAGGAGCCTCGTACCCCTGAGGCCCCACAGGAAGGCAGGACAATGGAGGAGTTTGCCTCGGCTGATGAGGACTGGGTTAGGGAGCAATTAAGTCATCTGGACATCCATAAATCCATGGGTCGGATGGGATGCACCCGCGGGTGCTGAGGCAACTGGCTGAAGTCATTGCTGGACCATTCTCCATCATCTTTGCCAAGTCTTGGGAAACGGGAGAGGTGCCTGAGGAGCGGAGGAAAGCAAATGTTACTCCAGTCTTCAGAAAGGGCAATAAGGAGGACCCGGGTAACTATAGACCGGTCAGCCTCACCTCCATCCCTGGAAAGGTGATGGAACAACTTATCCTTGGTGCCATCTCAAGGCATATCAGGGATAAGAGGGTCATTAGGGGCAGTCAACATGGCTTCACCAAGGGGAAGTCATGCTTAACCAACCTCAGCCTTTTATGAGGACATAACCAGGTGGACAGATGATGGCAAAGCAGTGGATGTGGTCTATCTTGATTTCAGTAAAGCATTTGACACAGTCTTCCACAGCATCCTCGCTGCTAAACTGAGGAAGTGTGGACTGGATGATCGGGTAGTGAGGTCGACTGTGGACTGGCTGAAGGGAAGAAGCTGGAGAGTCGTGGCCAATGGGGCAGAGTCCAGTTGAGGCCTGGATCTAGTGCAGTGCCTCAGGGGGCAGTGCTGGGGCCAGTACTGTTCAATATATTCATCAACTGCTTGGATGAGTGGATAGAGTGCACATCAGCAAGTTTGCTGGTGACACCAAGCTGGGAGGAGTGGCTGACACGCCAGAGGCTGTGCTGCCATCAGAGACCTGGACAGGCTGGAGAGTTGGGCCGGAAAATGTAATGAAATGTAACAAGGGAAAGTGTAGAGTCTTGAATCTGGGCAGGAAAATCCCCAGGATCAGCTATAAATTGGGGAACGACCTGTTGAACAGCAATGTTGGGAAAAAGGACCTGGGGGTCCTGGGGACAGCAGGGTGACCATGAGCCAACACTGGGCCCTTGTGGCCAGGAAGCCAATGGTACCTGGGGTGGGTTAGAAGGGGGTGGTCAGTAGGTCAGAGAGGTTCTCCTGCCCCTCTGCTCTGCCCTGGGGAAACCACACCTGGAATATTGTGTCCAGTTGTGGCCCCTCTGTTCCAGCAGGACAGGGAACTGCTGGAGAGAGTCCAGCGCAGCCACCAAGATGCTGAAGGGAGTGGAGCATCTCCCGTGTGAGGAAAGGCTGAGGGAGCTGGGGCTCTGGAGCTGGACAAGAGGAGACTGAGGGGGGACTCATTCATGTTTACAGATATATAAAGGGTGAGTATCAGGAGGATGGAGCCAGGCTCTTCTCAGTGACAACCAGTGACAGGACAAGGGGCAATGGGTACAAACTGGAACACAGAAGGTTCCACTTAAATATGTGATACAGGGAATTGACAATTAACTAATTAACACTGAAAGAACTAACACTTGACAGTTAGAGAGCTAACCCTTTAGCCCACATCATTATTGCCTAGTCTTGCTTAGCTCTGTGTATCTTATTGTAGGAGAAACAGGAGTTCGCTGACGCCTTGCAAAGATAATAATCCTTGGGTGCATCCTTGGGTGAACAAGATAACAGAAACTTGGGCACAGGACAGGAGATACACCAGTTTTAACCAACTCAGCAGTCTGAGTCCCAACCAACTCATCACACTGGACCAAAGGTGACTGTGTACAGAGAAGAGGACCCGGGTTCACGATCACCGCGCAGCTGCAACCAGGAGGAGCCAGAGGTGGACACTATGGAAATGGTCTCCTGGAACTCATTGTAATAAGAACCGCCTTCTCAGGGACAGGTTATGAATATGTATAGATGTTCCTAAAACTTTCATGAATATGTCACATTTTACTGTATTTAACCAAGCTCACAACTACTGTAAAATACACATGTATTAGGTGAAATGATTCCCCATGTCTCCAACATTGTAAATAAATAGGTAAAATACATACCTTCCCTACAACCTCAAGGGTTTTAAGGTCAGTTCCGCGCCTCATGTGAGAAGAAACTTCTTCATGGTGAGGGTGCCAGAGCCTGGACCAGGTGGCCAAGGGCGTTGTGGAGTCTCCTTCTGTGCAGACATTCCAACCCGCCTGGACACCTTCCTGTGTAACCTCATCTGGGTGTTCCTGCACCATGGGGGGATTGGACTGGATGAGCTTTCCAGGTCCCTTCCAATCCCTGACATTCTGCGATTCTGCGAAAACTGAGGGCGGCCGCCTCGGTCTCTCTGAGGGGAAGGGCCGGGGCTCCATCTGCCGTTCACACGGGAGCTGACAGAATCACCGCCATGGCCAGAGCCGGGACTCTTTCCCACTCCCGCACCACACGCGGGACCCTGGAGTTCGCTGCCACGGGGGAACTAACGGCACCGACAGCCCCTGTGGCGAGGGAAGAGTCCCGTCCCGGGACTGCGGCCGCCGCCCCTGCGAGGGACGCGGGAGACTCTCGGGGTGCGCCCGGTGACTGGGGGGGGCACGGCCGCCATCTTTGCGGCTGCTCCTGTCACAGGGGCGGCGGGTCGGGGCAGCCCAGTTGGGAACACGGTGATTTTCAGGGGTATTCTCCTTATTCTGTCCCAACCCTGGGGAGTGTTTGAGGAGGGGGAAGGAGGAGGCGGCGGTTCCCGCCTTCCCGCTGCTGACAGGAGTGCGGGGTGGCGGCCCGCCTGTGGGACTGCGGCACCGCTGAGCTTATTAATTTGCTTTTCCCTCCCCTCTCATGCTCTTTTACTATAAGAGTACCAGGTGCACGAGTAGGGAGGCTGTTGCTTCTCTCTCTTTCCTCCTTTTTGCAGGTGTGTGGAGTTATGAGGGGAGGAAACGAATTGAAATTGTGCCAGGGAAGGTTCAGATTGGATATGAGGAAAAACTCTGTCAGGAATTGGAACAGGCTGCCCAGGGCAATGGTGGAGTCACCATCCCTGGAGGGGCTGAACAGATGAGGAGATTAAGTTCTCAGGACATGGGTCAGTGCCAGAGGTGGGTTAATTGTCCTACTCGATGATTTTGAGAGTCCCTTCCAACCAAAATGACTCTGTAAGTCCACCTCAGTGTAAGAATTCAAGTGTAAGAATTTGAGTGTAAGAATTTGAGGTACAATCCTGACCATCAGTGTTTATAAAAGATAGGAGATAAAAGCATTGCATCCACTGAGGCTGGGAAAAGGCTGTGTCTGTGTGTGAATATATGTATTATACGATGTGTATTATATGTACTGTGTATACATATGTAGTATACAGTATCTTGGGGAAGAATGGTCTGACCTGAATCACATCAGTATTTTCTTAGGAAAATCGGGCTGTTAGAAACACTAGAGGGTGGGTTGCTTTGTTTCGTTTTTGATTTATTTTTCCCCTTAGCAAGCCTGCCCCGTTATTTTAAATTGGCGCAGTTCTAATAATGCGTTTCACCTGGTTTTGAATCGCTTTATTCTAGTGAATCAGAATTTACCAGCTTGTTTCTGTGATAAACAGAAGCTTGTACATCTTTGCATTTCTTGATGATCAGTGCTATTAGAACACTTTTTTCTTTCTTTTTACTTTTTTTTTTTCCTTTTATTCTTTTCCCCTTTCCTTTTCCCCTTCTTTTTTCCCCCTTTTTTTCCCCTTCTTTCCCCCTTTCTTTTTAATTCTTGTCAACTTTCATTGTATCAATATTATCCTTTGCTGAAATTGACATTCTAGTTACCTGTGTCAGCTTCAGTAAATGTTTTCATTTTTCTTTGTTTTTAGAAGAAGTATATCTGAATTGAAGCAATGTAGTGATGCGTTGCAATAAGAATTTGAAAGTCTGTAAGAGAAAGAGGTGCCCTGTAGAAGAGGAAGGCAGTCTACTCTGGAGGTGTTGCTGATAGCCAGGGATGAGCAACACTGCAGTATGGGCTTCTCAAATGGTGTAACACGATAATTAAAAGGTCATTTTCTGGCTGTAGTGGCCATGAAACTTGAGGGATTTGGCAAAAGTGATGTTCTGTTCATAATAAAGTGGTGATGTTTCTCCCTTTAACAAATACTGTTTTCATCTCCTTTGTTTTTTGTTGCACACAGAATATATTAATCCCTCTGAAGGGAGCAGTTCATGGCAAGATAACTTTGATCCAGTTGCTGCCTATCACAGAAGATCAGAAACTCTGCAACAGCTCTTTAATGAAAAACATTTAAAGTTAAAATTATTAATTTTTATTCAGGCTTTGTGTTTTCAGTTGCATTTATGACCAAAAAACATTGTGATGCCAGTGCCTCTCTCTGTTGTAGAACGGTACATATGGTAAACTGTTTTGACATTTCTGTAAATGAAGTGGTAAATGAAACGTGTGGAAGTGGGCAGCATTTATTAATACATAATCTTGAAGTCCGTGCCAGAATGCCTGGTAAGACATTAATAGCAATGCCTGAACTGAGCTCTTTATCTTTTCTAATATATTTTATTAACAAGCAATTTAGGGGGAAGTTAAGAATGGTTTACCCAGTTTTATTAACAAGAACAGCTGCTATGATATAACAAAGTGAATTAAAAGTGAGCCAGCAGTCTTAAAGTGTTAAGAATACTCATTTCGGCCAAGGGATGAGCCAAAAAATAATAAAGGACTGCCATTTACCTCAACCTGGGTGTCAGTATTAGCTTCCTCCAGTCACACCATGACTTAAAGGTTCTTTTCCATCTCCAACCCAAGCTGTTCCAGCTCCACCACAAAGTGATAGTAATATATTAATGACTTATTGAAACAACAAGCAACCAAACCCATAAAACTAACGTTCTATATCATGTCTTGTTTAATGGTCATGCTGTGTATCTTGTTTCCATTCTACTTTTACAATAGTGGGACAAAATTATCCCTGATGGATAATAAGGTGCCGTTGTTTTGGGGCACAAATGAAGTATTTTACAACTCTGATACTATCCTATCTCAGATTATAAGAGTAGCTTCTGTAGGAGAAAATCCATCCTGCCAGAGGAATACATCTGTAAAGTTTACATTTAGAACTAACATAAATGGTCATGCAGAGGAGGCCTATATGATTAAAATATAAGGAAGAAATAAACTGTTGTTGTTATCTCCGTTCCTTCCCCCAAAAGAAAACTACAGTGTAGACTGTGTATATAAATATGTTAGAAACTTGTAGACAATTAAAAAATACAGGTTTTAGTTCAAGATGTGATATCTAGTTAAATGTTTATCAGAAGTTAATTTCACTTGTTCTGTTAAGGAAGTGTATAATTAGCAAATACAAAGAGCACGTGGGTATATTTCTCAACACTTAAGTATTTATTTACATTATTATATAAACGTATATAGCACAGCTCTAGCACTATACTTAATTCTCGTTAAGAGTACTGATTTTTTTTAGCACGAGGCAATTTAAAAACAAGGAAAATGATAAAAGTAGGGCAGAAAAATAGTGATGCCATTTTCTCTAAATGGAAAAGAAAGAGAAGAAAGAAATATTTAAAGGTCTCAGAAGTAAGTGTGTAAATTTTGCTTGAGTGAAACTTTGAATGCCAGGCCACCCTAGAAAATAAATGTTATTGTTTTTTATTAAACTGAAGAATAACAACCTAACAGAACAAATTCAGAAATGAAGCACCTTCGAGGTGGATCAGTGACAAAACTGTAAGCATACTCTAAAAATCTTCTTTTTTTACTGAATTTTACTCAGCAGAAAAATAAGAAGTGGGTTGGTTGTTTTCTCCATTTCAGACTTTGAGGTAGGAAAGAAAATATTAATGTAAGAGAGAGTGGGGAAATGATACATTTTTGGGGGAAAAGGCCAGGCTGCTGCTATTTAATTCAGAAACTTGTCATTTTTAAAAAGAACTTGGCTATTTTAATTAGTATTCCTTTTTTTAGCAAGAACCATTTTCTTGAGAAAAATTTGTGCTGAGAAAGTTGAACTTTAGAGCCAAAATTAGTATAGGACATATATCAGTAGTGTATCTGTTCACGTAAAAAAACCAAACCAAAACACCGCCACATTTTTGTCTCCTGCATATCTTTTGAGCTGGGTTGATTTGGGTTTTGTTTGTTTGTTTTAATTCATATTTTATCCTTGCAAGAAGGCAGGTTCCCTGTGTTCAGGTGCATTCATTAAGACCCAGACTGTGTTGGAAACCTTTATTGATGTGACAACAGAAATGCATGTTTCATTATTTTTGTGTCACAGACAAGGAACCTATTTAACTGTTCCTACTGGTATATTTTTCTTCACTTGTTTGCTTGTTTAATATTCCTCCCAATTATGTTTTTCTCCATGTCCCTAGGAAAGACTTCATGCATTAAAGGGATCTGCAAGAATAACCATGTTAACTGCACTGCTGTGACCTACGGGTGACTCGTTACAGAATGAGACAGGCCGAGATTAGTAAGATCTCATCTTCTTTTGCGAAGCTGTCACGTGTTTAAGAGATTATCACCAGGGCTTCTGAGGGTTGAGATTTTTCTCCTGCAAACCGAAGTAAGGGAAATGTTCTTAGCAAGAGATAAGAAGAATTATGGAAATGAGAAAAAATTCTGGGATATCATTTGTGAAAGGGGCCCTAAAATGTTGCTTTTTTGGTAGTTAAGTCTTTAAAGAGGTTTTAACTGAGCTGGATCACTGGTTTCTAGAGCTGGTATATTGGCTACAAAAGGAGGAGACCCAGCCTCTTCTCAAAACCGTGAAGGGTGGCTCACCTGAAAGTGGAGAGCAGGTGTGGGACGAAGATCTGGAGAGGAGAAGGATGTGTGTGGAAGTTCTGATGGGAGCTGCAGTTTGAAGCTATGTGTGTAAACCCCCCTGGAACATTTGGCAGGGATGAGCTGTTCTGTCTACGCAGGTGGATTCTTTTTTGTGGCAGTTGACATTTTGTGAGACAAAATCTGAGCCATATTTTAAGTTATGCCTCCACTCTTTGCTCTTATGAAAACTTGCCAAAAATGTGAACAACTATTTGTAATACTAAGCTACAAGGTCTCATCAACTTGGTTTCTTCTTTAGATTGTGAATTTAATCTCAAATTGGATGATGCAAAGAAACTTCTTCCAAGAAAGGGCTGTGGGGCATTGGAACAGGCTGCCCAGGACAGTGGTGGGGTCACCATCCCTGGAGGGGTTGAACAGAAACAGATGAGGGTCTTAGGGACATGGGTTAGTGGTAGACTTGACAGTGTTAGGTTAACGCTTGCACTCAATGATCTTAAAGGTCTTTTCCATGATTCTAAATACTAAAAGTTTAAAACTTCTTATTGACATTTGTATACTTTAAAAAGATGCAATAGCTCTTCCTCTCTTCCTCTCTTCCTCTCTTCCTCTCTTCCTCTCTTCCTCTCTTCCTCTCTTCCTCTCTTCCTCTCTTCCTCTCTTCCTCTCTTCCTCTCTTCCTCTCTTCCTCTCTTCCTCTCTTCCTCTCTTCCTCTCTTCCTCTCTTCCTCTCTTCCTCTCTTCCTCTCTTCCTCTCTTCCTCTTCTTCTCCTCTCTACTGTTCTTCTTCCTTTCATCTCTTCTCTTCTCTTCTCTTCTCTTCTCTTCTCTTCTCTTCTCTTCTCTTCTCTTCTCTTCTCTTCTCTTCTCTTCTCTTCTCTTCTCTTCTCTCTCTTCTCTTCTCTTCTCTTCTCTTCTCTTCTCTTCTCTTCTCTTCTCTTCTCTTCTCTTCTCTTCTACTTCTCTTCTCTTCTCTTCGTCTTCTCTTCTCTTCTCATTCTCTTCTCTTCTCTTCTCTTCTCTTCTCTTCCTCCTCTCCTCTCCTCTCCTCTCCTCTCCTCGTCCTCTCCTCTCCTCCCCTCCCCTCCCCTCCCCTCCCCTCCCCTCCCCTCCCCTCCCCTCCCCTCCTCTCCTCTCCTCTCCTCTCCTCTCCTCTCCTCTCCTCTCCTCTCCTCTCTCTCCTCCTCTCCTCTCCTCTCCTCTCCTCTCCTCTCCTCTCCTCTCCTCTCCTCTCCTCTCCTCTCCTCTCCTCTCCTCTCCTCTCCTCTCCTCTCCTCTCCTCTCCTCTCCTCTCCTCTCCTCTCCTCTCCTCTCTCCTCTCTCCTCTCCTCTCCTCTCCTCTCCTCTCCTCTCCTCTCCTCTCCTCTCCTCTCCTCTCCTCTCCTCCTCTCCTCTCCTCTCCTCTCCTCTCCTCTCCTCTCCTCTCCTCTCCTCTCTCTCCTCTCCTCTCCTCTCCTCTCCTCTTCTCCCTCTTCTGTTCCTCTCCTCTCCCTCCTTTTCTCCTCATCCCCTCACCTCCATATCAACTGTGGCAATCAACCATGACAGACTCTTTGGTGAGTAAAGTGGGTGTCATTGCTTCAACCAAGAGAAGCATGATTCAGACACACAGGAAGATGAGCAATAAAGATGTATCACAATCAAGCCTACATAAGAATTTGTTTGTATCACAGAACCATAGAATGTCCCGAGTTGGAAGGGACCCACAAGGATCATTGAGTCCAGCTCCTGTCCTTACACAGGACAACCCCACAGTTCACACCGTGTGTCTGAGGACGTTGTCCAGTCTCTTCTTGAACACTGTCAGGCTTGAGGTTGTGACACCTCCTTGGTGAGCCTGTTCCAGTGTCCAGCACCCTCTGGGTGAAGAACCTTTTCCTAATGTCCAACCTGACCCTCCCCTGGCACATCTTCCTGCCTTTCCCTCAGATCTGTCATTGGTCACCAGAGATAAGATCTCTGCCCTGTCCCTCCTCCTCCCCTTGTGAGGAACTTGTAACCACGATGAGCTCTCCCCTCAGTCTCCTCTTCTCCAGGCTGAACAAACCCAGTGACTTCAGCTGCTTCTCATATGGTTTCCCCTCAAAACCCTTCACTAACTTTGTAGCCCTCTCTTGTTTCTTTCTTTTCAGTCTGAAGACAGGAAAATGGTCTGCTCAAAGCCTGGCATCCTGTCAGATCTTTTTTAAGTTGACATGTGAATCAAGCTGTGCATTGCAGAACAGAAGTTCACAGTCTTCAGAGTGCAATCTGGGCAATTTTGGAGTAGACATTTTGAGTGATCTCAAGCAACCATTCTTACCTGCTTCTTATGTGGAGAAAGGTGCTTTCAGAAAGATTCTTAGTAGTAACGTTCCTTTTATTGGATTGCTTACAGACTAATTCCCTGTTCCTGAAAGCCACTGTGATGAGCTGTGCCTTGTTATTATTACCTCTGTCCTTGATGTGTGCAACTGTTAAGTTAAAAAGTTGTAAAGTGATTCAGAGCATGACTCTACACATGTCTGATGGTGTTATTATGCCATGACTACTATCTTCAGATACTTATTTTTGAATGAGAATAAAAATTAACTATACTCAAAGCAGAATTTTAGATCCTAAGAATTTCAGAAGTTGAAATATTGAAGTCTTCTTGTGTTTTTTCCTGTAAGTACACTGAGAAATATTTGCACTGTAACACAGCAGGGGTAGATCCCTGACCAATGCAAGTTTTAAACTCAGCAAATTATGAAACATTATTAAATTAATATAAATAATTGCTTTCTCTTACAGGGAAACTTCTATGTATCATGAACTCTCCAACAACAACTTGAACTTCATCAAATAGTGTAGGGTTGGTTCAGGTTTTCTTATTAACTTAATTGACTCCCCTGGACATGTTGAATTCTTCTCTGAAGTTACAGCAGCTCTTTGTGCCCTTGTTGTGGTTGACAGTATTTCAGGTAAGCACACTCTTCTAATTGTTATAGAAAGATCTCAGTATATTTAATTATCTTCCTCTTAAGAAAAAAAAAAATAAAAATCATGAATGATGGAAGAAGCGTCTTTCTCTGAAATATTAACTTCTAATGGTATGAATTGTGATTTGCAGTCTTAGCCTATGGCCTTTGCTGTATCTTAGAGGATTACATCTGCTTGGTATCCAGCTTGTGTGTTAAAGGGAGAGTAACTGAGGAAATAAAATAAATCTTTCAGTAAAATCCTAGAGAGTGGAGCTGCCTGTCATTTTTCTCCTTCAGTTAGAAAATGGAGCGATACGTATAACTGAGTAATAATGACAGTTTCAGGGAGCACCACCAAATTCCCAGTTTGAATTTCCCAGTTACCACTGTATGAAGTAGATTAGAGATCTTGCCCATGTATAAAATGCATGTTTTAATTATGCCTATATTTTTAGGGACTTCATGTATGGACAGAGATTGTTCTGCAATGGTCTGTTGCCAACGGTACGAAACCATTCCTGACAAAATGGATCGTGCTTTGCTGGAATAGCAACCAGAGCCTGAGAAACTTTACCAGATGTTATAGCATATTGTGGAAAATGTCAATGTCATTGTTTCCACTTATGGAGAGAGGGAAACTGGACCAATGGGTAATATTACCATAAGGAACATTATAAAACTTCGCTGTGGTTGAAATCCTGTTTTGGAGAATACCAGTCTTGATATGAAACAATTGCTTGCATTTATCACAGAATCACAGAATTGATTAGGGGTTGGAAGGGGCCTCTGGAGATCATCCAGTCCAACCCACCTGCTCAAGCAGGGTCACCAGAGCAGATCACACAGGATCGTGTCCAGGCGGGTTGGAATGTCTCAGAGAAGGAGACTCCACAACCTCTCTGGGCAGCCTGGGCCAGGCTCTGGCACCTCAAAGGAAAGAAGTTTCTCCTCATATTCAGATGGAACCTCCTGTGTTTCAGTCTGTGCCCGTTGCCCCTCATCCTGTCATTGGGCACCACTGAACAGAGTCTGGTCCATCCTCTTGACACCCACCCTGGAGATATTTATAAACATTGATAAGATCTCTCTCAGCTTCTCTTCTCCAGCTGAACAGCCCCAGCTCTCTCGGTCTCTCCTCATTAGAAAGATGCTCCAGACCCCTCAGCATCTTTGTGTTCCTCTGCTGGACTCTCTTCAGTAATTTCTTGTCTCTCTCAAACTGAGGAGCCCAGAACTGGACACAGAACTGCAGATGTGGCCTCACCAGGGCAGAGCAGAGGGGGAGGAACAACCTCCCTCCACCTGCTGGTCACACTTTTTCTAATGCACCCCAGGGACCATTGGCCTCCTTGGCCACGGGGGCATGTTGCTGGCTCATGGTCACTCTCTTGTCCACAGAACTCTCAGGTCCTTCTCTGCAGAGCCGCTTTCCAGCAGGTTCATCCCTCACCTATACTGGTGCCTGGGGTTGTTCCTCCCCAGGTGCAGGACTCTACACTTGCCCTTGTTGAACTTCATCAGGTTCTTCTCTGCCCGGCCCTCCAGCCTGTCCAGGTCTTGTTGAATGGCAGCACAACCTCTGGTGTGTCAGCCCTTCCTCCCGGATCTCTGGGCAACCTGGAGGAGCTGTTCTTCATTCCCACTCCACCCCCACTGCTTCATACTTTTGGGGATTTTCTTTCACATCAGCCAACTGGTGAGTGAAAGCAACTAGGAGAGGGGAGAGAATTCACAAAGGAAATCATCCTCGAAGTGATACTTTCTTACTAACAAAACGTGTAAACTCAAGCCAGTTGCTCAGTGTCATTCAAACATCAAATGTCAGACGTTTGTCTAGGGCAAACTGCTGAAGGGAATCTATGGTTTAAAATTTAAGGTAAAGGACCAGAAGATTAGCTTTCTGTGCCTGGCTTTGTTGATTTGGTCACTTACATGACAAGAAATGTGGCCTGTCTGCAATTTCTGACTGAGAAAACATTTAATTTGCTCTTGTCTGATCTGAAGGTGTAGGTTTCTGTTATTCTAGCAGTAATTGTATCATAGTATGCTGAATATCTCTGGAAGGATGATTTGAAACTAGCAAGACAGATAGTATTTCCTATATTGCAGCTGAGAAGTATAAAATTAAAAAAAAAATGAACTGAACATCTTCTTTGGTGGTCCAGCTGTTAGAGTAAGGAATCACCAGAACTCAGCTGCTTCAGATATTATTTTTTCCCCCAGGTATCTCCAAGATGAACCTTCTCACCTGAGTTTTCAAACCTGGTTCCCTGTTTTTTTAAATGTGCTTGTAATAAATTAGCTTGTTCTATGACTAAGATTGCAGCATAATCCGGTTACTGGAACAAAGGACTCTTGCCTAGGAGTGTGTTCTAATTCTTCAATTCAACAAATCTCAGCAATTCTTAAGTCAGACCAGGTTTATCATATGCAGGGACAGGAGTTGGACTCTGATGCTTGTGGGTTCCTTCCAACTCAAGACATTCTGTGCTTCTATCAGTGTGCCAGGAATGAGCTGCCCGTATTTTAATTTCCAGAGAAAGTTCCCTGACAATTCAGTTAATATTCCTTACAAAGTCATAATCACCCAAATCCTACTAAGCACTTTACAAATAGTTTTCTGAAGTTTTTATTTTAGCCATTGGTTTAAATAGTTTCACCATGTGTGACAAAGTAAGGCTCTCACTTCCAAGTAGTATTGAATAGACCCATTTTAGGGGTCCATTTTAGGGGTCTGTTATATGTTCCAGAAAATATTTGGCATCTTCACTATTGCTACCTATCATTGAAAGCAATTGATACATTTAAAATCAGTGTTTTGTGAAATGCATTAACTTTTCTTTCCTCTTTTAACTTTTTGTAATACAGATATGCTGCATGTGCCTTCTACGGTGAACTCTGATAATCTGCTCCATAAGAGCAGTGAAAGAAGATTCGTTCTCAGAACATAAATGCTTTTATCGAACTGCATAAGTAAATTTAATACACAATACAAGATGATGGACCCAATCCAGACTTTTGATACCAGTGAGTATTTCGGTGAATGTAATGAACATAAAATTCCTTCTCATAAATGATGGAGTTAGTTTCATATTAGATATATACACAACTTGCTGTTAACTGAATGATTTATACATGAGTGAAAGCTTAATATATATTTTTTCTGACACCTTATAATATGTTAACCTGCCTTGACTGATTTAGCTCATAGGGTACTCAGAGATTTATCTTGTATGTTATTTAAACTATTTTAGCAAGGCCCCCAGAAAAGCCTAAAAATGCACCTTGAAGTTAGTGTATTTAAGTGTAGTAAAAAACCTGAAAACCCTAAACAAACAAAAAGTCATCCTTTGCCTCCCCAAACATCTAACCGTTTTTGCTACATTCATTTAAGGATTGGCTACTCTTCTGCTATTTCAATCTCTGCTTAAATGTGAAAGTTTACAAAGTTTTCTTTTAAATATAACTAAGTGGAAATTTGCAGGAAAATTGGAGACTCCTCAAGTTCCAACTGGATGAGTAAAAATAAATATCTCCTTCAGATATTTTGACACAGCGACTGGAAAATTCAGCAAATCAGCCACTAGCCCAGATGGAAAGAAGTTGCCAAGGACATTTTGCCATGTAGTTCTGGATCCTGTCCTTAAGGTAAAGCAATATTTTGTTTTGATTTGCTTGCAGGCGCATAAGGAGAGACTTCTAGTTTAGAAGTTAGCTCTTAGGAAAGCCATCCCTCTCATAAAGTAGGTCCATATTTTCTACAGAGACTAGAAAAATTCTGCAGCATAAGAACAATGTGGAAAAGGTGAGACAGAAGTAAAAGGCAGCAAATCTGAACAGTCTGTTCACTGAAATAACATATTCTATTAATCGTTATATTAAAGATTTTTGTGTAACCTCTTCTGACAGGAGTTTGAAATTTCCTTTGGAGTAAGAAACATTTGATAGAACTTATGAATCTTAATTTATGTGATCCTCATGAATAGTTTCTCAGACAAAAGCCTACAAAAGAGAAACCAGGAGGTTTTCAGACATTCGACGTGTTTAAGACAAACAGTAATCAAAACTTGTCTATTACATACTTGTTTTAGATATTTGATGCCATTATGAATCTGAATAAGGAAGAGGTAGCCAAACTCATAGAGAAACTCCATACCAAACCAGACATTGAAGATGGAGATAAAGGGGGGAAAACCCCTTCTTAAGCTAACTCGGCCTTTCTCCTTCATTACAATTTCTTGCCCTTGAGTTGTGTAATGAGAACAGACTTTAAGGTCTTTCTAAAATCTGCAGAAACTCACCTTAATTGTCTTTTCATAAGGTGGTCAGTTAATTTGTGTGCCAGGAGTGTCGTGATTTGAAATAAAGTGCTTGGTGATGTATTGCACTGAATTTGCTAGAGAGACAACAGGACTTAGGTGTGTTGCACATACAGAAGACATACTTGTTTTGATTTAACAAAAGGCAAAAAATTTTTATTTCATATATTATAAAAACCACCAATACCCTCTTCTTGAGGTGTAAAACCAATGTGAATACAAAATGTATGGCCACATGTGTATACTGTGGCTGTGTAATCAGGAACACAGTTTCTGATTAGCTGTCACAAATTCCTATATATACCAGAACATTTCTGGATTCCAGTGAACATTTTGAAACGTGATGTCCGAAAGCACATGATCATTTTCTGTGTAGCACTAAATGTCCAGAACAAAGGCTTTTAAGACACTGCCCATTTCCTGTAGTAACTCTTGTTCTCCTCAGGTATGTTAAAACCCACATGAAAAGGAGGCCCAGGGTTACAAGTGGGAGCATCCTGCTTTATGAGGAGAAGCCACAGTTCATTGGATGGCTTTTGACTGACATGTGGAAATGATCAGCTTTGTATTTTGGAATTTTTTGTCTTTGATCTACTTGACAGAAATCAGACCAAGTTGCCATGAGACAGTTGGTAAAGAGATAAGCCAAGTGTGATTATCCAAATCTTGCAACAAACACAACAGGCTCTATATGAAGGCGCAACCCTTTCCTGATGGCCTGTCAGAGAATGTAGACAAAGGGGAGGTCAGTGCGTTATCTGGCAGAGAAATACGAGTGGGATGTGTCTGAGGTTCACAAGATTTGGTGCTTTGGATCTGGTGGTCCAAATACCAGTTGACATCAAAAAAGGTGTCCAGTATCTTAATTAAACTAAATTTGGTGTTGTTGCTGGTTTCCAGTGCGCTACAAAAGAGGTAGGTGTAGATCTGTATGTTGTATCTTGCTTTACTAAAATGTATCTGAGCTCTGTAGTTCTTATTCATGTGAAATCTTCAAAACTGTTGATAACTGATAAGAACAGGATAGTGGGCCAGCTGGAAGTTGTCCCCACTGAAGAATATATGTCACTCAACTTATGGAATGAAAATATGGTTGCCTGTGGGCATTTTAATATTGGTTCTCAAATCATAGAATTACACATTAGTTTGGTTTGGAAGAGAAGGGACCTTCCCAGCTCCCCCAGTGCCCCCCCTGCCATGAGCAGGGACATCTTCACCAGCTCAGGTTGCTCAGAGCCCCGTCCAGCCTGGCCTGGGATGTCTCCAGGGATGGTTCATCCACCACCTCTCTGGCCAACCTGGGACAGGCTCTCACCACCCTCAGTGTAAATAAAAAAATTCTTCCTCATGTCCAGCCTGAATCTCCCTCCTTTAGTTTACAACGCTTCTGGAAGTCTTTTCTGTGCGTATAGTGTGCACTGCCTTGGTCTGAATATAACTGTTCAGCATCAGCATGAGTGACTTAAATCAGGCCAGAATCCTGTTAAGTGAAGGTTCATATCACAGAATCACAGAGTGTCAGGGGTTGGAAGGGACCTCGAAAGCTCATCCAGTACAATCCCCCCATGGAGCAGGAACACCCAGATGAGGTTACACAGGAAGGTGTCCAGCCTCTGTCACCCTCACCATGAAGAAGTTTCTTCTCAAATTTAAGTGGAACCTCCTGTGTTCCAGTTTGTACCCATTGGCCCTTGCCCTGTCATTGTTTGTCACTGAGAAGAGCCTGGCTCCATCCTCCTGACACTCCCCCTTTATATATCTGCAAACATGAATGAGGTCCCCCCTCAGTGTCCTCTTGTCCAGCTCCAGAGCCCCAGCTCCCTCAGCCTTTCCTCACACGGGAGATGCTCCACTCCCTTCAGCATCTTGGTGGCTGCGCTGGACTCTCTCCAGCAGTTCCCTGTCCTGCTGGAACTGAGGGGCCACAACTGGACACAATATTCCAGGTGTGGTCTCCCCAGGGCAGAGCAGAGGGGCAGGAGAACCTCTCTGACCTACTGACCACCCCCTTCTAACCCACCCCAGGTACCATTGGCTTCCTGGCCACAAGGGCCCAGTGCTGGCTCATGGTCACCCTGCTGTCCCCAGGACCCCCAGGTCCCTTTCCCCTACGCTGCTCTCTAATAGGTCATTCCCCAACTTATCCTGGAACCTGGGGTTGTTCTGCCCAGATTCAAGACTCTACACTTGCCCTTGTTCTATTTCATTACATTTTCCCGCCCAACTCTCCAGCCTGTCCAGGTCTCTGATGGCAGCACAGCCTCTGGCGTGTCACCACTCCTCCCAATATATCTCCAAAACTTCTGGGTAGTATCACACTTCCGTTCTTCCACTTTTGACACTACAGGGCGTCTTGTGTGAGACCATGAGAGGTGTTTGTTTTGATATCTGTGATGCCACTCTACATGCTGACACTGTTCACTGTGGTAGTGAGCAAGTCATTACTACTGTGAGGAGAGTTCTGCATGCCTCTATTGTTACAGCACAGCCCAGGTTTATGGAGCTGTCTATCTCGTAGAAATACAGGTATGCAACAGAGTATTATATCTGAGATCACAGGATCATTTAGTTTGGAAAAGACCTTTAAGATCATCAGGTCCAACCAGAAGCCTAGCATGGCCAACAACAGAGTCACAACCAGTCTTTTAACCATGTTTCCACATTCTCTTCCAAGAAACCACGATAGTTCTGTTCTATGTCCTTTACATCAGGGATGCGAAGACTTTGTGTGAGGACAGGTTTTCATGCCAAAGTTAGAAAAAGGTTAAATGGAAACAGCAAAATGTTGGTGGGGTAGTGAATTGCCAGTACTTTTGGCAAAGTTTTGATATAATTTTTTTTCTTTTTCGTCTTTTTCTGTCACTGTAAACATTCAGGAGAAGCAGCAATGCATATCCTAAATAACGAGAAAGAGTAGCAAGGAAATTTCAGGGGTTTTAATAAGCGATTTTTGGGCTTCTGTCCTTTGAATAACTGGATTTTCTTGGTAAAAGAAATTATTCCATGAAAGAGCCTGGAAAATATATTCCATGCTAGAAGAATTTATTGGTCACTAAGTACAGCTATTCAGATATCAATTTGTCTTAACTGTCTTAAAAGCAATTGGAAGATTTAAAACCTGCTTTAAAATTAATTCCAGACTAGTACAGTGCTGGGCAGTGGGCAGGGAATCTGCCGGGTCAGTTGCTTAAAAGTGCTTTAGCCCTGAGGGCTGAGGAAGATAAATGCAAGTAAGGATGAAACAGGAAGGTGGAGAATTTTTTCACCTCAGTGACTTGGTGAGATGTATTGTGACAAAGCAGGGGAGATCTGCAGCCTTAGTAGTGTGTTTCTAAGCAAATGTGGTTTTTTAAGTACAATTTTTATCAGAGTGCTTCTCAGCCATGTTGTAAGTTCTAAGATGGCGAGATCCTGTTTGTATAAAATTTGCATCCTGTAGTAAACGCATTTCATAGAATCACAGAATCATTTTGGTTAGAAGAGACCTCAAGATCTTTGATTCTAAACATTAGCCCACCCCTGGCACTGCCCCATGTCCCCAAGAACCTCATCTGTGTGTATTTCCAACGCCTCCAGGGATGGTGACTCCAGCACTGCCCTGGGCAGCCTGTTCCAATGCCCCACAGCCCTTTGGGGAAGAAATTGTTCCCCAGATCCAACCTCAACCTCCCCTGGCGCAACTTGAGGCCGTTTCTTTGTGTCCCTGTGTCCCCTCAGCTCCTGTTCTCCAGCTGAACCCCCCAGGTCCCTCAGCCGCTCCCATCACACTTGTGCTCCAGCCCCTTCCCCAGCTCCGTTCCCTTCTCTCCACTCGCTCCAGCACCTCAAGGCCTTTCTTGGTGTGAGGGGCCTAAAACTGCCCCCAGGATTCATGGTTTGGCCTCCCCAGGTCCCAGCACAGGGACGGTCACTGCCCTGGGCCTGCTGGCCACACCAGTGCTGGTACCAGCCAGGATGCTGGTGGCCTCTTGGCCACCTGGGCACACGCTGGCTCATGTTCAGCCGCTGTGACCAACTCCCCCAGGTCCTTTTCCACCGGGCACTTTCCAGCTGCTCTTCCCTGACCCTGCAGCATTCATGGGGTTGTTGTGATCCACATACAGGACCCGGCGCTTGGCCTTGTTGAACCTCATCTTTGTTCTGAAGCACTAGAGGACTCTGTTTTCTTGTGCCCAAAGGTTGCTGAAGGCAATTCACTGAGCATATGCCCTTTCGCCTGACCTGTGTTTGTAAACTGGAATCCAGTCCAGTCAGAAAATACAGTAACCGGAGAGGTCACCGTCATGTGAGGTACACAGGGCAGGTAGAGCTTCTGAAAGACGACTTGCACGTGAAAGTGAAGCTACTTGTCACACATAAGAGAAATTTCTCTTGAGTGAGGAGCCACCATGGGAAAAACATCAAGAGACCTGTCTAGAGGGATAGTCTAAAGCTGCCTGGCGGTGTTTTCAGTACTGGTGATCTCCTTCTGTTTTGTAACTGGTTTTTTTTATAATAGTGTCCAGAACAAGAGGTTGATGGGTTCTGTGATGTGCTGAAGAGGAAAAAGCAACATGTTTTTGAAGAATCCCAGTTGGCCAGAACTCCAGTGTTTGTGGTCAAGGAATAGCTACCCTGTAAATGAGCCATTTGGTAAGACAACTGGTTTTTCTGTTGTTGTTTTCAACATGCAATTAAAAACAGACCACTGCAGGATGAAAGAGATTTGGGAATTCCCATTTTATTTGGTCCAAGTTTCTTCCTGTTGTCTCTTTGCTTCTTCAGTTCAGAACAAATAGTTTACTCCTCCTTTTTCTGGCAGCTTACTCCATTGTGCTCTGATGCCAGCAGAGGGTGCCAAAAGTATGTGTTGCATCTTCTGCACATTAAGACTTTTCCGTGTACACCAGATTCAGTTTCCATCATTTTAAATCATGGTCTTCCTTTAAAACAAGCTTAGATGAAAGAAAGAATTGGTCTTCAGCAGCAACAGGCTGGAAAATTTGACACCAATTTGGATCTTTAAAAGGTGGAAGAGTGCAAATCTGAGGAGCTTAAATGGCATTAAACCCTCTTGCCAATCTTCCAACTACCTTTAAATAATACGCTGGCCATGAAACTTCATCTTTTCAGCGTGGTACAGAGCCCTCTCTCTGGTATTATGGTTTTTTTGTGTGTCCCATTTCCCTCCTCTCAGTTTAAAAATGCACTTCAAGGGTTTTCTGTGACATTGTGACAGAAAGTTTACCAGTTTCATGGGACGTGCTTGGAACTCCCCACGTGGTAAAACTGTAAGAAACGTAATGTTTTATTCTGGAAGGGGCTTCTTTGCCAGAGCAGATTAATTTGGTAACTGCTATAATAATCAGTGATGAAATAAGAGATACTTCACTTTCAAAGTCTAAACTGGCAACTTCTTAAAAGAACGATTTACACATCTGTTTGTGTGGATGGGTTTTGAGTATTTTGGGTTTTTTTCCCTTTCTCCGAGTTTCCACAGAGCTTAAAACCATTTCATAAAGAGACACATTTTCCAGACATGGAAAAACAAAAAGTGTAAGCTTAGACTCGGTAGCATGTGTAATACACTGGGATGTCAGCATCAACTTAAATAGCAATCTAACATCTGTATTTTGCAGAACTCTCCCTGTGGTTCCTTAAGAAAACTGCTGTTGAATCTTCCTAAAACAGTGGTCAAAAGCTGCAGAGAAATATCTCAGTCCCCATGAACTAGAGGTTAGAAGCAGTTCTATGGTGGCAGAGTCTCAGTTCACAGGCAGCAGCTCTTCAGGGGACTGAATACTTAGAAGGAGGGGATGACACTGCTATGAAGATGAGCAAATGGTGAAGGAAAAACCTATATTTCTTCAGCTGAATGTAAAGCTCCTGTATCATCAGACTAAATATCAACAACCTGAACAAGGGAATCGAGTGCACCCTCACTAGGTTTGCAGATGACACCAAGTTGGGTGAGAGTGTTGATCTGCTGGAGGGCAGGAAGGATCTACAGGGGGATCTGGACTGGCTGGATCGATGGGCTGAGGCCAGCTGTCTGAGGTTCAGCAAGACCAAGTGCTGGGTCCTGCACTTGGGTCACAACAACCCCATGAATGCTGCAGGGTCAGGGAAGAGCGGCTGGAAAAGGACCTGGGGGTGTTGGTGACAGCGGCTGAACATGAGCCACTGTGCGCCCAACTGGCCCAGAGGGAACCAGTATCCTGGCTGGTACCAGCACTGGTGTGGCCAGCAGGCCCAGGGCAGTGACCGTCCCTGTGCTGGGACCTGGGGAGGCCAAACCATGAATCCTGGGGGCAGTTTTGGGCCCCTCACGCCAAGAAAGGCCTTGAGGTGCTGGAGCGAGTGGAGAGAAGGGAACGGAGCTGGGGAAGGGGCTGGAGCACAAGTGTGATGGAGCGGCTGAGGGACCTGGGGGGTTCAGCTGGAGAACAGGAGCTGAGGGGAGACCTTCTGATCTCTGAACTGCCTGAAAGGAGCTTGGAGCCAGGGCGGGTCGGGCTCTGCTCCCCAGGAACAAGCACCAGGAGCAGAGGAAACGGCCTCAAGTTGCGCCAGGGGAGGTCGAAGTTGGATCTGGGGAACAATTTCTTCCCCAAAGGGCTGTGGGGCATTGGAACAGGCTGCCCAGGGCAGTGCTGGAGTCACCATCCCTGTGGGGGTTGAAAATACACAGAGATGAGTTTCTTGGGGACATGAGGTAGTGGTGGACCTGGCAGCGGTAGGTAGCAGTTGGACTCGATGATCTTAAAGGTCTTTTCCAACCTAAACGATTCTATGATTCTAAATGTCACATTAGCCCAGATTATTGTTTTTCACAGCAGCTGAAAGTGAGTGCTTAAGGAATTAGAGAAAGAACAGAGCAAACTGGTGTAATCTTACCCATTTTTTTTTCTTACAACCACTTTCAGGGGCTTCCTGGGGCAGAAGTGGCTTCTGGATTAATTTAGTAAGTCTCACTGGATTTCTTTATGGTGTTTCTCAGTCTCCCTCTCAAACATCAGCATCCAGAGAACCGGCCAGGACTTCCACAGATCAAGATGTGGGAAGAATGGCCTCTCTTTGTGTCTCTAATCTGCCTCCTGATAGCTCCAAATGGTGCTTCCTTCTGTCATAAACGAGAACAGGCACATTTTGATCTTTATCCACCATGTCTGTGTCACTTTAATTTTTAGCCCTCCCCACTATATGGCTGCTCTTTCCTGAAGAATCCCAGCTTGCCAAGCAAGTTTCTTTGCATGGAAGCCAGTTCAGAGCTCTGGTCATCTGTGTCCCCCTCCTCTGAACCTTTTCTGCTTTTATAATAAAACAACCACAACTGCACATGGTATCCAAGATGCAAGATTTCACTGGACATAATGTTTGGTTTTCTGTTCCTTTCCTATCAGGTGCTAAAACTTGACGTCTCTTTTTGACTGCTGCTGAGCACTGAACACTTTTGTAACTTATTTAAAACAGCTCCAAGATCTCAAACTGAGTTGTATTGAGCAGTTTAGGTCCTGCTACATACGAAACATACTTTTCCCCATATCCTTTTCTATCCAAGTTCAATTTTGTTTGGCATTTTATTGCCAGTTTACTTTATCACACCAGATCTTTCCGCAATTCTTTGGAGACTTGAGGTCCAGCACTGGTAACCAGACTTTTCCACAGTGTGTCTTCGATCACTGGCAGATTTTTGCCCAGGGATCCTTACGATGCAAATTCTCATCCTTGGCAAGTTGTGGCCAAAACACGTAAGTACAAAAGCTTGAGGGAGGGAATTCCACCCCTGGATAACTTCCTAGATAAGTTATGATCACTTCTGTTTCATGTTGTGGGACACACTGTCCAGTTTTGTCCTCATACGGATTCCTCAAAAAACGAGGAAGGGAATTAAAAGTTTTTAGAGCGTTACATTGAATACGTACACAGTGTTAACATGTTGCGATGGTTGCATGATCACCTACTAAAAAGAAACAAAAATAACACTAATTTGGCTTACGGGATTGTTGTTGCCTGTATCTTGTCTGCGGTCACTGATGTCTGTGTCGAAAATATACATTAAAAAAATCAGTTATTTAGGACTCTAATGATGGTTTTTAGCTTGCCTAATTCACAACTTTCTTTTAACCTAGGAAGCAGCTCTCTTCGCTGTTGCAGAAATTCTTGTTAAACTGGTCAGGTTTTGTCTTCTCAGCTAGAAGATGAGTTCTTTCATTTCCAAACTCGAATCCTCCGCGCTCTTGAAGACTGAAGGCTTGCAGTTACAGGTAAGCTTTCTACCTTAAGGCAGATATAGAAAATCACAACTAATTTTGGAAATGCTGCTGGACAGGTGCAGAACCTCCTGGGGCTTGTGCTATATTGTTGTCTACACAGATTGTTTCAGACAGCTTTAGATGAGCTGGAAGTATGAAAATTAGAAAACACGCTTTAGGTGTAGCCTTTTTGTAATTAATATTGTATATTAGCAGCTAGGTCTCTTCAGGAAGGTCACTTATCTTCTACAAAATGAAAAAAACAATGTAGCTAACAGCTGGTTGCACAAAAAGGGCTGGTTCTCTGTGCCATAACGGACTGTGGATTAATCTAATGAGCTTCACTTTCCTTTTGCAGTTGGTTTGAAGGTACCTTTGATAGAGTCCACTCAAAGCAGTAACCAGATACCTCCATAGTGGGAACAAAGAGGTAAGAAGTCACCTAACCCTTTTCTTCAAGATTTTTCTTATGTTAGAAGTTCTTCAATAGACATTCTGATGCTTTTTAGAACTTGAAGCAAGAATAAACCAAAACCTCCTCTGGATACAACGCTGGAGTGGTATAGACCTCGATTAAGTTACAACCCCAGCCCCTCCACCCATCACTGATTAAGTAAATTTATTGCTGTCTTGTGGAATAAGGCGGATGGAATGGGTGACATGACTATATGCATCTTTCACAAACTCAAATACCAAAAAAAAGTGAATTAAAGGATTTAGGCATTACAAAAGCTTAGTAATTACCTATTGTGTGCACATCAGCATTGCAGGACAACGGCATTGTGCACCTGAGCAGTTCCCTCACACCCCAGTCTTACAATGTGGCTCTCTCCTAAATGGGTTAAGGCTCAAACATCTTCGGTTTGCATTTGACATCTGTGTCACAGGTCTTGAAGAGTTAAAGCTAAACACAGATACAAAACTCCTGCCTAAAACGTCTGGAGAACTTTTCAGGGCTGAGGTAGCGTTGTAACTACTAACAGGGCACAGTAGTTAACAAAATTCTAGCCATATTTTATCATACCATAAATGGTTTAGATCTAAGACACGTCCTAAAAATGACTCTCACACTTTTCTGACATATGTGAGATATTTAATCCCTTCAGCCAGTTCAGCAACTGCCCAAGTCACAGTTCAGGTAGGCATTAAGAATAAAAACAGCATTTTCAGCAACAGATAGCAGTTTTAAACACTTTATTCAGAATTACTCTGGAACAACAACTCTTACCGTTCAAGTCACTGTGCAACTGTGATGCAGAAACCACTGATATGCCACAGGCCATTAGGAAAAAAAGCTTCAGGAGTAGCATGGCTTTATTGGAAATAAGTCATGCTAAAAACTGATCCTTAACAGGTACAAAAAAATTCAACAGATAAGGAAAACAGAAGAAAGATGGGGTGCAATATTAAGACCAACATGTGAACTGAAGACTGGAGTGAAAGATTATACACAAATGGCAATGAGGAATAATAACACAGCATTAGAGGTGGGAGTACAGGGCAGACGAGCTACAATACATCCTGCTTCAGTATTTCTTGTCCAGGTACTTCGTTCGAACACCATAAAGTAACGGAAGGCAAAAAGCACCAGATATGACTAAGCAGCAGGTTTCTCAGAGGAGTAAAACAGGAGGGGTTTACTCCCAGTGGATCGGAAAATCCATAATTCAGAGGCCACATAATGTGGGACAAAACATCGTTAAGCCCTGAACACATAATTCCAGTCAGGTGTGAACTCTGCAGATACAGCTTTTGTCTCCCAAAAAGCCAAGCATCCCCTGTGGCACATCAGAGCGCGGTATTCCCAAGAGGAACACAGCAGTTATCAAAGTGACAGAAAATAAACCTGCACTGGACAAAGTAACTCCTTCTTGTCTCCTCACAGCTGCCACAGAAATCCTGCTCTTCACCTGCTCATCTGGTGGAGGCACCAAGAACCTTATCACCTAAATTTGAGTTTAAAGGCTTTTTTTTCCCCCTTGTCACCTCAAAGTTATCAAAGCCAGAAACTCAACTAAAACTCAGCTGTGCATAGTGTGGATTTTTTGGTGGTGGGGAGATGTCCTAATTCTGACACGACAGCACAGTGATGGTGTGATGCAGGGGTTGCATAGATAATTTGTCCCTTCCCCAGCCTGAAGAACATAAAGAAGAAGAAGAAGAAGTCACAGCTTAGGATGTTGTTGCATTTATGAAAAAGTATTAAATCAGGATTTAAAGAAAAAAAAAATTCCATTTACAGAGGGCTCTCCCACATCCCCAAGTAAAGGAGCAGTGGAGAACAAGAGACATAAAACAAAAGTCATGGCCACTTCACAAAGCTTCATTGTCTTAAGTGAAGTCTATTACAAGCCTCAGTGAAAATAGTAAAAATTCACCGATGCATACACTTTTGCACTTTTGCCCAGGTTGTTGGTGTTCTAGAGTAGTTAAGTGCCTCTTTTTATTTTAGAAAAAGTTTGGGTTTTTTTACATTATTGCTGTGTTTTACAACAAAATTTAAAAAACATTTGTGGAATCCACCCAGCAATAAAAGGTCAGTTTCCTCAGAACAAGCCAAAAGCATACAAGCATGTTCTGAATGGGACTATACCAGCTCTTTAATGAGGAAGATAATAATAGAACAATCTATAACTTCTGTTCCTAACGCAGATGAATTTAATCCATTTTCCAGAAGGCAAATCCCCTCAATAAATACCAGAACAACTTCCGAGATGCCCAAGTTCCAGAAAGGGGAGGCGGCAGCTCTACGTGATTTCTCCTAGAGTCCCCAAAAAGCTGCCCCGTGTTTCAGTCCAGCGAGATGATGTCGGGAGCGCTGCCGCCGCTGGTGATCACCCCGGGCTCGCTCCTGCCCGAGGAGCTAACGTGTGTGCTGCTCTCGTGGTGACTGGTCGAGGTGATGATGCTGCCAGGCGTGCTGCTTGTTAAGGTTGAGGTGAGACTATCCAAAAACATAGGAGGACAGTACTGCTTGAAACAAACAATGAAGAATGAAGAGACTAACTGCACAAGGGAAATGTATGCTCTGAAGATACATCTTCCCTACGACAAGCGCGGAACACGTTAACTAGCAGAACCTCGTTAAGGCATGCATGGCAAGAACCGGAGTTCTGCAAGCCAGCAAGAGACAAGCAGAGGTGGAAGCCACAAGCCCTTCTCCCTCATCCTCCCACCTTTCCTTATTTTTTCTTAATAAATGGTTAGCTTGAGCACTTACTAACACATTAAGAAACATTCTAATGACCACAAAAAAAACACCAAACACCCATAGTGTTTGGAAAATGTCCACTACCCACAGGCACAACTGCTTATTTCAGGCTCCTTTCATCACGAAAAAGCAGCAAAAAAGCATTCCGCTACCTCGATGGAGGTTAAAATCGTTTCATCCCCTCAAATGGCAGCTCTGTACTAATCAACATTTTCATAGTATACACCCGCAATTATACGTGCAGGTCTCTAAACATCTTAGCAATGATAAACGATCCCTGATCAAGTCTAATTAAGGAAAATGACTCAGTTGATTTCAATTTCCTGAAGTGGAAGACAAGCCTTCTCAAAGCAGAGCTCAACATTTTACACATTTAGAAACAGAACAAGGTTGCCAGGTGTCAAAGAGGATGATCTAAGACACCCCCATGCACACACACACACTTGTTCAACACACTTGACTTTCTCTTACCCTGTGGATTCCAAGCTTGGGCTTATGTTTGGAACTGAGCCTGAACTGTGTGAACTGTCCAAAGTGGACACTTCGCAGCAGCATACCTGCTTCCAGCCTCTCACATCAACAAACTTCTGTTATCCCCACTTTGGCAGTTCAGATCTCAAGGTCAGGCACAGAGTATTGCAAGATGCAGTAAGTGGAAAGAAAAGGAGGAAGTTCATCCTTTGCTTTTAAGGCACCAGAAAGTCGACTCCTATTACTGTTGTCTTCTAGTGACAGAGAGATGAAACAGAGGGTCTGCTTCAGATCCTCTTGTCTCAATTAGGGAGCCAATATTCCCCCACATTTCAAGATTGTAGTCTTGTCTGTGTAAGAATCTAGTTACTGTAAGAATTGTTCTCCCTAATTCTGTAAAGTTTAAGTTTCCAGAGAAAGCAAAAACACCACCTGGTTACTTCCGACCTACAGAATTTCCATATAATCCAAAGCCAATGGGATTTATTATGAAAGTGTTCAGCCATGCACCAATCAAATTAATGAAGATTTTTTTTAGAATAATCTCCTGCTAATATGAAAACCAACTGCAATCAGTGAGGTAATACAGAGCTTAACCTGGCCTACAGATACACAGCACAAAACCAAGACTGAAGTTCACAAAGGGTGTATTCAAGTTAGTGCTGTGCAAGTATCCACTTTGGAAAGGCAAAAACTATCAATAAAGAGTGAGTTTCCATGCCTGGATTTATCGTAACGAGGCTAAACTGAATCCTCCCTTAATGCATCTTCATCACCACCTCTTGTTGGGAAAATGGGTTTTGCCAGTCTGTGGTTGGGTCTAACTGCAAACATGATACAGATGATGACAGCACTCGAGCAGTATGTCACAAAAACCAGACTTGGAAATTAAACCCCAGAGCAGTTCAGACACATACCTGTGAATCGACTGGGATTAGCGAAAGAAAATCCAGACCTAGAGAGAAAAGAAGGATAATAAATTGATGACTCTTCATCACAACGTAAGGAACTTTTTTTTTGTGGTCGTAGAATAGATTTTGCAATTGTTACACAAGTTTCTAAATGGAATATACCACAGTGACACCACTCTCAACGACTACTTCAGGCAGCAGCAACACAAGTTATCTAGTACAAGTGGCTCTTTTTAAGAATGAGAATGACATAATGATGTATTATTCACTGGATATTGCAGGGTGGTTCAATGTGGTTGCTTAGATGAAGGTTGCTGTTTGGAGCTGTTGGTTCATAATGCGAGTTTCACTGCGTATTGTACCTGACTTGGCCAAACTGGGACATGAAGAGTGTCATCACATTAAAGATGCTGGAATGAAGTAAAGTCACAACATGCACAAGTCCAAAAACAAGCAGCAGGTCTCTTCCTCCACCCACGGGCAGCCAATAAGGAAACATTTCTAATATCATCCCCGTTTTGTGTCTAGACAAATAAAAGGAATGAAGAAGAGGAAACTACAAGTAGTTGAATGTGTATCCTCTAAGAGCAGCAACAACTAGTGTCTGTCTTATACACCATTAGTGTGTAGGCATTTAAGGTAAGATGTTTAAAATTAGGAAACCAATGAGAAATCACAGCCTTTTTTGTTTTGTTTCTAAATATTGGCCTTGTGTTTGCTATGTCAACAGAAAGAAATGATAAATTTACTCCCTCCCTTCTCCCCTCACCTCCAAATTTGTTCCGGACAGCGGCATCTCTCCTCCTTTTCTCCATTTAGAAAAGAATTTTGAAGGAGATTTAAGAATTGTAGAATACCAGGTTGGAAGGGACCACAAGGATCATCTGGTCCAACCTTTACTTGGCAAAAGCAAGCTCAGCTGCTTTTACAGAACTGACAGCTTCTTTTGTTCTTGCATATTTATAGGACTTCATGGACGAAACAGTTCGAGTCATCCATTCTCTCAGGTTACTCTCCAATTTAGGAAGACAATCGATTTTTTGAATGAGAAATGGAGGGAGGGAGCAGTAAGAGAACCAAAATGGACAGAGAAATAAAGGGAATGATATCCAGCCCATTGCCAAACTGGTGCTGAAAGAAGAGGAAAAAACCCAGAGATGTTGCAGGGGAGAAATGAAGACAGGCAATGGAGTGGGGGAGAGGGAAGTACAGGAGGCTAGCGTGACACCTGTCACCACAAGTCACCATCTCCTGGGCTCTGGGTTCGTCAAAGAGAGCCGGCAAAGAGAACCCCAGAGTCCCTATATACAGCGTTCTTTTCAAGGAGCCAGGGTAGAAAACAATCAGTATCCCCACCTTTTTGTCTGATATTTAGCAGCAGTGTTGAAGAATACATCATAGGCATTTAGGGTATGTCTAGGTAAAGAAAGTCAATAGAGGTCAGCTTACATATTGTAGCTCACCTTAACCTTTTTCATAAATTCTAGACAGAACACCAGTAGAATCAGGCAGCAGAACATCTCTACATCTAGGACTGGGATGAGTCAGCGCCATCGCGTTTGCAGAACTTAAATAAAGCAGCTGCTCTCCCTTGTGTCTACAACACGTAACAACCGGACGTTCACACAAAGTCTAACTCATTAAAGCAAGAAGTGTTTCTGGCTGCTGTTCCAAAAATGCCAATTTGTACCCCAGAAGCATTGTTTTTCACATCACCATCTGAAACAGGAAGGACAGCCTGTGCTGGACTTGTCTAGACATCGCATCAGTACAATACTTCATATAGTCTTGTTCTATTAAATAAAAAGTTGATCAATTCTCCAATTTTTACCCACCCCACCAAACCGATAAGGCTGTTAGAATACAGACAGAAAATAGCCACCACCTACCTGGCAAGTCTGATGAAATACTGGACATTGGTGGGTGATGGAATGGTACTGGGTAGTCTGTTAATGAAGGAGGAATAGCAGCAGCATCGACCGTTGTCACGCTGGGCCCTCTGACAGTGGATGGCTGATACATGAGAACCCTGTTTCAAACAGCACGGGAAGTTACAAACAACCTGGCCGTTAGTTACCAACAAGAAATCACACACTGCTGTGTGCTCTGAGTCACAAGGTCACTACGCTACAACACAACTATGGCGTGGCTACTCACTACTCACTCTTTCTTAACAGTCTTCTTAATACCATGACCATATCTTGGCACTCAACAGTCACTGTGACGTAAGAGCAAGTTGACATTAAAACAAAGTACAGTGCTGGAGTCATTTATACCAGTCTGCCACCCAGAGACAGAAATGGATCTGTGGAGCACCCCGGGAGGGATGCGCAGAGAGCCAGAGCCAGGAGGAGAGCACTCGTTTCATTTTCTCCACGTTTCCTCAGTGTTAACCTGTGACACCAAGGGCATGACTGTTATTCAGCCCCAGGAGCGCAGATTACACACATGGGAGTTTAATACTAAAGCCTTCTTTACTCACAGCCTGAGCTGGATCTACGTTCAGCTCTCTATGACCACACAACCAGTTAAAACCCCCCTGCATCCTCACTTTCTGCCTGGTGACTTCACAGCACTGTTAAATAAGACACTGCAGGCGTTTGAGCACCAGCCATGTGCATAAAAATACCTTCTAAAACCCCAAGGCAGGTAGAAATAACCAGAGTCCTGCATCCCACCCTCCAGCTGTGTTACCCACTCACATCTTCCTACACTGCTGCACTGGTGCATTTATGCTACTTCTGATTTTAAAAGCTTGGATTTCAGACCTTCCCTTCTCAAGCACATCTTACATTTCAACCTATGTTGCTTCTGCCTATAAGAAGACATGGTTTTGCCAAAACTAGCATTCAGGCAAGATTGTTTACAGGAGATAAGCTATTCCCCCAAAAGCCTGGCTTTGACTTGGTTTTAAGGAATGAAAACATGCCATTTCCATATCCAAACAGTAAGGAAAACTCATTGGTCGCAGATACACAAGAAAACTCGCTTCTTCTACAATTATGGTTGCAGGTAGCCATCTCGGACAAAACAGAAGCATGGAAGGAAGGCTTGGTGCCTTCTGAAACTTCATTAAGAGATGTAGCTACTTTTTCTTGTAAAAATAAGAAACAAAAATCTCCTGCAGAAGGACTCCTCCACAGCCCTCACAACAAACAACAGCATTTCAGTATCACCGCTGCAAGTTGTTGAAGACAACCAACTATTTGCTCCCCAAATGCCACACTTTCCTGTGGACTAGAGACACTACACCTGCTCATTACTTTAAGAGCTGAAGAAACAGAAGGGCGTTGTTTTAATTCCTATTGTTTTAGCACAAGACATAAGGCACTACGCTGAGAGACACGGACACACGCCTCATGTGTGCAGCAACACTAACGAAAAGCTGACAGGTGGAATTTCCCCATGGAGCAGCAACTGCTGGTGAGGTTCACCTGTGTCACCTCCCTGCAGGTCTCCTGCGCCCTGCAGACCAAGAGCAAGAGCTTTCTGGAAGCCACAAAGAGTAACTGCAGCTGAGTTGCATGGATTGGGACAGACAGAAGGCAGCACAACAGCAGACCAGCTGGTCACACCTGCCACTGAAGTCAGACACAACTACAAAGATGGAGCAGTTGACAGCAGACTTAGGAAATTGTTGGTTGTGCTAATTAAGGTGCAGAACTGACCGGTAACCACAGTGTCCAAGGCATTCCAGAGTTTAACAGAATGATGGAAGAAAAGTTCATCTTGATTCAAAACAGCAAAGCACTTCCCTTCTAGAACTGACAGGAGGGATGAAACAAACAACACAGCATAATTTCCTGGGCACCAGAACAGATTAGATAAAGGCTGTAATAGTGAAAGGAAGCCTTTCACGTGACGTTAACTTAGCAAGAATGCATAAAGCTCCTCCACTTGGCATCATCTAGAAGAATCCTGTCCATAATCAGCTTCATCTTCTATGGAAAAATATCCCTGCAAAACCAGCAACAGCGAGCGCAAGTCTTTTGTGAGATGTAAAACTATTTAATAGCATTTTGCCAGTACAAAGGTACCGGATCCATACATCCTTCTGCAAGGAGAGGCCTAGAAATTCTCCTCTGGAAGTGGGGAGCTGGATCCCAAAGAGAGATGACAAGTCCCTTCATCTACACATCAGTTAATCTGCAACATTACAGAATAAAAACTAACTTTAAAATTGACAAACCCTTTGGTTGGGCTTCCTTGCGTTTCAGACATAAATATGCACTTCCTTTTGGCAGGAGGATCTTCCTCTTCATCAGAAGAGCTTTCTATAGTCAAGTCAATAACATCAACTTTCTTCTTGTTTATCTCACTGGTCACCGTCACAGAACTGGGTTTGCTAACAACACTGGAACCTACGCAAGAAAATAAAATATCACTGTTTTTCTAATGCCAGCAGCCTTTAAAAGTTTCTATTTGCAACAGAACCAATATCTCAAATCCTGGTTTAAGCTCATCTTCCCGGCCATTGCAGAGAATGTTATGGCCCAGGAACAGGACAGTTCTATTAGTATTCTGTCTCATGTTGAGATTATTAAAGTATAAGCTTTGATCTTCTCTTATCTGTTTAAGGACCTAAAACAACACCAGCCATTCATTTAGTTAACTGTATTAAAATAAGCAAATACAAAATCTACAAAATCACACTTTTAGTTGAGAAATATCAACCCCACCGAACAAACATCAACATCTACACATATTATATCCCAGCGATAACTACGTCTCCCAAGACTTTTTGTTGGTTTGCAACCATCACCCAGATGTACATACTTTCTATTTTGCCACACTGTGGACTTGAGAATTTCACAGCTTCTTTCTTTGGCCTCATGGGGCACCAGGAACCGTCTTCTTGGAATTTGATCTCATCCACATCTGAACATTCGTTAAGGATTTCCATAAAGAGCCTGAAAAATAAAAGCAGTTTCCAATTTTGATTCCAGGCTTTTGCCAAGTGAAAAGGAGACACAGTTGAAAAGCTGATTATGGTCACCTTCGACCCACAGCCTGTACTGGCACCCTAATTAGTCTTACCTAAACGTCTGCAATTACAGCCTTTGCGGACACCCAGACATCAAAACCTAGGAGAGTATCCCAACCTACCTATGCAATTCATAGATTTCCATACAGACATAGAAATCATTGTCTTAGAAACTGGGTGAAATTCGATTCCAAAGTTTAAGTTTAAATGTTAAAGTTAATTGCTTCAGAGACAGGGTCATATAAAAGGGAACCCTACCCCTGGATGTCACATTTGGGTTCCTCCACAGGAAATACGCTGAGGCTCAAGAGCTTCATGATGCAATTAGAAGATAAACTTATGTACTTCATTACATAGGATCAGAAACCAGCAGAGCCAAATACTTCCAGTCTAAAATATTTTGACAAAGAAAATAGCACGAAATGGCTAAACCTCAAGTCACAAAAGTAGCTATCGAGTACATGATGAGAAATTTCCAGTAATTTTGTACTCTGCAAACCCAGTCTCTTACCCATCTAATATTAGGCTCTCATAAGCTGCCTTTTTGTCACAGACAGGGCAGATCCATGTAGGCTTCTTTTCATTCATTTGAAGATAAAGAGCAGCATCAAAACACTGCAGGTGTGTGCAAGTCACAGCGCGGCATGGGATTGTCAGTCTCATTTTCCCCAGCTGCAGGAGATGAATTTAAAGAGTGTGAGAACAGAAGAGAGCAAAGCAGGCCTGGATGGCTAACAATTAAATCGGAGGTGAAGTAACTGTCTCTTCTCACAGCAGAGGTGCCCAGTGCTAAGGTCACTAGAGGCAAATCCACCCAATCCAAGCACATACGGTGCACTCGAAGGAACAATAAAGCCATCCCCAAAGTCCCCACCGAGTTGAAAACAGTCAGAAACATTTCTAATGGACGCGCGCCGATGTTATTCCTAAGATTTTGAACCCGCTTTATCATTCTCTTTCAGCCAAATATTTCATGGGATTTTGTGAGTTCCAACTATATTAGACTCAAAATGGCATTAGACCCATTTTAACATCTAACTTAAGCCAGTCACAAACAAGGCCAGTTTCTACCTGCGAAGAGAAACCCCAAGGCAGCATCACCTTGTTACAAGGAAATCCTTTTATTTCTTTTTGTTTTTGTTATAGCAATAGATGAGCAGATTTAAAGTTTTATTTATCACTGTGCCCTTTAATTATTCTGTCACCCTGCCCAATTATTTTATATTCATGAATTGGTATAAACCAGAAACCAGTGAAGCTCCTAAAGCAGCGCCTTTTAAAAGCAGCCCAACTGCACCACAGATGAATACACAAATCTGTACACGATTATTTCCTGCCATACTTACAGGACACGTCAGAGAAACCCGCAGACTGGTTGTGGCAATCTCGCTATCAGGATCTGCAGTTAGTTTTTCTTTAACTATTAAAATAAATTAAGAAATTAGACACCATTATTTAAAATTATAATCTTGACTTGACTGTTTCCAGCCACTTAAAAAAAAAAAAACAATTAAGCATCTAAGAAACTAGTTCATAGCAATATCAAACAATAGTTTTGAGTTTTTTGTAAGTGACTGGCAAACACTGTTCATCACAAGATTGTTTGATGTGCAGCAGATGCACCAGCCACAGTGGTTAGTGGAGCAAACTCAACCCAACATGTGAAGAGATGAAATAAAATAATCACCAGAGAGTGAGGCATGATGGCTCAAGCAACAGCAAAGAGAACCTTGGATACTCTGGGCATGGCCTTTCTTTTCAAAATGCTGCAAATTTCCTAAATATTACCAGTTCTAGTTTTAAAGAGCCACCAACCACCCTGAAAAAGTACAGAGATGCAAATTAATTTGACTTACTTAGTGCCCTGGAATGATCGGGGTTTCTGATACCTTTCATTTTTAGCCTCTGCAAAAGCATAGCTGAAGTGAGCTGACGAACAAGATACACAGACATGGAGTAACTCTACAAAAAAAAAAAGGATTAAAGATTAAATAGTGGTTTCGTACCATACTTCAACTATGACAACATATGACTATTTACACTTTATAGCATACAGTAAAAACAAAAATGTTGATTTTTTTTACTTAAAAGTTATGAAAATCATTGGCAGATGACTTCATTACTGTGAAATATCCCAATATTCTGCCAGAATCCTTAAGTACAATTGTTCTACTGCAATTGTGATTTAACTAAGAAGAATAACTCCACAACCAAGAAACAGTCTGGGCTCTTTTTTGGGAAAGATGATTTAGACTGATGACACACCTTCTCATACATGCAGTCTTTAAGAACTTGTCACATTTGTCTCCTAAATCCTTCCCTGTTTTTTCAGTGTCAATCTGTTAGCCTTTAAGCCAAGCCTTGTTACACAATATCTACTCCTCCAAGGCTGCCCACATTCCCCAGCATTTACTATTCTTCCCTAATTCACACCACTTGCTAGCTGCTTTTCCTCAGCCTTCACCATCTCTTCAAGGTCGCTAATGAAGAGAAAATTCTGGAAGTCACAGAATCCCAGGCTGGTTGGGGTTGGAAGGGGCCTCTGTAGATCATCCAGTCCAACCCACCTGCTCAAGCAGGGTCACCAGAGCAGATCACACAGGATCGTGTCCAGGCGGGTTGGAATGTCTCAGAGAAGGAGACTCCACAACCTCTCTGGGCAGCCTGGGCCAGGCTCTGGCACCTCAAAGGAAAGAAGTTTCTCCTCATATTCAGATGGAACCTCCTGTGCTTCAGTCTGTGCCCGTTGCCCCTCACCCTGTCATTGGGCACCACTGAACAGAGTCTGGTCCATCCTCTTGACACCCACCCTGCAGATATTTATCACATTGATAAGATCCCTCTCAGCTTCTCTTCTCCAGCTGAACAGCCCCAGCTCTCTCAGTGTCTCCTCATCAGAAAGATGCTCCAGACCCCTCAGCATCTTTGTGTCCTTCCACTGGACTCCCTCCAGTAATTCCTTGCCCTTCTTAAACTGAGGAGCCCAGATCTGGACACAGAACTGCAGATGTGGCCTCACCAGGGCAAAGCAGAGGGGGAGGAACAACCTCCCTCCACCTGCTGGTCACACTTTTTCTAATGCGCCCCAGGGATCATTGGCCTCCTTGGCCACAAGGGCATGTTGCTGGCTCATGGTCACCCCATTGTCCACCAGAACTCCCAGGTTCTTCTCTGCAGAGCTGCTTTCCAGCAGGTCAATGCCAACCTGTTCTGGTGCTTGAGGTTGTTCCTCCCCATGTGCAGGACCCTACACTTGCCCTTCTTGAACTTCATCAGGTTCTTCTCTGCTCAGTGCTCCAGCCTGTCCAGGTCTTGCTGAATGGCAGCAGCACAGCCTCTGGTGTGTCAGCCCTTCCTCCCAGTTTCGTCTCAGCAGCAAACCTGCTGAGGGTGCACTTGGTCTTTTCATCCAGGTCATTTCCACTCCCTGCCAGTCACCTTCATATGGTTTCTATACTGTCTGGGTATTACACAAGAATTTTGAACATCTGCTGCCTTTCTCCTCCTTTACCACCAACATGAAACCAGAGAACTTTACCTCTTGTGGAAAAGTGGGACAACCTCCAGTTTATCCACTTCCATGAGACTATGTTTGGCAGATACAAGGTGGGGAAAGAAAGCCGAGGTCAAGCAGGAGAGGCTGAGACCACACACAGCCCTGCAGCTATTTCAAGATTATTGTGCTTTATGATTGGGAAGCAACTGCTTAGATCTTGCCCTCCACCTCTGCTTTAGAAAAAACTCCTGTCAGCACTGCCATTCATTTATTTTCTGAAAATGAGCTTTCTCCCCAATATCTTTTTAAAATATTTTAGTGTATAAAAGCTTATACTGGAGTCTCACTTGGAAACATGTGGTGTCTCTGATCCACAGATTTTGATTTTGAAGAAAAATATAAGAGGTAAGCTACTTTGATAATTGAATCCAGAAAGATTTGCACAACTAGTGACAGAAAAACAACTAGTTCTTGACTTCCCAACAGCCGAAAAGGCTGCTGCAACAGCTCTTTAGACCTAGGAAGAATTCAGAAGTTCTTCTGTAAATCCATAGGGGGATTTCTAAACAGCCACACATTTTAAAGGATAATTCCATTTAAACTGTGACTAAACTTGGCACCAGAAAGCAACAGGTATCACATTTCAGTCACCACCCCTTTTATCTCCTGCCACCTGAAGGCCAGCATGCAGCTTTCCATGAAGTGGAAGCTCTCCATCCTTCCCCACATCAATTCAGTTCTCCCTCAAGTCACCCAAGTTTCCAGGAATACTCCTTCATTTGTAAGAATAAAACCACCCTGCTCAGATATCCTACAATACAAACAAACGCACCACACAAGTCTGGTCCAGCCAAGCGTGGCTGAGATCAACCAAGCCCAGGAAGAGCTGACACCAGCAGCGTGACACCTCCCCAGTAAAGCCCTCCCAGCAACCTGTCATCTAAGAGCTTTCAGAGCTGGAAATTCCACCCGTTTTGATTTATTTACAAGTGAAGTTTTATATCAATTCAGGGAGGCCATTTTCATGTAAAAAAGGAATATCAAAAGAATAAAGATGGAAATATCCATTAACTAGTTCTTCCTCTGAAACAAAAATTGCTTTTGTAAAATTGTTTGGTGTTAGAAAAGACAAAAATCTCAAAAGCAAATGCCTGTCTCCACCCCCACGGCCTTGGCACATCTGGTCCATTTAAAGAGCCTTTTCCAAAGGGCAGTTACAATAGATACTGAGAAATGCACCTTAGAAGACATAGTGCCATAATTTCATATTACAACACCATCAGGCTTCAAGCAAGAACTGAGGTTTTCCTTTTGTTGTTTTGTCACATTTGGGCTGCTTTGTACCATTTACACCACAAAGATTTTTGGTATTTTTGGCATACTTCAGCCAACACCTAACAGCAGGCTTTCTAATGTGAGTGAATTCTCTAAGAAAGTCTTTGCCATCTGTATGTAAATCTTCTATATATTACTGTAAACTATCACAACTCCAGCGCAAACTTTGTTTCCTGATGATAAGCTCAACCACCTCATACTAAACACTTGCTGGAACATGCCCTACCAGCAATACCAGGCAGCAGGGGAGAAGGAATGCTAAATTATGTTATTTAGATGACTTTCTGCATCCTACAGAAATTACATTTTACCTTTCCAATTTCAGAAGCCCAGGAAATGGTAATCTGGTTTGGCACTGCTGACGACAACCTAACTAGAGACGTTATATTCAAGGGGCGCCCAGGTCGCTTCTGTTCAATTCCGTTTTTTGGTGGTGGAGGGTATCCCTAGGGGAAGAAAGGACAAGGACAGTGTTAACAAGTCTCTCCGCTGTATTCTGAAATCTGCTGAACAGACTTGTTAGTTTTAAACAGACCTGTGGGACGCAGGTAAACCCAGAGGCTCTCTAGGCTACAGACTAAATTCAACACTTACTCTGAGAAATATCAGTCTTTGACAGTTTAATACCACAGGTCAACCACAAATTTACAGCATTTTTTGTTTTAAATGGTTTTACCAAAGTTCTGAAAAGGTAAAGGAGAAGACAGTTTTGGTCCAGGTAAGTTCACTGGAAGAATAAAAAGCCAATATTAATACTTGGTCCTTTTTTTAACTCCCTGATCCCACTGAAAGAGTGGGACATCACAAGGACACAGTAAGTCATGAAAAGTTAATTCTGTGTTTCACACCCAGAAAATACTTTGTTGATGCTATTTAGGAAACAATAAAGTCTTTGAACAAGAGCTCCACATCTCCTTGCTGTCTGCTTTGCCTCGCACCAACTACACCAGCTCCATCAGCATCAGGTTCTCATCTGTGCTTTGCCAGAGCTCCTGAAGAGCAGCTGTACATGAAATATCAGCTGTGTTTAAGTGCTAACAGGCTTTGCTGTTGTCTGCAGAAACAAAATAAACTAGATATTGTTTCTCAGCTTTGATGAAGACCTTCATAACCTGGACTGCTTCTCTGTAGCTTTATTTCCTATATGATGTTTGTGAACTGAATCAGGAGGCATCCTGTCCCCTTTTGCTTCTAGGCAAGCACCTACTCTCCAGCACATCGTGAGCAGAAAGTACTTGCGCTATGAGAGGGAGCACATGGACTAACTGCAGCTTATTCCTCTTGCCCTGCATATGCCACAAGGAAAGCAAGCCAGTCTGTAACAGAAACTCTGAAAAATCTCTTTTCTCAGCTCACACAAACAACCTGCAGTCCACTCACCTCAAAAACTCATCCTGCCCCAGAAGGATGACACTAAGAGATCACAGCCCTATGTCTTGCGCAGAACCAAGTGGCAGATCTAATTTAGTTCAAGACAGTGTTGTTCCATACAAGAAACTCTCCCAGAAAGGATATGCTGAAAACCCACAGACATATATTGTTTTACACACACATTCACAGCCTAGTGCTTGGAAACAAAAAAGTTACTTTGAAAGATGCTGATTCTGAAAATAAGAAACAGAAATAAAGAGCCTCTTCCACTCATCAATCAAGTATACCCGAGGATAATCACAGACTTTAAGCCAAGGAGGACTCGATAGTTGTCATGTCATTTCCTAGGTTTCCAAAGCAGCTCTATGCCCCATCCACACACTTCACCTGACAACCAAGCCCTGGCTGTGCCTTACCACCGCCCTTTGTTAACTTGGGACTTGCAGTGACAGAAAAGGGACTCAGAGCTTCTACCAGCAGGTCTGCTGGGCCAGAGCATCAACCAATTGCTGAAGAATTGTTTCTAAAATGGTTCTCACCCCAGATGATGAGTGACCCAGTAGGCACCAGGCACCCTACCACACGTGCTCTGCCTCAGAACATACCAGGCATGCGGCACAGAATTAACAGAATGAACATTCTGCCACTTATTTAATCAGACGTAACAGCTGCAGCCATTTTTAGAGCATATTTCCCAATTGCTCTGCTGCAGTAGGCTTTTCTCCACTATGGTGAATTTACAATGAGCTTATGTCAACAAAATCACATTCCCTGCAACATTGAGGAGTATTTCCACACATACTGTACCAGTCACAATAACCCTGCTGGTCTCCAACCTAAAATGAAGCTGCCTTGCTTTCAAGAGAGCAAGGATGCTAGTTCTCTTATATTTTCCAACTTTTACTTCTTTTTTTACAGAGTGCAGTGCACGTGCTTCATTTCAGTCAAGTTTTTGATGTCTTCTTCCATGGAGCAATGATCTTGCTATCAGATTCAATCTTGTACTCCTAGAACACTTTAGAATCTTCCTTTCCTAGCCTTCCAGGAGTTAAGTAAAAAGCATTCTGTTTGCCTATCACAACAGCACTGTTTAGTTAGGCTGCCAATTCTAGTGGCTGTTTGGGTCTCCAAGTCTTCTTGCAAGAACCATGTCAGTAAAAAATAGGTGGAATCTGGTAGAGCAAGAGAAAAAACTACCAACAGAAAGAGTGATTGCTCTTTTATGTGGCTATTTCCAGCCTGCCCTGACATATTTGGTTTTGCCCTCAAAAACAGACCCGTGGTGGTCTGCAGAGGTCCCCCAGGAAGAAAAACAAATTACCTTTTTGGACTTTTTCATTTTGTCTTTCCTACAAGAGAAGTCAAGAGAAGAAACACCTGCTGTAATGCATTACATATAAAATCCTTGTTACTAGACCAGACACCAACATGTAGGTATCTACATTTATTCCTTTTTAAGTCAGAACGCACACTAGAAGACGAGGACACAGTTGTAGAAATAAAACAAGACACCACGTTAGCATGAGTTGCCACAACCTGAAGCAGTACTGGCATGCTGGCGGCATTTCCCTTAAGTTTTTGGTAAGGATTGCAGCCAAGGAGATGACCAAGAATAATTTACAGACCTCTGCAGAGGCATGAACTGCTATACCAACAAAATACAAGACAGTACTCACTCAAGAGTTGTACAAATTGGCAATAAAGGCTGGCATCACGGATTAATTACCTAACACTAACACTACAAAGCTGGACCACAGTGGTCTTTGAGGAGAATAAGTTATCTTACGTTTCCTGCAACAGAAAGGAACCACGAGAGTGATGTGGACAGTGGCCGAATCAACAACAAAAATATTTGCAGGAGAACTCAGACTGAACTGTATTTGTCATTCAGCTCATACTGAAGGAGGAGAGGAACAGAACTTGCCAAGACAATAATCACTTATTCACTTTCTCACCTAAAGTTTCTGTTGAACAGATAAAAAGAGTCAGGATGTGCAGGAAGAACCTACAGGGTTTAGATCTAAAACAAAGCAAGAATCCAAGACTACAAACCATTTTTGCTGCAGCTGTGACATGTTACACACAAAATGGAAAGCATAAGACAGCATAGCAGGGCATAAATTATATTACCCCGCTTCCCCAAAAATAAGCCCTAGCATGATTTTTCAGGATTTCTGAGGATGCTATAAATATAAGCCCTACTCCAAAAGCAAGCCCTAGCTACAGTTCATTAAAAAGGTCAATTTCAATAGTGTCCAGGCAGTTATACATGTAAAAAGTAATGATTTTTGCTCCAAAAGATGCTCTAAGACCCTGTCTCATTTTCGGGGAAACAGAGTAGCAAGACTATGAGCCAGCAGACATTGATGTCCACAGGTAATACCAGACCCAGTTCTTTTTGGTGGGTTGTTTAAATAAAGAAAAAACTGCAGAAGAAAGGAGAGAATCCTGCAAGTTTATCACAGAGAACATAACCAGCATTTGCAGAAAACACTGACCAGAAAACATATGAAAGAAATCCACTTACACACTGAAGACAGAGAGAACAGCAATGCAATGGTTAAAGAAGTAGGGGGAAGAGAAGCTAGAGAGTCTCATTTGAGCTGAGCAGAGGTAAACAAAAAGCAGTGATGGTCACATATGGCAAGAGGAGGGGTACAGGACAACACATCTGACACCCCAAGAACATGACAAACATTCTCAAAGAGAGATTTCACACCTCATCTCCCCACACAGTGTTTTTCCAAATGCACTGCTGAAAAAACTCTCTGTACTACTACTTTTTTCATCTCCTATACATTTCAGAACGGGTTGCATAAGAGTTTCTCTCTGCTCTGTTGTATAAAGATGCCCATGCCAGAGATTTTTCAGGGATGAGTGCTTTTCGATTTTGTACATATTCAAACCTTGAGGTGACCCTGCCTACACCAGACACCAGTAGCTGTACAGCTCCCAACAGTGTCCTGTTCCTGTATCAGCAAATGCTGGGAAGCCCAAAATGCCTGTTCCTCTACAAACTTGTACACAAGAAGGTGATGCCATCCCCTCCTAACAAGAAGGAACTCAGGCCAACAGACAAATATAAATAGCCCAAACAGCAAGGGCTACTACCAATCCAGTCAAATAAATGCAGTTTGAAAACCCATGAGGAGGATTCCTCATGCAGACACTGGTTTGGTTTTGACATATTTTGTTAACTATAACAGATGAGGTTTGCTATAGGTGGCTGAAACACAATTAATCCATGCAGTTGCTGTAACTATTACTGCTATTAATTATGTTATCTCACACTGCAAATGTACAAACCATACGCCTAAGATTAACAAAGGAAGAAACTTGAGTAATAATAAGCAACTTGATTACTTTAGAAAGTTAACATTACAGAAAAAAAAAAAAACACAGCACAAGTCACAAGGAAACCACAAATATGTTTGAACAAGCTTACCGGCAATGGAAACAGCTTCCCATTAACTTTAATACACAAACTATTAGGGTAATTATCTTCTTGAGGGCAGCTTGTCTCCGCTAGGCATAACCTATATTCCCAAAAAGATAAAGCATAATTTTCGAAGTGTCATTGCATTCATATGTCTCCGCAAACGTCTAGGTTTCTGTTACATTAGTTTAGAAGTTAAGAGAACACCGAAAAAGTACCTTAGCTGAACCTGAACTGTGTAATCTCTCCTGCCTCCGGGCAAGAAGTCCCTGTGACAAAGGGGAAAATAGAAAAAAAAAAGAGATAAAAACTCACTTAGCAGATTTCATATTCCAGTCACAATCAGAAAGTACTGACATATATGCCCCAACATCACTAAACTTTGCTCTTGTTTTTCTTTTATTGAGCTATGAACAAGTCTTATGAGCAACACTTCTGTTTAGCTACTTAAGCAGGACTAAGATCATCATACTCAAGAGTTTATAGTATCAACAAGGTATGATGTTGCCAGAGAGGAAAATCCCGATGAATTCTCTTGGCTTCCACTATAGGTCTTGCAACAACATGAACGCTGAGACAAAAAATAAAAGCAGCCTTCCATTCCTGCAGCCAGGAAACACACAGGGGAAAGAAAAGCTTACCACCTCTCTAAACAGCCACAATTATTCAGAACTGAGTAATTGTTAACTCTTTAGTGGTGTAGAATTTACCTTAACTGCACATAATTTCTGTGCATAGTAGTTTCTGAAGAAAAACAGAAATTCAGCATAATTTTGCTGAGGATTATCACCCCACATCTGTTTATGCAACGCATAAAATGAACCAAAAAGTCCACACTTTATCCTGAAGTTTTGCAAAAGTTTACCTACATTATGCCACACTCTTCTTACCTGGAAATACAGATTTCTCTGACCTGCTGAGGTGACAAAGCAAAGATAAAAAACTTCTCTTGGAACCTCTGAATACTGCTCTGTACTAGAAAAAGAAGAGACATAAAAGAGGATTAACCGTGGCGATTAAAGTCATAAATTAAAACAGGATCTGCAATTGAATTTTGTCTAGAACAAGGTGCAAGCCACTGAATATACTCAAATTGTGCTTGAACTGCATGTAACTGTCAACAGGAAAGCAGTGGAACAAATAATTCATACAACTACATTCAAATGGCTTAATATCACATTACACTTCAGTACTAAAAAAGCTTGGCAAGCCATGTTATAATCAAAAACACACACAACAAAATACAACACTCGATATCTGGGGAAAAGGGTACCACAGAGAAAACGTTTAGAACTATTTTAAGGTACAACAAGAGAACGCACACCAGAAGTTATTTATGGAAAGCTGGAAAATTAATTCAGCAAAAGGTAAAGGTAACTAATCATTTGGGGAGGAAGGAAAGAAGCACAAGCCCTAATGCCAGAGAAGCCATCTAGACTTCACATCTGTGAATTAACCTTTGCTAGCATTTGGAAAAAAAAAGAATTCAAAAGAATACAACTTTCATATCAGAATCCTATTTGTCTGTCAGTGATAGGAAGCAGTAATATTTTAGTATTAAGGGTTCATAGTATGTACATGTTACTCTTCAACTTTCTTCTAACTTGAGAAGTTAGAAATCTTGACCTGAAATAAAGGTAGACTGGACTTGTTCAATAGTTTAAATTAACCAGCAAGGATGAATGCAAACATGGCACTAAAATTAAAAATAAACTAAACCAGGCAAATTTGGAAGACCTACACTGTCTTGTACATTGTGACATTCAGAGATTATGATCGCTATGCCCCGAAGACACAAAAGGAGTCACAAACATGAAACAGAATCCAGGTGGAGCAGACACACTCAGCAAGTTCCTCAAACAGTTCAAAACAACTACATTGTGCATATACGTGTGCACACACAGAGCATGGACAGCTTTTTATATATTTATTTTATATTAGCCTAGAGACTTCAAGGGAAAGAGGAATTTAAACACAGCTCTAACTATAATATGGTGACACCCCTAAGGAAGCATTTTCCTTTCAGGAAAAAAAAAATGATTGTTTCCAAAATTGAGGAAAACAGCTGCTAGAGAAATTTCTAGCACATGACCACCACCTCTAGATTATCATTGACCAGGAACAAAAGGTGTCACAACACAAACAGAAGAGACAACAGGCACTGTAAATAATGCTTGTTAGTAAAGTTTGCTGCTTTAGGCAGTCAAGGATGACCAACCATCAGTATATGCCTCACTGAGGTACAATTCACAGCCTAAAACACTATTATCAGTTAAGAAACTAAAAGGTTTAGGAGGATGCAAACAGCTTACAAAATGCTGTGGTATTTCTAAACAGTATTACTAAATAGCTCAGAAACACTTCCTATCATGCAAAGTAAGACAGGTTGAATTTCAAGACAGAAAACAAAGTATTTCCAAATAATTAAATGTGTGTAAGAGTGAGGAATTTTGAGTACACTAAACTGGGATTTCAGGTTATTTGGAAAACAAAGATCCACTGTATATTTTAAAAAACAATATGGCAATAATTAGTAGGCTGAGAAATCTTCACTAAACTAAGACCAACACCGAACTTGGTTTCACGAAGTATTTACTTCAGTACCAGACACCAGAACCTGCAGAACTGTTGCAGTGAGAGAAGTGTAAACTAAAAAGCCAGTGAACTTGTTCTCTTTACGTTGTTGCACCTTGTTAATTACTCACCCTGAAATCCTTTACTTGTGTCCCCCCCATTTGAGACTTCAGGTCCAAATCTTTCAGTCAAAAGTAACTTCAAGGGAGGCTCAAACTCTATATTAGAACACATTTCTTTACCAAGAGGCTGGTCAAACACTGGAACAGTTTTCCTAGAGAGGTGGTCGATGTCCCCAGCCTGTCAGTGCTTAAGGTGCATTTGGATAATGCACTTAACTATTGTTCTTTAAATTCTGGTCAGCCCTGAGGTGGTCAGGCCATCAAACAATCTTTGTAGGTACCTTCCAACTGAACTACTCTATTATTCAATCTTCAAAAGACAAAGATCTTTAATCACATAATATTAGCAGAAGAGAACAGTATTTTCTGAAGTGTGGCTTGGCACTTTTGGGGACAAGCAGCAGAGAGGGCAAAGGTAGCAATGAGAAGGGAAGGGAGCTTCCACTTTTCCCCAGCTGCAAAAATTTAATTAAGTCTAGAAATCACAAGCAACACCTATATCATGAATTACACAACCCACAGAGCTATTAAACACTTACCTAGACTTGTAGGTTTTATGAGCACGTCAAGCACATCATAAAAAGGGAGGCTCTTCAGCTGAACGTCGGGATGAACAGGTGGAATCGGAGAAGATGGCTGCTGCATCTCAAAGTGGGGCTTAGTGTCTTGGAGGAGCACAGAACTGACAGGCGAGGAAGGAGACTGAGGGGTGACTGAAGTGGAAGGGAGTGGGTGAATGCCAGCAACAGCCAGGTCAGGCTCAACAGGAGAGGAGCTACTGTCCAAACCAAAAACCGGAGGGTTTATAGCCGATAAGTCCGAAAGTGTTTCAATTGGCCTTGGGTACCGATACCTATAGAGTTCTCGGATTTTTAACTGAACTGCTGGGCTGCAGCCGCTCTTCACTAAGTGCAGTGCCCTCATCAGGAGGTCATGTTTCCGCCCGCTTTTATTACGGCCAGCAAACCCCAACAACATTTGTAGTTCAGAAACCCGAAAACTTGATACCATATTCTAGAGAGAAAAAGAGAGATAAGCACAGATGAACTAACAGCATCTCTTTCTGCAGGGAATGGTGAAGCACCCGAGTTTCCATCACTCCATGAGGTATTTCACAAAGATGGACCAAATTTCAAATATTATAGTGATTCCAAATCGGATTCATCTTTGTGAAACACCTTGTAGTTTCACACCTGTCATCCTGGATACTCACATACGAAACAGGCTGCCCATGGCAGTGGTGGAGTCACCATCCCTGGAGGGGTTGAAAAGGCGCTTAGGAATATGGTTTAGTGCCAGAATTAGGTTACTATTGGACTCGATCCTGAGAGTCTCTTCCAACTGAAATGATTCTATGATTCATATTCTTACCCAACACAACAGTATAGTTAGTTTAAAGAGAATAAACAAAGTGTCCAGGATGAAGGTTGAGTTTGGTGGTGTTACTGATTTCAAAGACTTCTGATTGTTTTCCCCACTTAAAAAAAAAAAAAAAGAAAGCAACCCATGCAGTGCCATTTTAGTCTAGAAAAGAGGAGGCTTAGAGGTGACCTCATCACACTCTATAACTACCTGAAGGGAAGTTATAGCCAGGTGGGGATTGGTCTCTTCTCCCAGGCAGTCAGCAATAGGACAAGGGGGCATGGGCTTAAACTCTACCAGGGGAAATTTAGGCTGGATATTAGAAAGAAATTCTTTACAGAGAGAGTGGTCAGGCATTGGAATGGCTGCCCAGGGAGGTAGTGGACTCGCCGTCCCTAGAGGTTTTTAAACTGAGATTGGACATGGCACTTCGTGCCATGATCTAGTAAACAGACTAGAGTTGGACCAAGGGTTGGACTCGATGATCTCTGAGGTCTTTTCCTACCCAGTCGATTCTGTGATCTTAAATTCACAGCCAGAAGCATAAGCTTTATCACAAAATCTGTCTCATTTCATTAAACAAAAAGTCAGATGAATCACTATTACCACCTTCCTTCCAACACATTTTAAGACATAAAATAGGCAACTGTTAAAGTTCTATGTAGTTTATTCTGAAACAGCCTTTAGTTTATGCAGCGTGTTAAATGCACACGTGAACAAAGACAGGCACATCAGGTTTCACTCCTGAAAGGACAGCACAGCAAGACAGACACTTTTTTAAAAAGCTACGTTATATTGTTCCAACAAACTGTTTAACCAACTTAACTGATTCAGCCAGAACGTCACTGTTGTGTTCTTTTTGTATCATGTTCTGGTACTGTGTGACACAGAGATCTCTTCAAAGGAAATAATAGTATTTACTTAGTTATCACGGTTGTGGATGACTGAGGATTGAACTTTGAAGTTCATAAAGATTCTCATTAAAAAAAAAATAAATTAAACAAGAAATAAAAAACACACTATGCAAGAGTAAGCGATCTTTGCCCCATATTATGACAAACAAGTAACTTAACACAGGTGCATAATTTCATATTTTTTCGAGAAAGCTCTCTTTTCAGAGGTATAAAACTGTCCAGAATTCTTCTAGGCAATTTCCTTCCTATTTCTTTGAGACTCTTCCACTGTAACCAGGAGGTTAAGTCGTAAAGATGAAAGAACATCTGACTTTAATCTGTACTACTGTACCTTACCAACTCCAGACTCGAGGACCAGCATATGAAGGACCTGACAGAAGGCATGAAGTAGTAGACATCTGGGATCATAAAAAATATTTAAAGAACAATTCAAAAGCGTATTGTTGCCTTCAAACAGTAGCCCAAAATACAGCATTGATTTCAGAAGAGATACAACTCAAAATGCCATGTTTTGGGTTTACCTTCCCTAATCCTTACTATGCAGTTGAAGAGTGTAGATCCACGTATCCCAACACAGATCTGAGCTCAGCTGAAGTTTTAACACAACTATGCTACAACCATATACTCAGCCACCAAAAAACCTCCAAAATGGTCTGAATGCCTCCTGTGTCCCCAGCTATTTGCTCCCTAGTCTCTCCTTAGTGTTGAGAAAATTGTTTTTACAGTAAGACAGACCAGGGAATTGAACCAGATGAAAACTGAACTTGTACAAGCAGCCAGGACCCGCCTTTTCAAGGGACACATTATTTGCACATCTCAAAACAACCATCAAAGATACTACGGTCATACTCTCATCACACCCCCCACCTCCTCATTGTGTAGGGGATGAGAGTATGCCATTGCAGACACTGAAATTCAATATTTTCAGACAGCCAGTTTGGGTACAGCAAGGTTTCTATTAAGTAGCTATCACGAAGCAACCGGGATTCCCCCAAAACTCCGGTGATAAATGCACCACAGACATAATCGCCAGTTAAAGGAGAGACCAACAGCAGATGTCACTCTAATTTCACCCTAGAAACTTCTCTGAACACCAAAACGATACAAGAAAAGAGGAGACTAAGACAGAAGTACACCCAGTTTGCAAGCTGCTGGAGGTTCGTTTCTGCCTGTCCTTCCCCTGCTACATTTCCTTACACACACAGTCAAAAAGGGTGAAGAAAAAGTGTTTCAGTATTCATAAAAAGTAGCTTGAAGTACTGTAACAGCTTTATAGTCATGGCACATAAAAGAGAAATTGTGTTAGCTGTAAAAGATAATACTGATATTCAAGGCTTTACTAAGAACTTCATGTTACGTGCTTCCATAGATAGTTGCATAAGCTTGATAGCAACGTCAGCATGATTCTGGATTCCATAATCAGAATGCAAATGAATAAAATAATCCTTTACACAGCATCTATTGCAAAATACTGTCTATTATCCTGCCTGCTGTCTTCTGTGCATTCCTGCAAGTTAATCAAGGTGAAATGTGCAGTCAATCACGCCTCAAAACAGCTCACATTTTATGTGGAAATTCCACAAACTAGCATTTTGTTACAAGATGGATTTTGTTTTATTAGAAGACACAGGCTGGCTTCAATACCATAGTCAGCAAGATTTGAAATTGTCACCTCCATTAAAAATGGTTGGGAGTACAAAAAAAACCCACATAGTTTCGTCCATCAACACAAAAATCTTACATATGCCTTTGAAAGAAGTCTTGCAAAAGTAAGTTTTACTGGTAGTAATTAAACAACGGCTTTTGCAACATTTTTCCCCCTAAAGGAAATTCTACATTCTCTTTAAGGCAACAACCACCACATGCATGGAAATGCATTGAGTCTGATCTACACGTTTTCACTTATTGCTCCATTTACAGACATATCAAAGTGGACACTCGTAATTAACAAGGTTTTATGAAGCATGAGTTATGCTTGAGAGCATTTATAATTACGGTGGAAGACAGATATTACTTTTAACAGACTGTACCAAGTTGGGCGTTGGACTAGATGAGCTTTGAAGGTCCCTTCCAACCCAAACTATTCCATAATTCAAGTTATTTTCTTTCAGGGTTCCGGAAAAACTGTAGAAGACTGTAGCCTAGCTATTAACATGCTTTTCACATCACTGCATTAAGACATTCAAGTTGTGTCATGTAAATGCCATCAGTTTCCTCTTCAGAGGAGTTCTTTAGAGCCGCACAACCTAATACAAAGCTTTTTTAACACAGAAGACCAAGGCCATTTCATTTTTACCGTTTGTCCAGGAATACAGGGACTAGTTGGACAGACCTTTAAGGAAGGAAATCAGACTGGATAATGCAAGTACTTCTATATTTCAGAAACTTTTTTTCCACTGAAATTCATACTTGAAGGTCATAAGAAGTTTCACGGGGTTTTCTTGTTTCTTACTGTTAAACTATAGCAACTGTGATTCATAAGCAGAAGTATTGTTCTAAAGCATTAAGCTGTAGGTGTATCTGGAATGGCATTCATTTCACAGGGATCATGATGTTAAGGAGTCCAGGATATGCTGACACACTGCTAAAATTAAGGGCAAAGTAAGCAACCTAACACTTCTCTCAAACAAGAGCTACGTGCACAATCTCCCTGCCAAAGCTACCTGCAATTTTAAAAGTCATTGTACTTATATATGTAAATATGAAGACAGCAAGAATGCATGTTAAATTCTTGACATATGTCTACAACAATTACCAATAACTGTAGCTTCTAGGGCAACTACAACTTTCACAATAAATTTGCATGCCTACTGATTTGTAACTGGCTAGAAATGTGTAATATTGGTAAGAGAGAGCAACTTGTGCCTTGGGATGGCTGAAGACCTCCATGCTGACCCTAAATACAAAGGTATTCTGGAAATTGACGGAAGCAGATAAAAAACCACAAGTCCTGGGAAAGAATGAGGAGGTCACAAGTTAAACCTGTGTAAGTCATCCCAAACAGTAAGAGCAGCTCTGAAGAACACAACGGTTGGTGCTAACAGCACGACGATCAGGTCGTCACTATTATGGGGATTTTTCTTAGGACTAACTCTAGTCTGGCTCCTAACTTGTGCACTAGTCTTTGAAGCTGCATGCACTTAATATAACAGCGAAAATCCTAAATCAAGTACTTATGTTCTTTTCACTTAAGATGCTCAAAACAAAGCTTGACTCCTTTCATTGCTGCCTCACTTCAGTACCATAAATTACATTATCTCCTTCCTCTCTGCTGTCACTGTACCTCAGCGTAATCATTGTTAATTATTCTAGAAGTGTGTTAAAAAGTGACTATGTGCCTATTGAAAACAGGGGAATTACATACAGATACAAGATGACCTTTGATAAAATACTGTTAATGACCTATAATAATGTACTTTTATCTTATTTAACACACTCAACATTACCTGCAACCTAAAGATCACTACATCATCAACAGGAATGTTTCAATATCTATTCTGACCATCTTTTAAAGTTTATCCCAGATCAACATGCAGAATTTGATTTCTACATCAAACCCCCAAAGTGTCTGGCATATACAATACAATGATATTAACACAGCTAAAATAAAACAGAGTACAACAGAGTGCTTGGCAACAAGCTCAAAGAGGACACAGGACAATAGCTCTGTGTTTTTTTCTTAGCTAACAATTTAGCAGCAAGCACTGCTTCACCTGGTAAAACGGCAAATATTGTGCATTTAAACTGGAAAAATCAAGAGGAGTGAAAAGACACTGAATCTACTATGAAGAGGAGATCAAATACATACAAGAACGAGATTTCAGTTTCTGCATTTGAATATGGTATCCAAACCACATTGCTCTTCACATTTAAATCGCAACACTTCAGTACTGGATGTGTAAGATCAAAAATCAAAAGCGGGACTTTCAGCATTTATAAACCCTGATTTTCCAGTAAATTTTTTATAATTTCTCCCTCCACTTAGAACATATAAGCACACTTGTATCTTTTCTCACTAAGTTTTTTTCCTTGGTAGCCGTGAAACTAATCACTAATGTCACACAAGTTAGTTTTGGCACAGGCATATTCATTCTCCTATGAAGAGCTTTTACTTCTCATAAAGATGAAGCCAACACATTACTTCAAAACCTGATTAAATACAAACTGCAAGACTGAAGCTGTTGTCTTCTAAACTGAGGATCTGCAACGTTTCAAGGATAGTGTTCACTCTGTATTATTTGGTTCCAACTTAAAGTCAGGATGCTAGGAGAAACTTAGGGGACCCAAGAGATCTTCTCTCCAAGTAATAATATGTAACCCATCCTATTATCTGGAGGATTTTGCTGGGATGAAAACCAAAGTCAAACTTCAGTGAGATCAGAATTTGTTGGGAGCCGGAATAATTTTCTCACAGACAGCTCTCAGAAGGAGCTGTAGTTCCCCACTCCTGGGCCAATTCTGTTCAAACTGCTGTTCAAATTCCATCTCTGGCCTCCACACCAGATTGCTGACTCCTGTTCCGTGTCCATCTACACCTGTGTGACCCCTCTGACATTCACTGGGCTGCTCAGGAGTGAGGATTATGGATAAAGGCGTGAGCCGTGCTTAAAACCACATCTGTAACCAGCAGGTCTGGAAACCGTGTCTCAAAATATACAAGAAACATACAGTTGTGCTCACCACATCTTCTTGGCAACTCCCTAATACTTCAGAAACTGGTACCCTACAGAATTCAACAAACACTGTTAATTAATTAAGGGTTAATCTGAAGGTCTGGAATAGTAAACCTTATACTTGAAATTATATCTTATATCTTATATCTTGAAAAGTACTGACTATGGTTACAGCTGCTTCCGAATCCCTTAACAAAACTGAGTATTTCCAGAAGGAATGGCCTAACAGCCTGTTCCTTTGAGTTTCTTTTTTTTCTTTCACTACAGTCTCTATTATAATCCTTTGGTCACAGGTCCCCAGAACTTTCAGTCTGAAGATGCAGAGGATGTCAGAGATGGTACTAACAAATATTAAAATGACCATTTGCCCTGAGAGTATAAAAATGCTGGCCCTCCATGTTTCCTTCAACAACAGGATTTAAGAGAGAATTCTGGCCTCCTGCCTTCAGTAAGTCCTTAAGAATTTACTGAAATAAATCCAACTCTCCAAATCACCCTGTTGGCCTTTTATAAGGCAGGTAAAGATCTCATACTACAGGAAACAGCAATCAACAAGAAAGCAGCAAACAATACTACCATAGAAACATCCCATACATTAATCTATAAAACAGCAACTTAAGATCACTCCTAAAGATGAATTAACGAAATCTGTTGCTGGAAGGGGGTGTCTCTTTGGCCAAAAGCAGGAAGAATTGTTTGTCTGAAGAAAAAACTAAACCTGCAAGCCAAGTGCCTGGTATTCAAGCAGACACAAATATACCCTCTTCAAAAAAAAAAACAACCAAACAGCAGTAAAGGACTTGAAGACACGAGGCAGTCTGCTATATCAAAAAAAAAAACAATCTAGAGCTTTCCCCAAATGGATCAATAACTACTATCAGCTGGAAATTGAACACTTAGAGAAGCTCCAGGCTAATAGATCCATTTCACAGGCACTCCAGTTTACAAATAAGATGAATGGGAATGCCACTTCTCAGACTAGTATTTTTTTTAACTATTGATATCTACTATTTTTAGTGACAAAAGGGCACTGTAGTAGTTGGCCTGAAACCCAGTTCCCTTTTCCCTCCATATTTCTGTGTTACTTTTGGCAAGAAACTCAGATGTGTATATAATTTCAAAGGTATTTAGGTACCCAACTCCCAAACAGAGTCTCCCAATACTCATGCATATCTAGGCAAGTGATTATGGTGCTTTGGAAAATGCAGATCAGAGCTCCAATTCAAGCCTGGAGGAGCTACACAAAGAAGAGTTATCTCTTCTACAAACTTTACACTGAGGGTTTAGCCACCTACGTAGCTACACCCTTCAAAAGACATAAGAAAGAGGGCTGAAAATTAGTCAGGACGCTAAACAAAAAAACATGTAAACACAAATTTAACTTAGGAAAAACTAACCCAACCCTTCTTAAAGCTAGGACTGAGATAGAGCACTGTCGTCCTAAAATGAAATGCAATTATTTCTGTGAGGTTTTTATAACCGAGCTCCTCAGCTACACTCCATCTCCTTCAACGCAAGCCCTGTTAAGTGCTAAAAGAAGCTTCAGCACAGGAAATTCTCTGGAGATGGCAGCACATTTCCCACTGTTGGTGTATGGGGATATAGCGGAAGATTTGGCGAGGAGGTTAGTTAAATGTAAATACACTCAGGTGACTTGCACCTGTCTGTAGAAAAAGCACATACATTACACTAATTGTTTTACTGAGCTTGTGTGCTTGATGAGTAGAACCCCTGTGTTAGATAACATAGGCCTGTGAGAAACTCTAGTCACCTGTCCTGGTTTTGTTAAAAACAAGTTTCTCTTTTAGTGAATTTGCCTGTCAGCTAAAGCTTCATATTAACTGCGTTTTCCCGGAGAACCAGACACATGTGTTGGTAAACCTAGCAATGGAATGCGAACTTATTGATAAGCATGGATGGACATCTTGCAAGAGGGGCAACAAAAAACAAGTGACCAAGAAACTGACCAACTGTGTATAACATTCCATTCACATCAATACTTCATATAAAAGCGGGAGATCACGAGGATCTTGTCCCTTTTCCTTTTCCCTTCTGCTTATGGCCGACATTAGGAGAGGACCTTGCTAGTTGTCCCTGTGAACTGAGGCCTAGTGAGAGACTGAATCCAGCTCCAGTTGGCTGCAGAGTCCAGTCCAGGACTTTGGTTGCCGGCTCTGCAGTTGCTGAGACTTTCAAGATTGGTTTTAAATATTTTGTATCATTTTCTCTATTCTTATTAGTAGCCTTAGTAAAACATCGTTAATTTTTCCAACTCGCTTCTCTGTCTTTCTTTCCCTCCCAATTACCTGTCCTGAGTGGGAAGTGGGGAGAGGGAGGGGCAAAAGGGAGCAGTGGGGGAGGAGAGGAGGTTAACAATACATCTGCCAGGGTTTTATTGTCACCCCGCAATCTAAACCCCCGACAGCACCTTATCACTATGTCTGAGATTCCTGCTTTGTTGTGAGAAAGAGCGGGAGGCTGCGCCTGCCTGAAGCCTTGAAATACAGGCGAGCTCAGCAGGCCCCGTGATCTTCCAGCAGGGCTGAACTGACCAGCGCCTGCGTCCCCGCTTGTGTCACCTCTGCCTGCGAGCTTAGGTGTGGCTGCAGAGATCCTCCAGTAGAGAGGGAACTAAAATAAAACCTGCTCTTTGCAATGCATCCGTGGCCTCTTGCTCTTCTTGCAACGTGCCTGCGTATGTGTACACAGTTGGTCAGACTACAGTCAGTTCAGCCAACAGACCCTTCTCTGCACTAAAGGCTAACTCACACTGGTTCCTATTTAACCGGCTTTTATTCCCTCTGTAGGAAAGCCTAGGTCAGAAAGGGGGGGTCAGTGTTTGCAGGGTTCCCTCGGCGGCACTTCTGCAGGTGAGGATGCTGCAGAAAAGGCAACGTTAGAATCAAAGAATCATTTTGGTTGGAAGAGACCCTCAGGATCATCGAGTCCAAACATAACCCAACACTATCACTAAGCCACATCCCTAAGAACCCAATTTAAACGCCTTTTAAACCCCTCCACGGATGGTGACTCCTTCTGAGCAAAGATACAGATTGATCAAGAAACGTAAGGAAAAAACAGAAACAATGTAGTCAGCTCTTTGTGTACACACCTTCAAATATGAAAGGTCACCCCCACACATCGAAAAAAGAAAAAATCTATTGCAGAAAAGTCCACAAGAGCAATATAAAAGACATTCAAACAATGATCAAACAGGTCTGTAAAAAATACTGGATTTCATGCTTCGCAGGCACAGTTTTCCCGGTTAATGAATTTTCAAAGAGTCAATAAGCATTAGTATTTCCAAAAAAAAAAAAAAAAAAAGAAAAGAAAGAAAAAACAACACAAAAAACAACTGGTTAATTATTCAGCATTCTCCCTTCAGTTTGCAGTCAGGGCACGGCGGCTCTGGGCCCTGCCGAGGCGCCATGCGAGGCGCCCAGCCCCCAGAAAAGGCTTTTAAAATGTCGGGGTTGGGAGGGAAAAGGATCCCCCCGACAGCACAACGCGGGCCCCACCCGCCCAGGTGACAGCGCCGGTTCCCCTCAGGCACATCCCGCCGCCCCCCGCTTCCTCCGAAAGAGGCCTCGGTGCTTTCTGGCCGTTACGAGCGAAAGGAGCTGCCGGTTCACACCCCCACACACACACAAACACCGAGGGGTGCGGCGGGGGCTCCTGTGAGGAAAAGCCGGGGGGTGGGGGGGCATCGCTTTTCCACACACACGACCCCGTACCCCCCGTCCCGTGTGAACGGCCGGGCGACATCTTGCCGCTCATCTTCCCCCCGCTCCGCCGCCTCCCTCTCCTCTTCTCTCCCCTCCTCACCCGTAGCTCCTCGAACTCCGCCATTTTCTACCCGCTGCCGCCGCCGCCGTCACCGGGCGCCGCCGCCACCATCGCGCAACCTGCGCGCGCGCCCCCGCCACGTGACGCGGGTGGGCGGGGCCTCCGGCTCCAGGCGGGGAATCGTGAGGTAAAAGGGAAAAGCGGGGGGGGGGGGGGGGGGGGGGGGGGGGAATCGTGAGGTAAAAAGAAGTGAGGGGCATTGTAGGACCTGTATATTTCCCTGTGTCTGTTTATAGCGATTTTTTAAAGCAGTGTTTTTGCTTTGAAGAAAACGGTATAAGACCAAAAAAAAAAAAAAAGTATAAGACAAAATCATAAGGTAAAAGAAGGAGTAATCGTGATGTAAAAACAGTTTTTTTTTCAGTGCACACACACAAAAAGAACAGCAAATAACACAGTCTTGCCATTAGTAGTGTATTCACTTGAAAAGTTGGGCTTGTGCTGTGGTTTTTATAACCTGCTTGGTTTCATCCATCTCATCAAAAACATCCCCATAATTTGTGTTATAATGGCGATGTGACATGTTTTATTAATAAAAAATGAAGCTAAAAATGTCACTAAGCTTCAAAACACAATAATGGGTTTCCTGCTCTATGGGAAACGTTGAGGCATTTACAGAAAAATAAACATCGCGGTGCAGCTGAGAATATTATTTTCAAAAGCAGCCAGAGATCATTATCTAGTCACAATAATTACTTAGTCACAATATTCAGTTTTATTGGCAACTGGGCCGTTAAACCAAACAACCGATTTATTGCAATTAAAAAGAAAATGCAAAGGCTAAGCCAGCAAACAGGCCAGCAGCCAAACCGACTCAAACGAGAAATTGGAGAGGGACACTGGAACAAAAAAAAATGTCTGAAATGCAAAATATATTTGGCCATATTCACCAAAATCAATTTTTTGGATGATTGACTGATTCAGAGTGGTAACTACAACTATTTCAGAACAAACTCTGAGCTCCTTAATGGGCCAAGATATGGCCCACATCAGCAGCAAGCTCTGCCAGGGGAGAATCCAACACAATTTTGGGAACAAATAGTTGAACTTTTATAGAGGATAGTGACACCCACAACCACACTGGCTATGGTCACTCAGTATCACGACAGGATCTGGACACATAGGAACTCAATACTTAAAATTATTAGTGGTAATTCCGCAACAGCCTTTTGAGGCAGACTTTCCTTTTTATTTACTGTTAGCTAGTCCAAGATAAACTCTTAGTTCTGCCAAAGTTTTTAACCATAACCACATATAGCTGGCACTTCTCTGCATAAACTAGTTCTGTGCTTGCCCTTATAACAGCAACTTCCTTGAAGATTTAAACGTAAGGACTTTATTATATTTCAAACCCCTTTTATCAGTTGTCGAGGGTTTGGATTGCGGGGTGACAATAAAACCCTGGCAGACGTATTGTTACCCTCCTCTACCCCCCAATTCCCCCTTTTGCCCCTCCCTCTCCCCACTTCCCACAGGTAATTGGGAGGGAAAAAAGGACAGAGAGAAGAGAGTTGGAAAAATTAACAATGTTTTACTAATGCTACTAATAAGAATAGAGAAAATAATACAAAATATTTAAAACCAATCTTGAAAGTCTCAGCGACTGCAGAGCCGGCAACCAATGTCCTGGACTGGACTCTGCAGCCAACTGGAGCTGGATTCAGTCTGTCACTAGGCCTCAGTTCGCAGGGATGACTAGCAAGGTCCTCTCCTAATGTCGGCCATAAGCAGAAGGGAAAAGGAAAAGGGACAAGATCCTTGTGATCTCACACTTTTGTATGAAGTATTGATGTGAATGGAATGTTATACACAGTTGGTCAGCTTCTTGGTCACTTGTTTCTTGTTGTCCCTCTTGCGAGATGTCCATCCATGCTTATCAATAAGTTCGCATTCCATTGCTAGGTTTACCAACACATGTGTCTGGTTCTCCAGGAAAATGCAGTTAATATGAAGGCTTTAGCTGACAGGCAGAATTCACTGCAAGAGAAACTTGTTTTTTAACAAAACCAGGACATCAGTCAAAACCAGGGATTCACAGCTCAATAAATCACGCTGTCTGCCGCACCACTGCACAAGTTCAGCTCTCAAGCCCATCAAACATTTCTTTTTCCTTGCAATTCAACACCAGGCTAAAGGGACGAGCTGTGGGTTGGGATCTCTTCGATCATAAAAGCCCACACCAGATCAAAGCCTTCTCTCTTCTTTCAGCACACCCTTACATGTTTCTTCTTTCAAATACAATGGGAAAGTCATCAATGTTCCAACTCACATCAGCACTGAGCTTTTTTTTTCTCTTTATTCTCATGTGTACTCACCTCTCACTCCATAACCACATCTTTCAACCTTCCCATTCATCTCACCCCCAGTATCCACTGGGATAAGAGCAAACAGATTATAGTTTGTGGTTTTAACACCTCACATGCATAAGATAATGAGAGTTAACATATTAGCTTACCCCTCTCCAAGACATAATTTCATACTCTGATCTTATAGGCTATCACTGCAGCAGTTGCTAGTTTGTTGGTTTGTTTTTCCCAATCGGCTCTAATTAAGGTAAGAAGGGAGCCTGCAGATGCTAAGCACCCTGCCCCTAAATGGAGTTAGGCTTGTTAGGAAAAAAAAGAAATACACCTGGGCTTCAACCTTCTCCAGTAATCTTCCTAGGACTGTGCACAGTACGTCCATACAAGCCCTGACTCTTTCCACATTGTTAGCTACTGAAATAGGGACATTGGATCATCAAAATAAACTCTCCCTGCTTCCCACATACACACTGAAGAGAGTTTAAAAAAAAAACCAAAAACCCAGAGCATCCTACAGCTGTTCCCAGCACTGCAGCAATTACACTCCTCAGCATAATACCTCAACAAACTCCTCCTGTGCTGCTTAACCAGCTGGAATATGAATCACAAGCACTGACAAGATTGAGATGATGGGATTGAAGGTAGATTTTGTATGTATATGTGCGGTGTTTAAAGGAAATAAGTTTATGGGGCTTCTCAATCAGCTTTCCTATCCCTTAGCCATTTATTTTTTAATGTAACACTAGAGAAAGTGGATGGCAAAAATGTAAAGGGATGGTACTTAATGCATGGAGGCTCGCAGGGCCCCTTAGTTGCTCTGCTGCCCCTAAAAATGTGGGCTTTGACTAGTAGATGCTCTCAGATGAATACTTAATCTATTTATTGGAAAGAAATAATTCATATAGGTGTTTTGTATCTGCACTTTCTATGCAGCTAATTGACAAAATAGAGCTTAGATGGGAAATAATCTATCTGTTATGTCAAGACATATTAACTAAAGTAATATAGACAAAATGTAGGTTAGAAATCTGATTTGTTCTTTATTTTTCTAAACAGTTTTGATGATGAAATACATGTTAATTAGTTTGACTTGCCTATCGTAGCATACCAGGGTGAGGCACCTATTTTTTGGTTATTAGCGCAGCAAGGAAATATTTAAACGTTAGCTATAAAGTTGTTTACCTGCCCATTGTTATTGTTATTAAATGATATCTGTTGAATGTAAGGCCTAGATAACGAGTACCCTAGCAAGGTTTCTTTTTAGGTTCTTGAACTGTTTGTGACACTTTGATGCTACCAATCAGCGCTGTTCAGCTGCAGAGATCTGCCCTTGCAGATTTAACCACCTGAGCTTTCCTGGGGCTTTCAGAGTCCTGAACGCAGGCTCCCAGACTGTAACAGTGGGTTAGTCTCCAAAGACAGTTTGAAAGATTCATTCACAAACATATGGTGGAAATTACCCTCAAGTTTGCATTCTAAGGATTAAAGAGTCGCTCTTTCTGTCCATCAAAACAGCAGCAAACCACACATCAAGGTACTACTACCTCTTTAGGAGACATGGTAGAAAGCTCTCTAGTTAAGCAAAGCCCAGAACTCAGACTATTCTCTCAACAGCAATTATATGATCTTGGAAACTTAATTGTCATGGGTTCAATCCTAACTTCAGTTATAGGAATTTCTCTTTCCAGGCTATAAAAAAGAAGCGCCCAATAATGGAAGATGAATGCATTACTCTACTACCGCATTAACACCACGATATTAACCACATAGTCTAGTAGGAGAGGACAGGAACATTAATCTGATCCACTTTGAAAACTTCATGTTTTATTGACAAATTTAATTAAAAATATATGTATTCAATCACATGCTTAACAGGATGAAACTACATTCAATTTGCAGTGCAACTAACTGAGCAGTTAACATATGCTGAAGTCCTGTTTTTGCATAGGATAACCTTGACATATTGGGAGTGCGAAGGGTTAGAAGAGGTATGTGCAGTTGGAGATACTTAGTGAAGAGAGCTTGAAGGAAGAGAAACCTTGTGTTGCTATATACTGGACTGGAAAGATTTAAGAAAATGGCTGCAGAAACATTCTTGAGTAGGAACAGGGTTGCACCAAAAGGTTATACTGAGGAGACAGCATTTGGAAGAAGGTCTGGACATCTGCAGAACGTGTGTTTGGGGATGCTAAGCAGGCATAGCATGGTGTGAAGAATCTAGTAGTTATCCTGTTTAAGAACAGCTGGTGGAACAGCTGAGTAGCTGCTGGTCCACAATGAGCAGGACATGGTGGGGGGAAGCTCTCATGTACCGTGGGTGTTTCCAAAGGATTATTCTTCACACCTCTGACCTCTCCTGTCCTCCTTCATGCACTGTTCTTGGCCATCAACGAACAAGCATTTTGCAGACTCTAATCTCCCTTCCGTGTATTTTCAGGGATTTTTTTAATGTTCTCCTGCAGCTGAGGACAGTTACCAGCAGGCACAGATCACCCCAAAAGTAATTCACATCCTGAACCCAGAAAGCTGCACTGATCTGGATGAAGAGACCAGGTGCACCCGCAGCAGCTTTGCTGATGATACCAAACTGGAAGTACAGGCTGACACACCAGAGGCTGTGCTGCCAGCCAGCAAGACCTGGACAGGCTGGAGGGCTGGACAGAGAAGAACCTGATGAAGTTCAACAAGGGCAAGTGTAGGGTCCTGCACCTGGGGAGGAACAACCCCAGGCACCAGTATAGGTTGGGACTGACCCGCTGGAAAGCGGCTCTGCAGAGAAGGACAACAGGGTGACCATGTTGCCCTTGTGGCCAAGAAGGCAAATGGTCCCTGGGGTGCATTAGGACAAGTGTGACCAGCAGGTGGAGGGAGGTTGTTCCTCCCCCTCTGCTCTGCCCTGGTGAGGCCACATCTGCAGTTCTGTGTCCAGTTCTGGGCTCCCCAGTTTAAGAAGCACAAGGAATTACTGGAGAGAGGGACACAAAGATGCTGAGGGGTCTGGAGCATCTTTCTGATGAGGAGACACTGAGAGAGCTGGGGCTGTTCAGCTGGAGAAGAGAAGCTGAGAGGTATCTTATCAATGTTTATAAATATCTCCAGGGTGGGTGTCAAGAGGATGGACCAGACTCTGTTCAGTGGTGCCCAATGACAGGGTGAGGGGCAGCGGGCACAGACTGAAGCACAGGAGGTTCCATCTGAATATGAGGAGAAACTTCTTTCCTTTGAGGTGCCAGAGCCTGGACCAGGCTGCCCAGAGAGGTTGTGGAGTCTCCTTCTCTGAGACATTCCAACCCGCCTGGACACCTTCCTGTGTGACCTGCTCTGGTGACCCTGCTTGAGCAGGTGGGTTGGACTGGATGATCTACAGAGGTCCCTTCCAACCCCAACCAGCCTGGGATTCTGTGACTTCAACAAGGGCTTTCAGGTGCTCAGAAGAGGGCCCTTCTCACAGCCCTGCGTTCCCTCAGCACCAGTACACTGACAACCTCCATCTTAAGGCCCACCGCCATCCTTGACGCAACAAACAGATCCCACTCTGCTTCTCCCCGGGCACACCTCGCCTGTGAGGTGAGCTGGACACGTTCTACAGTGGGCTGCGCTAGGCTAGGCTGGGCTGGGCTGGTTCGGTCCGCCTAGACGGGTCCCTCAGCTCAGCATCCCGTCACTCCCCCCACAGCCCGCCAAACCGCTGTGCTCCCCCACTCAGGTGAGCCTAGAGGCGATTGGCCGGCCTTACTGCCAGCCCCGCCTTCTTCCCCAGCGTTATTGGCCCGTCTTTTAACGGCCACCTCCGATTTCACTTATGATTGGGCAGTTCTTTGAGCAATCTTTCACCCTTCGGCGTCTCAATTGGCTACGTGAGGAAGGTGGGGCGGGGCTATCCTTCACGGCCCCCGCTGGCTTTCGCGGGCTGCGGGGCCAAGCGCTGCCGGGACCTCGCTGTGACCTTCCCCCGCGGGTTGTGCCAGTCGGTGGCCGGGCCCGCCGCCCGCCCCGATGGAGCTGTCCTGCGAAACGCTGAGGACCACCCACCAGGCGAGGGAGGCGGTAAGAACGGGGCAGGCCGCGCGTCCCTGTTCCTATGGAAATTGCGGGGGGGCAGTTCTGCGCATGCGCGGGATAGCGGCACGCAGGCGCCGGGGGTGTTGCTATGGCGACCGAAATGGGTCTGCGGGGAAAGGGAAGCGCTGGGCCTGGAGGCCCCGGAGCTCATCGCCGGGACGGCGGTCCGACTTCTGCTTAAGGGTGGGGGCTTCCCACAGGCCCTCCTTCTCGCTTCCCTTCCCTTGGCAGGAGGGAATGGCTCCTTGTCCTGCCCTCTCCTCAGCGGACGGACCCCACCGACTGCGGCTCTCCTCAGCCCTAGTCCGTTGCGTGGTCATGGGCAGGCGCAAAAACAGCAAAAATATAGCGGAAGTCCGTATTCATTCCTCTCTTAGCTCCCGTCAGCCAGGGCCTCCATCCCATAGACCAGTCGAGCTCCAGGAAACCCAGAAGTTTGCTAAATTTCTTAACCTGTTCTTTTGCTTCCACCTGCTGGTCAGATTCAAATGGAATAAAACAGGCGTCAGGACTGCTGAAATCCCTCCCCAGAAACGTGTTAGATGCTCTGTGTGCATCCAAAAATGACTCTCCTCACTGTACATGATAACGCTACTCACGAAAAGGCAGTTTAAGGAGGGGTTCTGAGACTGAGCTTTAGATTATGTCAGCCTCTTAGATCACAGAATCCCAGAATGTCAGGGGTTGGAAGGGCCCTGGAAAGCTCATCCAGTGCAATCCCCCCATGGAGCAGGAACACCCAGATGAGGTTACACAGGAAGGTGTCCAGGCGGGTTGGAATGTCTGCACAGAAGGAGACTCCACAACCCCCTGGGCAGCCTGGGCCAGGCTCTGACACCCTCACCACGAACAAGTTTCTTCTCATATTTAAGTGGAACCTTTTGTGTTCCAGATTGAACCCATTGCCCCTTGTCCTATCACTGGTTGTCACCCAGAAGAGCCTGGCTCCATCCTCTTGACACTCACCCTTTACATATCTGTAAACATGAATGAGGTCACCCCTCAGTGTCCTCTTGTCCAGCTCCAGAGCCCCAGCTCCCTCAGCCTTTCCTCACACGGGAGATGCTCCACTCCCTTCAGCATCTTGGTGGCTGCGCTGGACTCTCTCCAGCAGTTCCCTGTCCTGCTGGAACTGAGAGGCCACAGCTGGACACAAGATTCCAGGTGTGGTCTCCCCAGGGCAGAGCAGAGGGGCAGGAGAACCTCTCTGACCTACTGACCACCCCCTTCTAACCCACCCCAGGTACCATTGGCTTCCTGGCCACAAGGGCCCAGTGCTGGCTCATGGTCACCCTGCTGTCCCCAGGACCCCCAGGTCCCTTTCCCCTACACTGCTCTCTAATAGGTCATTTCCCGACTTATATTAGAACCTGGGGTTGTTCCTGCCCAGATTCAAGACTCTACACTTGCCCTTGTTCTATTTCATTACATTTTCCCGCCCAACTCTCCAGCCTGTCCAGGTCTCTGATGGCAGCACAGCCTCTGGCGTGTCACCACTCCTCCCAGCTTGGTGTCACCAGCAAACTTGCTGACAGTCACTCTATTCCCTCCGCCAAATCATTGATGAATACATTGAATAGCACTGGTCCCAGCACTGCCCCCTGAGGCACTGCACTAGATACAGGTCTCAACTGGACTCTGCCCCATTGACCACGACTCTGGCTTCTTCCCTTGAGCCAGTTCACAGTCCACCTCACTAGATGAGTAGGTTTTATATTTACCCAGGGATAGGAGCCCCCAGCACAGTCTCTGAGCTCTGAATCAGATTGAGCTCCCAGCCACTGAGAATGGTGTGGTACTGAAACAGTGTTAATGTGCAGAAGGAAGATGGGAGAAAAAGGGGCGGAATGTGTAACCTCACCAATAGGAATTTTGGTGGCCCTGGCCTCAGGGATGGTTTTGACCACTAAATGCAGAAACATTTGTGGGAATAGCACCCGAAGCTCAAGAACTCTTTCTCCTGAGCTATGTTGGTTTGCTTTGTAACCTGATTTCTCCACAGCTTTTTGGCAGGATGGATGTGAAGATCAGATTTTATATTTGGGGTACAAAGTAGAAGGACATGTTCATATTCCCCAGAGGGGCAGAAGTTTGGAACCTGCTTTGTTTAAGCCAGTCAGTGATTGCTCTAAACTTCTTGATTTCAGTGGAGTGATCCTAGAAGCTTAATTTCTGTTTTCTGAATTCCAGTATTCTGATGCAGTATCGAAAAGTTACACTGCTACATCTTCACTATGTAGCACTAAATAATTACTGTAATTACTGGTTCCCCAGCTTTGTCCTTGTCTGTGTTGCATTTTTCCATTAATTTGTTCTGTAGAGGGGAGGTTATTTTCTACCAGTTTTGGGAAAAATAAATTCCTGTATGCTATATAATATTGTGGCTGTTTGCAACTACCCAGAGTAGTCTTATAATAAAATAAATTTGTTTTGTGAGGCCTTTCACTGTTTTTAATTGTTAAATATTTTCTTTGTTCTTTAAATTACTCTTGAAAAGCAATGTTATTGTAATCTGCAGTTGAACTTTGCAAATCCATGTGAATGAGAAAGGGAATTAATGATTCTTAATTAATTTGTAAATTCAGCATCCTTAAATTGTGTTGTTTAATTATTTACCATAGTTTGTGTCTATTCATTTTTATGTATTCATAACACATATAACTTCAAATTAATGAAATGTGGGCAGTGTAAACCCTGGCTTCAGCAATGTTCCTCTTAAAAGAGGGAGAAAATAGTGGTCTGTGAGTGGCTTTTAGCATCAGAGAATTAATTAATGAAAGATGGCATGTAACTTGCAGTCTGGGGATAAATCAAGTCTCTGTTTTCAGTACACCACACCCAAATTGTAAAATGCCTTTGGATTTTAAACGTAACACTTCTCGAATACTTCCTAGTGTTACTACTAGGACGGCCATTAATTTCTGCGGTGAACTTGCTGTATGTCTGTAATTATGAAAGCTATTTGTGGTCCTTCTTGAGAAACCTCACCAACTCTTTTGTTCGCAGCAGCCTTGTATAATTTGGAAGAGAGAAGAGAGTGAAGCAGCGCCTTTTCTTTGTGCTGGGAAATTCTATTCAATGGCAGCCAAGTTATACATTGTTTAAAAGTCACCATTTCCATTCTCTGCTTGTATTTCCCAAAAAAAAAAATGCTGTCGGCAAGCCAGTAATTGAACAGCAGCCTTATAAAAAGCTGTGGGAATGTGGGGTGGAAGAAAACAGGGAAAGTCCATCACGTCTCACATACTCTGTCTGTCCTGCTACATGATCTTGAAGAACCTCATAGGTGGAAGCTGTCCTGGGATCCCAAAGCAAAAAGAGGGAAGGGACACTGCCTGTGTATTACGATAAGATGTTTCCTTGTGTGATTGCAGAGCTACCCACTTGCCTCCTGCCTGAATTCCTGTTCTCAGGTCCCTCTGACCTCATTTTATCAACTGCCTCAGTTGGATGCACAAGGGCACAGTGTTATGACAATATAGTTAATATTTCCAAACTTCCCACACCATGACTTTGTAACTTTTTTCTTAATTCTATTGAATACATTCATGTGGAAATATAGGGTCAAATAATAATGAAACATTACAGGGTTAAATTCAAGGCCAGGCTGGATGGGGCTCTGAGCAACCTGAGCTGGTGAAGATGTCCCTGCTCATGGCAGGGGTGACACTGGATGGGCTTTGAATGTCCCTTCAACCCAAACTATTGTTTGATTCTATGATTCTAAATTACTCTTTTAGTAGGTCCATTAATTTGATGGAATTACACAAGAGACTAGGTTGATTTATAATGTAAATGCATTTCAGTAAAAGGTGCGGAAATGACTGAACGAACAATTGCATTTAAAGATACATGACTCTAATAGAGTTTAATTTTAAATGGCTGCAAAGAAAGGAATACTTACCAGTCTTCCGTGAAGCTAGAAACAAATAAAATACACTATAAGCGTTGGAGCTAATTAGTTAAGTGCTCAACTATTTAGTTTTTAAAACAAGATCACGCTTAAGTGCCTTAAGCTTTTATTAATTGCATGCACCCCAAAATCCCCTATAGTAATTGCAAATTTAATTACATACGTTTTTTGTTCTTTTAAGAATGGAAGCTTATTAAACTTTAAGCACTTAAACATCTATCGAGATACCAGTGGCTATAAACAACATGCAATTCTAAATACTAATTAAACGGGAAGGCTAAATCACTATAAAGCTAAACTGAATTTTAAGTAACTTTGCACTCCTAAGTACTCCTTTTTTTTTCATGCTGTATAAGATTTACCATTTCCTCTCTAAGCACAGCAGAAGTCCTGGGCAGTGTTAGTATCTGTCTGCACGATGCCAGGCATGTTCTGGACGTATTTGCAGTAGGGGTTGGTCCCTATAGAATAAAGCTGAGTTCAGCAAATGAGACCAGTGTGGGCAGAGAGCGGTTTAAGTGGACGGTTAAAGCTGCTGGTGGCACCAACACGTGCAGCGGTTCATTTATAATACCTCTTGGAAAGGGCACGTGGTAGAGACAGTCTGGTGGAAGGCAGGGAGATGTGGTTTTGTGGAGTTCATCAAGAAAGCAATGATCTATGCTCCCCCAGTTCACAAGATTTATGATTTGGTAAGTTACATCGTGAAAGGTCCTTAATTTTTCTTTCTTTTATGCAAACGTCACAGAACTGGGACTAGAGCTATTGATATCTCTGTTCAGTTTTTCACATCCAATGTAATGCAGGTCTTTGTCAGCCAATCAACTTAGTTAATTTTCTTTAGACAGATGTCTGACTTCTCAAAATTAACTGTTGCTGTTTGCATTCTTATTAACAGAAGATAAAGGCAGAATTAACCTCTCAGTCTAAACTGTCTTCAATGATCTTCTTGGTCCCTTCTAACCTGATATTCTATGATACTGTGATTCTAAGTGGGGCTCTTTTTTAGTGTAAAGGTTCACTTTTTCTTCTTCTTGGTCAACACAAGAAAAACATTACTATGTTAAGGTTGAAGTGTGTTGTTCTTATAATACTCAGACATGTTATCCTGTGCTGACCAAAGCAAGTCTCTACCTAAAAGAGTGTTTGAGATGTTGTCCATCACTATGTTACTGTGTATACTAGAATTTAAAATGCCTCTAGGAATAGCAGAGGGGTTAGCACCAGCAGAAGACACACAGGAACACAAATTATTTTCAAGGAAAGCTCCAGGCATGGATGTAAGCCCTGCCAGTCCATCAGGCAGATGAAATTCCTCTCATCAGAGTATTACTGTAAATGCCCAAACATGAAACACTTGACGTGTTTGACTTCTGTGGCATCCGCTTTGTTTTTATCCTGTGTTTAAATATTCCCAGGTAGATGTGTTCTTGCCTTTTGATTTGTGGGCAAAGCGATAGTTAATTTTTCTCAGCCTTAAACAGCAGGAGCAGTTGTGTTTAGAAGAATGTACAGGTGGGACTGTCAGCAAGTGATGACTCCACCTTCTTTATTGCACCTCCAACCCTGTACAGAAGATTCCAGTCATCTGGAGAAATGGCAAAAGGTCCATAATTCAAAATCTGTTTTCCAAAAACCAGCGCCTCAAAACAATAAGAAGGAAAAGATCCTTTCATCCCAAGGTGTCAGTGATTTCTCTTTGTTCATAACCATTCTCTGAATTGGTTCATATCTTGTTGCAGCACCTCTCAGGAACTGATTTACTTAATTGAAGAATTACTGATCTACCAAGCATTTACATCTCCCTAAAATGGTTTAAAAAAACAATCTTTGGCCACCAATCTTTAGCCAAGAGTATTGCAGCTTCCTTATGGACTTGGAAACTGCATAATTTTATCTTGGCTGCATAATTTTATCAGAGAATCATTTTGAATTGCAAAAGACCTTTAAGATCACAGAGTCCACTGTTAATCTAACTCTGTGAAGTCCATCACTACCCCATGTCCCTGAGAACCTCATCTCTGTGTATTTCCAACCCCCCCCCAGGGATGGTGACTCCAGCACTGCCCTGGGCAGCCTGTTCCAATGCCCCACAGCCCTTTGGGGAAGAAATTGTTCCCCAGATCCAACCTCAACCTCCCCTGGCGCAACTTGAGGCCGTTTCTTTGTGTCCCTGTGTCCCCTCAGCTCCTGTTCTCCAGCTGAACCCCCCACGTCCCTCAGCCGCTCCCATCACACTTGTGCTCCAGCCCCTTCCCCAGCTCCGTTCCCTTCTCTCCACTCGCTCCAGCACCTCAAGGCCTTTCTTGTCATGACATTGAGTGACTTCTAAAAAGCGGTAAAGGCTCCAAGTGGCATATTGGTTCTTCCCTTTTCTGGAAACGCTTTGATTCCCTTTCTATAGAAAACCAGAATGAAGATTCTACCGATCTTTTTGCTAGCATGTGAAATAAAAATATACTTCCACCATGCGGGAGAGGTTGTTATAAATAAAAGCAACCCCCAGCCTTTTCCTAGTTGTGTCACTAGATGGCCCCACATCTGAAGCAAACATCCCAGAAAATAGCTGCTACACTGGAGATCTTCTGCCAGCCCTACCTGCTACTTTTAGAGACTGGCAAACACACTGGGAGGTATTAGTTTGAAAACAGCGCAGTCAAATATTGTTTTATCTCAAGTATCAGTGCTGTGTGATACGTAATGCTGTGTACAGAACAGAGGGAGGAGATCAGTCTAATTCAGTAAATGAAAAGCACACTGAAGAGGTACATTGGTTTTACAGTGCGTTGCTCCACCCCAAAACACATTTGCTTGTAGGAATAAATGGTTCTCCACTATCCACAGTTTGCTATAGTGATACTTTAGATTGTATATTAGGAACAATTTCTTCCCCAAAGGGCTGTGGGGCATTGGAACAGGCTGCCCAGGGCAGTGCTGGAGTCACCATCCCTGGAGGGGTTGGAAATACACACAGATGAGGTTCTCAGGGACATGGGGTAGTGCCGGGGGTCGGGTAACAGTTGGCCTCAATGATCTTGAGGGTCTTTTCCAACCAAAACGGTTCTATGATTCCTTCCAAGAAAGGATAGGGTAATTCTCTTTCCATATGGATCTTCCTTACGTGCATCTTGTGGGATTTAAAAACTTACGCCTTGGTCAGTAGTAATTTTTTAGCTTCTTTGTGTGCCGGGCACTGGCAGAGAGCAACAAAAGTCATCGCTACAGATGCTGGGGCTCCATTTCCAGTGTGATGGGACCAAAAATTCGTGCATTTGTCTCCTGCAGGTCCCTAACACTTGGGCTGGGCTTTTTCTTGGAGACAGATGCAGGCAGTGGTTGATCAGCATAGAAGAGAGAAAAACTGGGGGTAAAAGTGGGAGTCTGTAAATGCATCACTGTGCAAGGTAATCAGGAATATCTACAAGCTATGCAAGCAATAGAAGCTACTGCTTTTTCCCCATCCTCTGGATAAGTACCGGTCTTTCATGCTCATGCTGGATCCTCATAAATAATGCTGAATGTCAGCATCCTGAAGGAGAAAGCAACTAATTTATTTGCCTAAATGTGCCTTTGGCCATACCCGCTTTTCCTGTGATTCCAGCTTCACATACCAATGAGGCAGACCAGAGTCAATATGCTGATTTGTAGAGCTTTCGTGGTAACAACTTCTGTTACAATCCTAAAATTTCAGGGTTTCTCTGCAAGCACTCAGTATTTATGGCACATTTTATCAAACTAAGACTTTGTTCTGGTATCTTACAAGATTTCCGTTACCACTGTCCCTTTTGCTATACTTGATGTTGCACTTTATGCTCCCCCCGATGTAGCTTCGCTGAATGGTGGCAAAGATATTTTATGCTGCCTTGTGAATGACTTTGGGTTCTCCAACGTGTGAAGAAATCCATGAGGCTGAGTCTGTACTGAAATTTCTGTGTGTCAGGACCCGACTTTGGTCACTTCTGTGTTAAAATTGGGCAAGTCTAGTATTGTCCCAAATGACTAATTCTTCAAGTATTCTGTATTTCACTTGTGTTTATATATCTCAGTCCATGAACTGGGAGGTGCCAACACTGTACGGCTGGGCTTTGTAGTGTAGTTGTGCAGATCTCAGACCTTTTTTCCATCCCCTCTTCTACAAGCACTCAGAAAACGGGTTTCTAGGTTCTGGAGCAGAAGATTTTCTGGCATAGCTCCTGGAGATGCTGGACATGAGGTTTGCAAGAGTCCTACCCTGAAATTTTCAGCATCCTGAGCGTGTTGGAGATCTGTAACCACAGTAAGGGAAAGTAAGTTATTTTTCAACCTCAAAGTAATTTGTTCTTCTCTAGGAAAAGGTTTCAACCCATCCAGTAGCCCTGATAATGTGTAAGAAAAATTACATTGAAAACCACTTTACTTCTGTTTATTAACAGTGAGTTGTTTTACAGTTCTTACATGCTGTTGTCTTAATTTGTTTGTTTCCACAGGCTACATTTAGATGCTGTTTACAGCAATAAAGAGAATATTACATTTGATCTAGAGTTCTGTCTTAATTCACAGGATGAGATGCGAACAGAAGCTCGTCGAAAAAATCTCCTCATTCTAATTTTGCACTATTTAATGGATGAAGGGTATGTTTTTTAAGTAATGGTGCTGTACATTTGTGGGTTTGTGTGTGTCTGACCTCCCATAATGTGCTCTTCTGTCCTCTGTTGGGTGGATGGACAGCATGGCCCTTTGGTTAGATGTGAGAAAGAGGTAGATTACTATTATATATCCTATAATATTATATATATATATATATATATATATATATATATATATATATATTTACACTTTGCTAAATTGTTTCAATTCCTGGATCAAAAATGTACTATATAATTTTAAAATACTTTAGAACCATCAGCAGAGGGCTTTTAAATAGAGTTTATGCTTTTATAGTAGTAATAAAAGGACTTGTGGACAGGTTAAAAATACTTTTTGCTTACTAATGCTGGTGTTTGCTTTTTCTCTCAAAAATTAGTGTAAGATAATGACTCTATGTTTTTTGATCTTTGTTTTTTTTGAAATTACCAGGTATGTGGATGCTGCAAATGCCTTGGAACAGGAGACGAAATTAAGTTTACGTGGCTTTGAAGTTTGTGACAACATTGATCTTGAGACAATTCTGATGGAATATGAAAGCTATTATTTTGTAAAATTTCAAAAGTATCCTAAAATTACCAAAAAGGTCCTGGACACTGGTATGTGGCTTTTGTTTCTCAAAGCTTATAATGTATATTCGCCTGATACATTTACTGCACTTCTTGTGTTTGTCAGGGTTTAATGTTTGAACTCTCTTACAGTTACAAAGCTATAGTTCTAGCATATAGGACGTAAAAATGGAGATATGGGGCTTTGAGCCTTTCTGCTCTTCCTTCTCTCTTTATATAGATGTGCAAGAAGGTGATATTTTTCTGTCTTTGAAAAACTGCTTTGATATTGGAAAATGCCGTGTAAGCCCAAAGTATTATAATATATATAACATATTCACTTTCTTCTCATTGGGAGAGAGTGATAGGTCTATTCTGTTTTTTATTTAATTTTTAAATTAAAGTAAACCACTTAAATGAAATACTGTATCTTAGCTCATCCAAGCTAGTGCTTAAAACTTTATCACCACTCATCTCATTTACCATTTATTTTGCATATTTTCATATACTAAAGGTAAAATGCCAAACAAATAATATGTTTATTTGTTCCAAAGAACTTAAAGTCTGATGTATAAACAAATGATACAAAATAAGGAAAATCAGAATATGCGCATTCTGTTTTGGCCATGAGAGCCTGAATGATTTTATACTTGAGTACAAAATGTAACTTATAGAAGCCATAAGAACAACTGTATAAGAATCAGTTGTGGAGAGCTTGAAGGATATAGAAAACACCAACCTCTCTATCTGTCTCGTAAGAAAAATATATTAATCAAAGAAGGGGTTGATTAGCCAGGGAACATCTCTGGGCAGTTGTCATTGTTTTGTATGGCTGCCAGCAACTTTGAAATCACAGGTAAATTAAGCATTATATCAATATAATAAAATTACCTGTGTAGATGAAATGATTTTGAAAGGTATTAAAGCTACTAGTAGAAGGACAGTACTAGCTGCATTATATACATGAAAGAGAGATTAATGGCTAGAACCTATTGATGGGTGCTAATACAAAGAGGAGCAGCCTTGCAGGACAAAACCCAAGGGATTTGTTATGAGTCAAGAAGGAAAATGTATTACAAAGCAGTTGTCACTGCTTTGTTTACTATTAAAAAAAAAAAAAATCCCAAAAATCTACTCATAGACACAAGTTCTCAGTACCATTTTTTGGTCAGTAAAGCTACTCAGACATGGGGTATTGTGTCACACCCAAGCCTGGAATTGTCTCTGTCCTGTCAGGAAGGTATTGTGCTTTTTCCTTGAAGCCTGACCAGCCTCCTTCCTGCATGTATCTCATCTCCCATGCAGAAGTCCAGGTAGGGGCTGACCTGCTGGAAAGCGGCTCTGCAGAGAAGGACCTGGGAGTTCTGGTGGACAACAGGGTGACCAGGAGCCACCAGTGTGCCCTTGTGGCCAAGAAGGCCAATGATCCTGGGGCGCATTAGGAAAAGTGTGACCAGCAGGTGGAGGGAGGTTGTTCCTCCCCCTCTGCTCTGCCCTGGTGAGGCCACATCTGCAGTTCTGTGTCCAGTTCTGGGCTCCCCAGTTTAAGAAGGACAAGGAATCACTGGAGGGACACAAAGATGCTGAGGGGTCTGGAGCATCTTTCTGATGAGAAGACACTAAGAGAGCTGGGGCTGTTCAGCTGGAGAAGAGGAGCTGGGAGAGGATCTCATCAATGTTGATAAATATCTCCAGGATGGGCGTCAGAGAATGGATCAGACTCTGTTCAGTGGTGCCCAATGACAGGGTGAGGGGCAATGGGCACAGACTGAAGCACAGGAGGTTCCATCTGAATATGAGGAGAAACTTCTTTCCTTTGAGGTGCCAGAGCCTGGCCCAGGCTGCCCAGAGGGGTTGTGGAGTCTCCTTCTCTGAGACATTCCAACCCGCCTGGACACGATCCTGTGTGATCTGCTCTGGTGACCCTGCTTGAGCAGGTGGGTTGGACTGGATGATCTACAGAGGTCCCTTCAACCCCAGCCAGTCTGTGATCCTCTGATTCTGTCATTAAATTGTGTCTGTGCTCAGATCATGGTATACACAGGCCAAACAAAACAGTTACTGTGGTGCTCATTCCTACAAAATTATTTCTAATACTGTCAGCAAGTCCTACAGAACCCACTCATTTTCATGCTGAATTTCAGTTTTCTGGGTTTTAGATGCACCTGCGGGAATTACAAGTTCACTCATGGGCTCTGCTGCCTCCAAGTACACAGTGTTCCCCCACTTTCTCAGTGAAACAGCTTTTTGGGAAGGATTGTTTTATGTAAATGTATGAGAATCTGTGTGTAAGAGCATTGCACAAAGAACACTGATGTATTTTGGAACAACTATCCTGTTTTCCCAAAAATAAGTCTGGGTCTTATATTAATTTTTGCTCCAAAACTTATTACTTTTTGTCATGTATAGGTGCCTGGAAACTATTTAAATTGACTTTTTAATGAACTATAACTAGGGCTTGTTTTTAGAGTAGTACTTATATTTCGAGCATTCACAAGAAACCTGAAAAATCGTGGTAAGGCTTATTTTGGGGTAGGTCATGTCTTCAGAGAAACCTGCTAGTGTGGTACAAGCCCTGAGCTTTGCGAGTTCACATCTGGGCTTTGTGAGTTTGACATTTTGTGAAAAAAGTGCTTTTCTTTGACAGAAATTGTTTCAAATTATGTAAGTGCAAAAAATAACATAGTTTGGTAACCACAATTGCAATGTGACATTTAGGCTGTCTTGGTATGTTGAACATGATAAAATTATTATTAATAAGAATGATGTAAATTCTTATTTTCCAGTTCAGCAATGAAAAAAATTATTGGCATTAAATAAGCATCCTGTGCAGTTTATTAAATTAGTTTATTGTGCTTGATCTAATTTCTGGTAGTGTCCATTTTACTGTGAGAATGATACTGGTTTTAAAACGTAAGCCAAGAAACCAAAGACTGAATGAGCCTTGAATTTAACAAGCATGAAGCCAAACTACTCTCTCCAATATCCATTTGTTTTCAGAAGGTTTTTGCAGGCTTGCATTGCTTATAATAATTTTGTTCCTGTTTATACATTGTTATTTCCAAGGTCATTAATGTGTGTTCAAATATATGTTTGAAGGGGAAAAAAAAAAAGTTGCTATTTTAAAAATTTTTGATTAATTTCCATTTTGATATTAATTTTGCCACAGTGGAAAATAAACAACAGCTGAGAACTGGAGGAAGACCAAGAAGGTAAGAGAAGTGTGTGGGTTTTCTTTTTTTTCTGGGCAGAAAATTTTCCTCTAAAAGCAATATACCATATGTTTAAAAGATTATTTTGATACCATAGGAATACTAAAGCCTAGAATCATGCTGCTGACTGTGTGGTGTATTTTTCTGTATCTTTTAGAGGAAAATAAAGACTTATTTCCCGAAGAGAGATGCAAACAATTTACGAAGTTTCTAAGGTGGTGTGTTTGAAAGCAGTAAGCACTGAATTTTGCTGTGATTGAAACTGGTACTTTAACTCCAGTGGCAACAAAATTACCCCAAAAGTGCTTTATTGGAAAACTCTGCCTTTTAATGTTTTGCTATTTTGAAGGCAAAAAGTTGTGGAAGCCTTTCAGTATATATATTTTCTTAAAATTCCAGGGCAGCAAGCTCTTCTCAGAATCTCCCAAAGCTCAAACATCAGACAGTGCAACGACCATCGTCCAAAACTTCACCTGGGACTACAACAGAATTTAAATCATCCACCAAGGAGAGCCCCAAACAGGTTTAAACGTGTTTTACCTTGACAGCGTTACAGTTGAAATAAATGTGTTTTTTTTTATTTTGAGAGGCTATAGGCAGCAACAAAATGCAAGTTACACGATTAGTAATTGTGTAACTAATGGTTTTTACTAATTATGCAGTTTGAGGATGCAAAACTTCAGGAGAATATGCTTTATGGCTGTGAGTTGAGGAGCAAGTCACAGGCAAAAATTAGAGGAAAAGGTGTCATATAATCCAACGTATATAGAAAGCAACGGGTTTTCCCATTAACACCAGTAGATTTGTCCTTTAGTGCCAGAAAGCCAGACAAACAAATAGAGTAGAAAGTCTGGTGTCAGTTGTAAACATCTTCACTGTGCATAAGGTGTTTGAGATTGGGAGAGTCATTTGGCACTGTAATTTTCAGTTTTGTAAGTCTCATTTTGTTAAGATGGCTGTGAAAATGGCTTTATTACCACCCCTTACAGAGGAGGGATCAGGAACAGCAGGTTGGTGAGCAAGCGCTGTGTCTGTTATAGCTTTTGAGGAACTGTGTGAAGGAGAGTCTCTCTTCTTTTTTAAGTCATTGTCCATATTCCTGCCTAGGGTGGATCTCATTTCTGACCAGTTCTCTCACTCTTTAAAAAAAATTAGCTTTTCCATGAAATGATACAGTTCATCTGGGTGTGTATGAAGAGGTGGGATGATATGGAATTATATCTGCAACTCATTTACTTGGCAATACATGTGTTTTAATCTTTTTTTCTTTAGAATAATGACAGTGCTGTTACACTGGATCAATCTGACTTCGGCTTAAGCATCTCGGCAATCAAATCTGGAGGAGACAGCGCTCACCCAAGAAAGGTTGCTAGAAACCTCGTATCTGATTTATGATACAAGTGTATATGTAGAAAAACACATGGAAATTTTTCACAAATACCAAATGCAAGCTTTTTGTGTCTATTTTTGTATAAAATGTTCCTGTGTAATCAGCTGAAGGGTCAATTTTATGATTTGGGCAGTAATTCTTTGCATAGGAAGCTCTGCTTGCATTACGTAGCATTTCAAACTAAAGCTTATCGCAACATTATTTTCTCCTCTAGGGCCAAGTAATTGACTACCATGGGATAATTCAAGATGCTCTCAAAGTATCATCTAATGGAATAGCCTTGAACAGCCTTAATTATGATCCAGATCCATCTGTAAGTGCTTCTGTTCTTATTTCCATCCAGTGAAAAGGAACATTGGTTTTACATAGCCAGGAACAAAATAAAATACCACAAGAATCTTGCCTTTGTTCCCAACTGCTAAAAAAGGGCTTAGATTTCTGAGTGGCATATTTCCTTCTTCAATAGACAGTAATACACTCTATTGGTCTAATTTGTTTATAGGTGTTTTTGAACAGGAAAGCAGGCAACAAATACAAATTATACCTCATGATTCACACAAAAAAGATAAATTGCAGAAACCCACAGAACTTCTGAGGGTAAAATTCTGCTTCCTTTGAATTCCATATGTTATTTAGCCTTCACTTCAGCTGAGACAAGAGCAGAGTTGCGACACTTGAAGAGACTTTCATACCAGAAAATGTGACAATGCGGTGACCCACAGTTATATTTTTCACTCCTCTTAATCTATGTTTACGACTACTTATGCAACAAGAGACCTGCTCATTTCATTATTAATTGAGGATTGGATTTTGTTACATGAAGAGTTACCCCAAAATCTTATTTAGTATTTTTATAGCTCTTAAAGTTTATATTATTATGGTGTACCAGCTTTTTTTGGAACTATTTCATAGTTCATCTATTTAAAAATCATTGAAGCCTGACAAGAATTTATGTTTGTCTTTTTTAGGAACGATTATTGAAACCCCTTAGTGCTTTTATGGCCATGACTGGTGAGATGAGAGAACTTGCAACTGTTGTAAGCAAAGTAAGATCGGATCTCTGTTTCAGTTATATGGAGATCTTGGTTCTCTTTGTTATCTGAGAATGCTGTTTGTTTCTTTTTACTGTCACTGATGGGGCTTATTCTTGAATTTACAAGCTATTTTTCTTATGATGCAACTCCCAGCCAGTAATTTCTTTACATGTCATGATGTTTCTTTCCAATACACAATGGGAGGAAGTAATTAAGACCATTCCTTTCTAAGAGGGAATGTGTAATCTAATCATCCTGTACCCACAAGACTATCATAGCTTTTCCTGTTGTTCTTTTTGCTGCAGAAAATGTACGATGATTGACTGAAAAGAGAAATTTAAATATATTAGCTAACACCAACTAGTATCTAACTGTGATAAAATGGCTGGGAAAACCTCAATTCAACGTTATAGGCTCAGTTCCATTCAAGGCATGTAAGCAGGTAAATGCTTCACATGCATCATCTACCAAACCCTGCTATGTACTTATCCAAAAAGATTCATAGTATCACAATATTTGATCGTCTTGTGACTCTTTCTAGATATATATTCTAGAATGGTATCAACCATTCCAGAAATGGTATCAACTGTTGCTCTCACATACTCAAAATGAACTCATTTAAAAAGCCTGGATTGCTTTTTAGAGCTACGTATGTCCCAAATTCTTGATCAGCAGATTTGCATTCGCAGTTTAGAACTGAAGTCTTAAGAAATTTCCAACGTTGAAGTAAGAAAATTCTCGTTCGTTTCAATTCCTGCCTGGTTTTTAATATATGGTAAACCTTTAAAATAGTATTGTTCTTGCTGCTACTTTAGCAAAAAGCGATAGGGTTGCTTTAGTCTTCATTATGGTATGTTTTTTTTTAAAATGTGCTAGTATTTTCCTAGTTGCTATGGTAATCAACACTGTGTAAATCAATACAAATAAATAGCATGTGGTATCTATTTCACAACACAATCTAATTTAATTTGGAAACAATTATGGAAGTCTCTACTTAGTATCATAAAACTGATTCATCTTAATTTGCTGTTAATAGAAAAGGAAAGTGGAACCTACTTTATATAAATAATTTTTCTAATTGTATGAAATCAGATTTTCCCCTCAGATATAAGCACATAATTTTTCTTCAGTCTCTGGGGACTGCCTGTTTTCGTTGGAGAGCAGGATTTATCCCAAGTATTTGTACTGAGGATATGATATTTTCTGCAGAACAATTAGTCACTGGAACACAAAGCCACAAAATATGACTAAGGCAAATGGAAAGATTCACAGAAGATTTGCAAAGTTTGATGAATTAAATGAAATTAATTTAGTGAGTGCTTCAGGGCATAGACTAATTACCGACTATCTTTTGATAGATGCTTAAGGGAAAATTTTCCTCCTGTTACGGAGCTTCTCACACCTTTTCTTGCAGCATGTAAAATCTTGCATATTGTGGGGTAAATAGCAATTTCTTACTGTTACCTATAACAGAAGTAATAACATAAGTAATAGATGCAGCCATAAAGTTACTGAGTGTCAAGTTTAAAACAAACGAAAGTATTTTCACAGTGCATATGATTAAACTGTGGAACTCATTACTACAGACTAATCATGCTCGAAAACAGGTAAAAGAAATTTGCTGAAGAATGAATGTCAAAGGGTGTTTGAACTCAAAGAAAAGGGTATAATTTTAATTTTCAGAGTTTTTCAATTGCAGATTTTCAGAACATGGATGTAAATATGAACTAACATGTCACTCCTATTGCTTATGTATTTTTTAAACATCCAATACCTACCGACACCAGAGATAAAATATTAAGCTGGGTGAAGCTTCATATCATGATAGCTCTTCATATGTTAATTAGTTACTAAAACCAACTAACAGAAAACTGATCTGAAAAACAGATTTCACTCAGCATATACATTTGGCAGCATATATGCTCATAGGGAAACTAAGGAGCAATCCTGTAGAAATGATTGCTGTACATGCTTTCCTCTTGTGAGCTGCCTAGTACGTAGGGTTAAATAATACAGTTTTTATCCTTTAATGCCACTATTCCTTTTTCACTGAGTTGGTTTACTTTGCCAGAGGTGGTAACCCTAGTACGGAAGAATTTAAGATCTGCTAACAGGCTGCAATTTCTGTTGCAGGACATTTATCTCCATAATCCAAACGTGAAGTGGAATGATATTATTGGGCTGGATGCAGCTAAAAGGCTGGTCAAAGAAGCAGTTGTTTACCCCATAAGGGTAAGATGCTAGAAAGTTTTGAGTAAAATACTGTTGGGATCATTAGCAATTTCCTTGTGATTACAGCGGTGTTTTAAAGTTATCGCTATTTCTTTGCTTTTGTAGGCAGTTCATGTTAGAACTATTCAATTTCCTGTTTCATCTGACAATTCCATACACATTCTCCCATAGAAAAATGGCCTTTCAGTATTAAAATTCTAGGTTTTGGGTCCTATTTTTTGGCAAACGTAAGAGGTGCTGGATTTGGCCTATTTTAATTAAATGGAAAATGACTTGCAGGAGAGAATATCAGACCAATTGCATTTGAAGAATGGACTTAATTTCAAATACTGTATTGACAGTATTCCTCTCGGTAATCAGATCACAGTATCACAGGATGTTTGGGATTGGAAGGGACCTCAAAAGATCATGATCGTATATATTGTATTGTTTTGAAGCGTTTTTCCCTCCTCTCTTCAAATCTCTTATGTTTCCTGACTGCATTGAGAGCAGTGAGGCTAGGGGTTAGAATCTCTTGTGTTTTGTTATACATGATACATTTTCAATCCCTGAATTACTTTTCGTCTTCCATAGTATCCCCAGCTGTTTACAGGAATTCTGTCTCCTTGGAAAGGATTATTACTCTATGGACCACCAGGTATGAAGAGCGTTATACCATATCCATTTGTTCATCACTACTTTTTTGTCCCGCGGATAAATCATTGATGGTAATTAAATCAAATGTGTTAATATAGAACATGTTCTGTAAAGTTAAATAAAAGGAGGCAATGGTGGATGATTACATCTGTCTCTTACATTCAAACCTGAATCTTCAAAAACAAAGTACTTATACTAACCATTCAGAGGAGTGAGAACTCATACCTCTGTTTTCACTCATCTTGGGCCAGATAAATCAAGTTCAACTTGACTTGATCTTACAAAATGTGAATAAGTGTGTCATGGACTCCATTTGTTCCTGCGATTGTTTAAATTTACTTGCCACAGAAGGCATCTGACCATTTCAGCATGTAGCAGTTCAGAATGTGGGGAGTGCATTTGGAGTTCTGTATTACCTGAGTTTCTCCAGACGATCCTGGAAGGGCCATAAAATGATCCGAGGCTGGAACAGCTCTGCTGGGAGGACAGGCTGAGAGAGCTGGGGTGTCCAGCTGGAGAAGAGAAGCTCCGGGGAGACCTCAGTGCACCTTTCTGGACTTAAAAGGGGCCTGTGAGAAAGATGGGGACAGACTTTTGAGCAGGGCCTGTTACGGTAGGACAAGGAGTGATGGTTTTAAACTGAAGGAGAGACCAAGACTGTTCTATGATGCTAGGATTTTTTCTATTTTAGTGTTTTTATCTGACCAATAATAGGATGAAGGGTATTATTCCGTAGATGAGGTTTTTAGGAACATAGTTTAGAGGTGGACTTGGCAGTGTTGGGTTAACAGTTGGACCTGATGATTTTGAAGACCTCTTCCAACCAAAACGATTCTATGATTCTATTCAAATATTTGCATTGTGTTTCTTTAGAGACTGAATTTCTTCAGTGCTTTTGTTTGTAGGTACTGGAAAAACTTTGCTGGCTAAGGCTGTTGCCACAGAATGCAATACAACGTTTTTCAACATATCAGCATCCACCATTGTCAGCAAATGGAGAGGTGATTCAGAAAAACTTGTCCGGGTAAGAATTATCTTCTTATTCATTATACTTTAGCAAACGTCAGGTTCCCACTTCAAGAAATGCAGTTTACCACAGAACTGGAAAGTGAATATGCCTCTGATGCTCATAATCTTTCCCACCTTGGACAAAACATGTGACACTGTTCATATCTAGTTCTTAAAATGGGAATAACATCACTTCTGCAGAATACTCACAATAGATTCTCATAGTGGAATTCTAGTTCTGTGATGGGAAATGAAGTAGGTATCCTGAAGGCAGCAAAGATTTTTGACTCACTGAATAAGACACAGGCAAGCAGAGTTCACAACTATAATACAACAGTGTTTGCTTAGTGACTCCTCCAAAGCACTTCATGTCTCTTCTGCAAGGGTTGGGTTCCAGGCTCCCTAGAAAGTGTTATTTAGATTCCTAAATTTACTACTATTCTTAGTCTTCAGGTCACAGCATTGAAAAAAGAGTTCCGTTGACACACACACATAAAGTTGTTTTCAGGAAAGTAGTTTAATGGCAAATGGGTAAATGTATTTTTGCATATAAACCAGTAACTAGCGTGTGTGGTTCATCTGTGGTACAAAAAAATTCAGGCATTCAGGTGTAGCGTCCTTGCCCTAAGATGCCCATCATAATCTCTCTGTAATGTCCCCTATTTCAGTGTAAGAAATCCACAAGCTCTTAATTTTCTTTTACATTCATCTCTTAGGCTACACTTCAATAGATACAGAGCTCTTGAAAATGAATAATCGTAACAGATTGCGCTCAGCAAATGGTATTACAGGCGTTGTTAATCTCTCTTGAAATTTAGGCAATATCTGCGATGTAATTATTCTTCCCGTGTCCTTTGTCCTTTAAAATGGCACATTTTTCTTCTGGCATTCACCTCCCAATGTTATTGATCCTCTTGACGTCTGTTTCAGTAGCTTCCTAGAAGTTTCCCTTCTGGCAGGTGTAGGGATGGGACACTCTGTTTTTTGACACCAAAAGGGGTTTTGTGAACATGCTGCAGCATTTGCAGTGATACTGAATTTGTGGCATTTCACCCTCAGTTGAGATTTTGGCAGAATCCAGAAATGAAATAAAAGATTGTGGATTGGGACAGCTCTAAGTGTTGTGTGAATTTATATCTTAAACAGATGTGAGGTTGGTGCAGATTCCTGAAGTTGTGTGAAGTACATGTGGGTTTTGTGGTCATTTGGAGACATGTCCACTCATCCCGTTTTCCTCAGTTCTCAGCTGTATTAGTGTGATTTTTATATTTTAAATTTGTAGTAAAATTGTACCCTGGTCATGGACTACTTGTGACTCTGGGCAAGTAATTTAAACCACCTGCTTCATATCCAAAGCGTGGAAAATACTATATATATTTTAATTTTTTTTAAGTGTTCAGATTTAGTAGTCCTGGATTAATATATATTGTTAGTGATATTTATTTGTAAACTCAAAGGACACTTCACTGAAGGAGAACTGACAATATCTTTTTACTGCTAATATAAACCTCTCTTTGTTTACAGAAAAACAAATGGAACTTCTTTTGTGTCAGCTTAATATTCTGTTTTTTTTAATCTTGGTTGTTCAAGCAGTTTGTTTTCACCACAAAAAAAAAAAAAAAACACCAACAACAAAATAACTGCTTTATTTTTATCAAGAGAATCAGTCCATTTTCTTTCAACTGTAGTTCAGACAACTTTCGGTTTTTATTTTCTCAAATCCTTATTTAAAAAAGCTACAAATGGAGCAGCAACAAAAGGCGGATGTTTAATCTCCAAGAACAATTTAGGAGTTCCCAGAATCCTCTGATGGATCATTGTCTTCTATCCCATTATTCGCAGGGTATTCTGATAGGATTTAGCCAGGAAGATTTACATACAAAGACAGGATTACAAGCCTGTGTTCTTTATATCTCCTTTGCAAACCTTTCAGAATTTGAGAGGATTCAGGGACCCTCAGCCTACCCGGAGCTTTTTCACAACAAATATCCCTTTTTCATCCTAAAAGTTTAGAATGTGGCTACGGATATTTATCTCCTGTGCCAGTGGCCCTTAATGCCTTTTTGTGTTAATTTTCTTGTTAATCTTTTCTGTCGTGTTTACTGTTCTCTCTAAACAGGTGTTATTTGAGCTTGCCCGGTACCATGCTCCTTCCACAATTTTCTTGGACGAGCTGGAGTCAGTAATGAGTCAAAGAGGCACTATTTCTGGGTAAATTATGGCTTTAGGAGAATATTTATCCCCCTTTTACAGCGTCTTTTCAATAGTATGTGTGTGCTGAGGTGCTGACCGATGTTTAATCCTACATTGTACCTGTTAGAAACAAACCTTAGCTAAACTAAAGCCTGAGGCTACTCCATAAACCTCAATAGGAGCTTGATTGGGCCCCTGAAGAACCCGTCTTACAGATTTTTATTGACATTATCATTACTTTGAGTGATAACGGTAATTTTCATGACTTTTTATATTTTTCTGTTGTCAGCTTTAGGAGCCTCACAGTGTGTTTTTGTCAGGATGCTTATCAGCTCTGAAAAAGTTTATTTTTGGAAGTGTTGTATACGCTGTGGGGATTTAAAAAGAGAGATGTGGTGGTTTTTTCATTCATAGATGAAATTAATAGAGAAGGAAGTGTGAAAGTCAGGTTTTGTGAAGATTAGCAAGACCATGAGAAGGAGGCAGGTGCAAGAGTGTATAACCAGTAGTGCTGTACTTTAAAATAAGTGGAAATAAAGGCAGTGAGGAGGAGACAACAGATTGTTAGAGGTGAGAATCAGCTGATTTTGGGACACTTAGGACAGGCGTAGGCATATCAGGGTAAGACGGAGTGTACACCGTGGTGTGATATTTCCATTAACGGGACAAATTTTGGTGGCATTGTCCAGACTTAGAGATGCAGGAATGAGAGGGTGTTATTATTGCCATCCATGGTGTAGACGGTTTATAGTTAAAAACAGATTAAAAGGTTAGGAAGGAGGAAGAAGCAGGAGAAATATAAAAATATTATTATAACCATTAGGAGCCCATCTCAGTGGATTTTGTGTACTGTAAATTATATGTTCACAAAGACATATAAATACAATATGCCATATAGTAAAGATACAACTTGTAATATTTGTCAGTTAATAGCTGTAAATTACAGGCCAAATTTTGCCTTCAGATGTATTTTTAAAAGCTCTCATTAACGTCACTGTGTTATATATTTTAATAAGGTTTTCTCTCCAAGATTATGTAGTTATTTTCACACTTCCTTATAAAATATTGACATAGCACCAATCTGGGGATGCCTTTGCAAAAATAAGCCATTAAACTCTTAGCATTGAAGGCCCTGATGTTTTCTCTGGGTTTGATCCAGAAGTTTCCAAGAACTCCACATCTGGAACCACGAATTCAAAGTGGTTTCCTACAAAATTGGTTAGCTGGAGCAGGGCCAGAATTCTCAGCGCTTTGCTTAAATTCCCCTTCTCTTTTTGAGGAAGGATCCTTTTCTAGGTGGTCTCTGCCCCATTTTTAAATGTTTCAATACAGCAGATTTTTCTGTTTGCTTTTGTTAAAACATTTTTCAAAATATTGAATTCAGTAGTAGGTTTGTCTTCTTGTGCCCTTAACATTCACTCACAGAAAAACGCCATTAGTTGCCCTGAATAAGTAGGTGAGTTAGTTATTTAATGGCAGCTATCACATTATAAAAATTCTCTTATATAGATACATCAATCAAAGCCTTAGCTGTTTTCCAGTAAACATCAATGTTGCGTGGAGAAAAAAATAAATCTAAATATTTTCTTTGGATTCAGTAATAGTGAATTCTCCTCACTTTAATGCACTGAAGAGTCCATTTAAGTAATCATTAGAAAGCTTGATTTTAATGCTTAGATGTTAGCTAATGGAGCTTAATCATGCTTTGAACTGGGGCAAAACTGTGACAAGGGCTCAGTTGCTGTGAATGACACTGTATAAATAAAGATGATTACTTTAATGCACTGAGCAAATAATATTTCTCTGAATCTTGGTAGTGGTGAACACGAAGGAAGTCGGCGGATGAAAACAGAATTACTGGTGCAGATGGATGGCTTGGCCCGATCTGATGATCTTGTATTTGTTTTAGCAGCTTCCAATCTGCCATGGTAAGAGATCCAGAGAGTACATTTTGAATACATTTGCATGAGCTTCTAAGCACGGATAAAGATTTTATTTAGACTTTTGCAGAAAAAAAAAAAAAAAAAGCCTTGATATTTGGTTAAAGCATTTAAAGATTAATTTGGAGCTTTTACTTTTAAACTCTACAATTCTTGCTGTTTGTGCCACATGAGAATAATCCATAATCAAGTCAACATATGCTGGTGCTACCAGCTGCTAATATTTAAAATGCAGTATTTGACTTTATAGGCAAGTTATTTACTATGTTTAAGCTAAGAAGGGTTTCAGCCTGGAACTGTAAGGTGCTTAAAACATCTAGTGCTTAGAAGGATACTCCATAAATAGGAATGTTGGATTTTATTGGTATCAAATGTGACTTTTAAAAGTTGACAGACAAAATTCTTCAGTTTCTTTAACATAATTTAGAATAGAAGAATAAACAGTTTAAGACCAAAAGCATGGCATTTTATCGTGTTGGTTCTAAAACTGGGCAGGACATGTTTTGAGAACAAGACAGACAGGAAAGGATCAGGTAGGGAGGTAACGTGTAGTGTAACAACACAACTATTATTTTTAATATTTTTAACAGTCTAATTTGTAGCTCACTAAACATTTTCAAGAGTAGGAGCCAACACCTGTACGAGAAACTGAAGCACATTCGTGATGGGCTTGTTTTTGAAGTCAGTTTTCATAGATCTAGAATTAGTCTGTGGATTTCTGCCTGCCCCAAGATTCCCTCTGTCCGTGGGTTACCAATCCATGAAATCTTCAGTGGAAGAACATCCAGAGGGACCTTGACAGCCTGGAGGAATGATCCCACAGGAATCTCCATGAAAGCTTGAGTGTGGGTGATCAAACACTGGTTGCTCTCCATCCCAGGAGATGCTCAAAACCTTGCTGGATGTGGCCCTGAGCAACCCGCTGTGGCTGACCCTGAGTTGAGCAGGGGCTTGGACTAAATGTTCTCCAAGAGACGCTTTCCAACCTCAGCCATTCTGAGATGATGTAAATCAAGGCACAAGTGATGTATATCTAGGTATTGTGAGAGCAATTAGAAGTACTTCTCTCTTCTGAATGTAAGAAAGCCCGATGGGAGGGGTCTTCTAAGTCGGGCATAGGGGCACAGTTGCTTCATAAAAACAGGAAGTGTGTTACCCTTCAGTATCCCTCATTAAAATTAGATAAATTAAAACAAATACCTGAGAAGCCACTTGAGAATTACTCAGTTCTTCTCTGATGTAAAAGCTGGAGTTTCTGCCCATCACAGGAAGAGATCCAGTCCTCCTCCTTCTACAAACCCATCTTTCCCTCTACATTTTCTTTCCTAATGCAAAACCTTACGTTTCCCATACAGTCGAGGAAGGATCCTTCTGGAAGCCACCAGGCAGACACCTTACCTGCTGAAATTCAAGTGCCAAAAAGGCAACATACTCAGAGGCTTCCATCTGCCTCTCTTAGTGGGTCTGCCCAGGGCTTTCAGGCTCTTTAGTGAGGAAAATGGCCATGTGGGCACCTAAAATTTATGTAGAAATTAGATGTACAAGTTAGACTGGTTCCTACCCTGGTCCAACAATGGGAGTACAATACATCACTGGCTTTTATAGACGTAATAGCAGAACCTGTGTGTAGATTTGGAGGATTTATGCCTTGGACAAGCTCATGAATTTAAATCAGGACAAAATCCACCCCATTTTCTGTTAGTGTGTCTACATGAAAGGAACTGAACAGAATTTGATTTAATTATGTTGCATTGGAACGAGAAAATGCTGAAAAATAAATAGCTACTGTGTGTGCGAACAGTTAAGTTTGAAAGAGAATTAATACATTAATAATACATTTGTCTCTTCATGGTCTGTTAGTAATACACTATAAATGTTTATGTTTATTGTAGCATTGTTGCTTTTTTAGAAAGAGAAATTCTGAGCGGTGCATTGCACCTTTTCGTGGTATCTTAAATTCTCCTGTGAGTAGCTAAGCTTCACATGCAATGCTGCAGCATGGCAGCAGTAAAAAGGATCAGATGTCTTTAGAAGATCCGTGTCTTCCTACACTGGTGTAAAAGGTAAAATTGGGTATGTGAAACCCACCAAGGAAGAGTTGGCAACTGGTCTGAAGGTCACGGCGAGGCTGGTGATCTTGGAGATGTGTTAAGGTAAGCAAGAAGCTGATCTTGCTTCTGGGGAAAGAGATTCCTGCACCTGCTGTGTTAACGTATGTCTGCCTGATGCAACCAATAAACTCTTCCTGGAAAGTCACGCAAAAATTACAGAATACAGTTTTGAGCATCTTACACGTTTAATTTTTGGATCATGCAATGATGGAGTGCTAATTTCTGCAAAATCGCTTCTTGGAAACATCAAAAGTGACACAGCTTTTGTAAGGTAGATCCAGAATGACAAGATTTCTGTTTTGGGGGAACTGTTCCCACAGAAAGCTAGCAATCTGTGTCGGTACGAGGGTGTCAGCTGAGCCATTGTGAGAAGCCACCTCCCGCTTTTGAAAGTTTTATACCTGAAAGCTTGAAATTTCCTTTAGGACGTTCTCAGCATTGCTCAAAGGCAGGTTGTTTTTTGTCCTCTCTTAAGCAAATCCAACCTATGACTGTAACGACTAGGTTGTGTGGCAGAAATGTGCCTACCACAGATAATGTGGTTTAAAATGTGGCTCAGTGGGTGCTTGGAAAGGTCTTTGAGGGGGATGAGAAGCTACTGAAAGCTTCTGAGCGTATTACCATGAGTGTATTACCAAGCTGAGTGGTGCAGGTGGCACTCCTGAGGGATGGGATGACATCCAGAGGGACCTGGACAAGCTCGAGAAGTGGGACCATGTGAACCTCATGAGGTTCAACAAGGCCAAGTGCAAAGTCCTGCACCTGGGTTGGCGTGACCCCCGGTATCAGCACAGGGTGGGGGTAAAGGGATGGAGAGCAGCCCCCAGGAGAAGGGCTTGGGGGTGCTGGGGGATGAGAGATGGGACATGAGCCGGCAATGTGCGCTTGCAGCCCTGAAGCCAATTGTGTCTTGGGCTGCATCACCAGGAGCGTGGGCAGCAGGTCAGGGAGGTGACTCTGCCCCTCTGCCCCGCTCTGGTGAGACCCCCCTGCAGTGCTGGTCCAGCTCTGGGTGCTCAGCACAGGACACACATGGACCTGCTGGAGAGGGGCCAGAGGAGCCACAGGAATGATCCGAGGCTGGAACAGCTCTGCTGGGAGGACAGGCTGAGAGAGCTGGGGTGTTCAGCTGGAGAAGAGAAGCTCCGGGGAGACCTCAGTGCACCTTTCCAGACTTAAAAGGGGTGTGTGAGAAAGATGGGGACAGACTTTTGAGCAGGGCCTGTTGTGATAGGACAAGGGATGATGGTTTTAAACTAAAGGAGGGAGATTCAGTCTGGACATGAGGAAGAAATTGTTGTCCCTGAGGGTGGTGAGAGCCTGTCCCAGGTTGGCCAGAGAGGTGGTGGATGAACCATCCCTGGAGACATCCCAGGCCAGGCTGGACGGGGCTCTGAGCAACCTGAGCTGGTGAAGATGTCCCTGCTCATGGCAGGGGGGGCACTGGGGGAGCTGGGAAGGTCCCTTCAACCCAAACCCTTCTGTGATTCTATGAAAAAACCAAGTATTACCGTCTGAGTTTGTGGATTCAGAGCACAGGCCCTTTGTTCTTGCAAACATTTGGTATTAAGCTGGATTTCAAGAGATTTGTTGAACTTGGGTATTTATTGATCATGAAAAAAATTAGTACCAAGCTGCTTTTAGATGAATGAAAAGAAGCCTAAACAAAGCTCTTTATGCTGTCCTAAGCTGTGCTGGAGTTATTGATCTTCTTCAGCCAGTGCTTGCTGCCCAGCTTCACTTCTCACTTTTTATCAGCAAGGTGCTTTCTATTGACAAATTACCCGTTGAAATGATTCAATGTAATTAAATAAAATCAAGGCCTTGTTAGTGAAGAAATAAAGTGATCCTTAAACACATAGTGAATGTTTTGGAGCACCTGAGGGACCTGGGGGGTTCAGCTGGAGAACAGGAGCTGAGGGGACACAGGGACACAAAGAAACGGCCTCAAGTTGCACCAGGGGAGGTTGAGGTTGGATCTGGGGAACAATTTCTTCCCCAAAGGGCTGTGGGGCATTGGAACAGGCTGCCCAGGGCAGTGCTGGAGTCACCATCCCTGGAGGGGTTGGAAATACACAGAGATGAGGTTCTCAGGGACATGGGGTAGTGACATGTTAGGTTAATGGCTGGACTTGATGATCTTGATGGTCTTTTCCAACCAAAATGATCTATGATTCTATGAGTACATTTAATTTGCTTCCATTGCAGTGCTGCGTTCTTCTCCCTCCCCAGCCTCAGGGTGGGTGAAGCTTTGGTGCAGGCTGGAATACTATTCCCTTCTGGCCAAGCGTGTCCTGTCAGAGCCATGAACACATGGCGAAGATGAGTTCAAGAGGTGGGTCGTGAAATCCAAATCAGGCCTGGGATTACCCTGTAGTGAGCCTTTCCTTCTCCTTCAGCAGTGCATGGTGCGTACGGTGGAGGAGACCGACCCAGGAGAACAGAGGAAGCCCAAACACGACAAGGAGAAGATGTAGAGTTAGAACAAGTCCTCAGGTTGTGGGTTTTGCCCAGAAGGATGGAAGGTGGGAAGGATGAGAAGCTCGCTCGTTCTTGGTGCCTTTTCCTCCAGAGCACTGAGTGATGATCACATTAGGCCAGGATTAATTACAGACCAGTCAGCCCTTGTTGCTGTTTCTGGGTTCACCTCTGCTGATGTCTCTTAGTTTCTGCCTAAAACACATTTTTTACCCTTCTTCCTTCTGGAAATGAAAATTGGTGTCTTGTTTAGGTTCATGAAATTTGGGAGTGATAACATGGTGTGATGCCTTGGGATGTCAACCTGGTGGAACTCCAAATAGTCACTCTTTTTGTAGCTCCTGTACAGCTTTGTGTATCTTTTAATGAACATTTCGTAATACTTTTATTGGCTATTATTTCAGAGGATATTTTCATTGGTTCAGTGCTTATTATGCCTTTCTGTTTAATGTCACTTAACCTCGCATTTGGTCACTAACAAAACAATTTAGCAAACAACCTAAACACTTAAGATAACAAAAATATCATGTATTTATTTTCCTCTTTAGCTGACAAGCAGGGTCACTACAACCTTTCTGGATAAACAGAGCAACTTCTGTTTATCAGCAGAATTATTTACAGAACATGGAGCTCGTGAAACTGTGATCTTGGGGGACACACCAAATATTTCCAGCCAAACCAAACCATTTTGAGGAGATGCTGAGCTGAAAAATACATTTGGGTGGAAAGCGGGGACTGGAATTGTTCTTTGTCTGGTCTGGATGGGATTCTGTGCAAGAGGCGTTGCGCTGAATGCTGTATGGCATCTAAAACAGCGTAAAAACATCAATAATAACATCAATATACCAACACCCACTGATTAGCAAACTGGTATTTTCTTCTGAGGCCTTGGTTAGAAGTACTGGGATGGATCCGGGTGGATTCCTGTTGTCCTCTGAGTTCCTATCGATCTGGTTTTCTCCTCTTTGCTTTCATTTGCTCGGCGCACATGGAACAAGCTCTCCCAAACAAAGAGGTTCCTTTTTGGGGAGAGGGGACAATGCTGCCCCTGCTGAGGTCTATGGAAAACCTAGGCAGGCACCTCGATGGGGATTTGAGAGCCCATTTTGGGGTTTCTTTATCACGTGCTATACCGGTAGAAAACATTTGCTGTTACAAAACAAGGATGAGTCACCAAAGGTGACAGAAATAAGCTCTATTGGTGCTACAGGTGTGTTTTGAGCTCCCTGTAAATTAAAGAGGAGCTTCATACAAGAGATGTTCCTTGAATGTTGACTTTGCTGGCAAGAAGGTTTCACCCAGTGAATTGGCAAAGGTAGAGGCAGGTTAATTAAGCATAAATTATTATCTGGCTCAGCCAACAAAGGTTGAGATGATGCTTTGGGCTTGAGTTTTTCTGTCTGCACAACACGCGCTGACATGAGTTTCCCCTTGATAAGAGTTTCTCAGCATGTCTGAGGACCGAATGATATTTTAAACTGAAACAAGAAGCCTGTGACTGAATGGGCCCAGTAGAGAAAGACTGATACAGCACTGAGAAGGGTAATAGCACAGAGCAGCTCCTGGAAGGCACCGGAGACTTATGAGCGAGTAAATATTTAGTAGTAGATGTTTATTATTGAAAATGGTAATAATTACTGGGGTAGCTGTAGACTGTTCCCATTACACAAGTGACAAGGGATGAACTGGAGTAGGAATTGGCATTTAGTCATTTGGTTGTGTTACCATTAGATGAAAACAATTGAAAAGCACTTGGCAAAAGATTAAAATTACCTGTTCAGAGTCTGAGAGGAGCTGGTGTGCCCGGTCTTTTAGATTTTACTCTCTTCTCTTCTTTTTGCTTATTTTCACTTCTAGCAAACACCTTTCTCAGTGTTGATGTTGCCAGCATCATGTTATTTGGTTCATTGACACATTTATCCAACCCATCCATCCTTCACATGATCCTTTTTATAAGGATATTTTCCTTTGTGGCTGTGTTATTTATAATCTGTATTGCAGGAGCAGTCTCAGATCAATGTCTTGTTCTGCCATAAACATGACCCTCACAAGACCTTCAGTCTGTATTTCATACCTAATAATCATCCCTTACAAAGTAGCAATTAATTAGTCCTCACACTGCCCCAGACAGACAATTTGCAGTATCTCCTTAATTGCAAAGGGAGAAAAGGAGAGGTTATTGCTGATGAGACATGCTGGAGATGAGTACCAGAGTCAAGGAAGATAACTACAACTTCTGATTGTTGTTGTGAAGCCTCATTGTCACAAGCCAATGTATCACTAACATGCTGAACAGGAATACACTGGATAATTAATCCATTTTTCTTTTTTCAAAACTAGGTTGAGACAATCACACGTGGGATTGAAAAATATCAGTCCCCGCATTGAGGCGCTTGCTATCAACACCGTGTCTCAAAGAGACATGCTGAGATGATTCCTCTCCTCCTTTGCTTGCAGGGAGTTAGATTCTGCCATGCTGCGGAGGCTGGAGAAGAGGATTTTGGTTGATCTCCCAAGTAAAGAGGCACGACGGGTGATGATCCAGCACTGGCTGCCCCCTGTGAGCAACAGCGGAGGAGTGGAGCTGAGAACGGACCTGGACTACAGCTTGCTGGGCCAGGTGGGACAGCACGGCAGTGGGGACGATGCCCACTCACTGCTCGAGGTGTTTCTGGGTGGGAACTATATGGAAGAGTGACAACCAGGTGGCCAAGAGGCCACCAGCAACCTGGCTGGTACCAGCACTGGTGTGGCCAGCAGGCCCAGGGCAGTGACCGTCCCTGTGCTGGGACCTGGGGAGGCCAAACCCCAAATCCTGGGAGCAGTTTTGGGCCCCTCACACCAAGAAAGGCCTTGAGGTGCTGGAGCGAGTGGAGAGAAGGGAATGGAGCTGGGGAAGGGGCTGGAGCACAAGTGTGATGGGAGCGGCTGAGGGACCTGGGGGGTTCAGCTGGAGAACAGGAGCTGAGGGGACACAGGGACACAAAGAAACGGCCTCAAGTTGCGCCAGGGGAGGTTGAGGTTGGATCTTGGGAACAATTTCTTCCCCAAAGGGCTGTGGGGCATTGGAACAGGCTGCCCAGGGCAGTGCTGGAGTCACCATCCCTGGAGGGGTTGAACAGACCAGAGATGAGGTTCTCAGGGACATGGGGCAGTGCCAGTGTTGGGTTAACGGTTGGACTTGATGATCTTGAGGGTCTTTTCCAACCAAAATGATTGTACATCACCAATAGCAGCTGGGGGAAGGACCTTGGCTCAGCTGGAACCTCCAGCCAAAGGGAGACATGGAGCCGAGCGTTTCCCAGGCACATGCCTGTCCATGGATATCACACAGTTCTGCTTAAAAATGGTGTCTCCTGCTCCTCTCTGCTGGGCCAGCTTTTCAGCCTTAAATACAGGGAGACTTCCAGCAACATTCTATTTTGTCCCTCTTCTCACCAAGCTGGGAGCACTTCCAATTCATCAGGGTAATGAACAGTTAATTGTGAAGGGAAGGTTTGTCACAGCCCCACCGCTGCGAGAGAAAGGAACGAAGAGATGCATTAGATACCAGGTTTTCTTCATTTAGCCCTTTGTCACATCCTAAATTCTTCAAAAATCTCTTACAGCTTACCCAGTTGTCCCTTTTTATGTCTGTCCACAGAGACAATTCTGCTCAGTTTTCGTTTCATAAATGTTAATAAGAAAACATAGTTATTTTGCTCACAGAAAAGCTGGGAACAGAGGCAAAAAAAGGCAGGTTTTATTTGACCTACAGAAAATTGCCCTATAGAAAGAAAACACCCAGTATTTCCTTTGCTGCTACAAAGTCCTGTGGGCATTTACAAGAACAGGCAACATAACGTTGAGTGGAGGGTACACATAAAATTATATATGTGTTTATGTATACACATCTATTTCGGTCAGGAATAGACTTTACAAATATTATATATAAATATATTTGCTTCTAAACGCCCGATTTCTAAGCCTGTGGTCTCATTCTGATCCGGTTGCAGGAAACGGATGGGTACTCCGGCTCAGACATAAAACTCGTGTGCAAGGAAGCGGCCATGAGACCAGTGAGGAAAGTTTTCGATGCTCTCGAAAATCATCGGCCAGGTACCGATCAGAAAATCCCATCTGGGAAATGCCGATGTGCTGCGGTCACTCTAGAAATCGTAACGTTAACCCCAGCAGGTGGAGCTCTGTTCTCTGCTTAGAAAAGTTTGAAGCTGCATTTCTACAACATTTACTTAAGTGAATGTTTCTGACAATAGGGTTTTGTGGGTTTTTTTTAATGCTGTCAGTATCTGTGCTCAAATAGAACTTTTTCTCGATCTCACTAGGTTTATTCTGTTGTTTTCATATGTTAAGTGCTGCATTAGGCAGGGACATGAATTCCTTTTGGAAATAATAACAGTATTTGATAAATTCTCTTCTCTTTAGGTAACAGTAACTTACCCGTGATCCAATTAGACACGATCACAACAGCAGATTTCCTGGATGTGATCGCCCACACCAAGCCGTCAGCAAAGAACCTCAGCCAGAAGTACGCGGCTTGGCAGAGAGAATTCGAGTCAGTTTGAAAAGAAGGGGGAAAAGGAGAAAGATTGAAAACTTCCAAGACTTTCGCTACCCAGAATGGCATCACCTCATCTCCAAAGCATCAAACGGTGATGGGGAAGGAAGCGCCGTTGTTTCCAGGCAAGAAAACATCAAGGGGAAATCTTTCAAAAGGCAGATGGGGAGAGGTGCTTTATTTTTTATTTGCCATTTTAAAAAAACATTCTTCGTAGAAATAATGTAACGGCGGTTGCCAGGTAATGAAAACTCCAGCCTTAATTTTATGTATAAAGACTTGAAAGATCAATTGCTTGTCAGTTGTTTTTTATGATGGTTGTTTACAGATCTGGCATAGAACTGGAGCAGAAAACTTAAGAATGGTTAGATAATTAGTGTCATTCTGCCTTTCTTTAATGAAATCTGGCTGCTTTCAGTGAAATTCAGGAGCTTAGCAGTGCTTTCTAAACTCGGTTAAGTCTGTCATCATTTTCAGCTGCGATCCAAGCCTTGATGTACCAAATGTTTTGCTTTCCAGTCAGTTTGGGGTATCTCCAAAGTGGAAAAGGCAAAGAATTAGAGGGACTTGGCGAGTTTGTAGCAAATCAGCTTATATTACAGATCTCTTGCCTCCTGAAGCTGACTCTGACTATGGGCCAAAGCAGAAGCCAACGCAGGTTCAGAATTGTTGACGTCAACACCACACGCGTGAATTTATTCAAAACCGTAGGTTACAATTCACGAGGGCACACGAATAGTATCTAAAACCACCTTTTTGTCCCTGGGGGGTTTGTAGTTTCTTGTGTTTCTGTTGCTGAGTCTACTCTGTCCACACTTTCTGTCTCGGAGGGAGATTAAGTCTGACTTTAGGTGACCACCCACCACGTGAGGCTGCAGACAGATCTTCCCATTCCTTCACCACGATGATTCTTCTTAACAAGAACGAGCACGGCTCATTAACACAAAACTATATTTTCAATAAGGTTAATACTCCAGTAATGTATAATTACAAACTAATAATTTAACACTCAGGAGCCCTGTAAAACAACTGTAAAGGACTTTGATTATTACACTTTGCAAATGGACCAGAAAAGCTATTTACCATCATTACAAACTTGGTTTATTTTGGGCGGATTTAGCGCACAGGAAAAGCACGGTGTACTACAGAATTAAATTTCATTTTACAGCTCTATTAACCAACTGTGTGAAAAACGGAATCTGTCCCCATGGCTTGTCAAGGATTTTTCCCTTAACATTAAAAAGAAACAAAACAACCCACCAATAGTGAAATTTTGCAACTGTAGCATTAATAGGACTCTGCTGAGGTCTAATTTCAAAAATTCACAGTCTCTAAAGCATTTAATACCAGATTTTCGTTTCTGTACCATTCTTTTTAATAACAGCATCTAATTAAAACATCTGTATAATGCTGACAGTTTTAATTTTATGTGAAATTTGAAAAACAAAACCCAGGATCTGTTCTAATGAGAGGAAAGACATCAACAGTAGTTATTATTAAACAGAGGTGATATTTTAATTTAAAAGTCACTTCTAAATGTGCGTAATCTCTGAATTAGAGCAGACACATGCTTGGTGAAATCACTACAGGCTGACTATGTTACTCTTTGAGGTTTATTTATTTATTTCCAGTGTGATATTTTTTTCAGTTTTGCTTATTCAGCAGAAGAAATTGACACTTTCCAGACAGGGCTTTTCATCAGTTATTTCTTGAAAACAAACGGAATTCTCCTCTGTCCTGTCACGGCTTGAGCGGAAGGAGCCCACGTCCAGGTTTCCAATGTAAGACATGCATTGCTACTGTGATGTTAATTTTTGAAGCAACGGTAATGGAAATTAAGCAAAATGGATGTTTCTTCAAACTGACTATTCCCTTTCTCAAAGCAGATGCTCTAGGATATGTTCCACTGCCTCTGGGAAGTTCTCACAGGTTAAGTAAGGAGCCGGATTGATTTTGCCTTCATCTGCCGGTCGATATTTACCTGTAAGAGATTAACAAAGAAGTAGATTTATTCAGCTCCACTTAGTACCCTTCTTTTTCCACAAAAATTGCAGCCTCCTGAGATGGGTAACAACCAGACACAGGAGGAACATCCATCTGAGGTTCTCCTGCAACAAACATCTCAAAATTCTTCCCTAAACAAACACCGAGCCTTACAGAAGATTCCTCAGGGGCAGCTCCGGGTCAACATTAAGTGTTATTTATACACTGGTTTCTCTGTACTCTACTGGTACTACTCTTTCAGTGACTATTCAGATATTTGCCTTGCAGGTTTTTGAAAAAATAATGTTATCATCTTCCCTTCTGGCTTTTATGAGGAAGAGCACGATGACTTGCTTTCAACATAACAAACCGTGGCACGAGCAGTCCCTGGCACCATCAATAACGTTGGTAATACTTGTCAGTCCTTTATGGTTCCGCTTCTCTCTGAAGCAAAATGACTTTTATAATTACCAGTGTAATTAGTAGGGAATGTCAGCAGAGTTCCTGAATGATCAGAGGTTACATCGTGATGACTGATTTTGGCAATCTAAAATGTCACAGTAACAGTTCTCTCTGTTCTTTGATCGGTGCTCAGGATCTTTGAGTCATTCAAGCAAAAAATTCACACCTACAAGATCATCTATTACTTTATTATGTTATTTACATCCTATTCTCAGTTTGAGGTGTGTGCTCTAGCCCCATTGTTGAAACTTTAAATATAACAACCTATCCTGACTTTCATTAAGCTTGCCAGCCTGCCACGCTACAGCTGAGGAAATATATCTGCCAAATTCACCCCAAAATAAACAGGGTGATGGACACAGGGTGTTGAGCAACCCCGTGGTGTAACAGGCAACAGGAATGTCGAACCTCTACAAGGCACCAGGGCTTGGAACGCACCTTTGCCTTGGGCAAGGTAGAATCATAGAATCACAGAATTGTTTTGGTTGGAAGAGACCCTCAAGATCGTCAAGTCCAACCATTAACCGAACACTATCACTACCCCATGTCCCTGAGAACCTCATCTGTGTGTATTTTCAACCCCTCCAGGGATGGTGACTCCAGCACTGCCCTGGGCAGCCTGTTCCAATGCCCCACAGCCCTTTGGGGAAGAAATTGTTCCCCAGATCCAACCTCAACCTCCCCTGGTGCAACTTGAGGCCGTTTCCTCTTGCCACTGACTGTGCCACTGTCTCCTGGAACAACCGATCCATCGAGCACTCACCGGTCCTGACCAAGATCCCACGCATGCCTGCGTTCTGCGCGCCACCAACATCATCCCTGCAGTCCTGGGACAGAACAGATCAGCTCATTAGTGCTCATAGACATTATTTGTTAACAAGTTTGGTTTTTTTGTGACACTCTCTGCTTCGCACATCACTAACCAGCCACATAAAAGCAGCTACAAGGAGCCGCCACGTACATCACCGATCATGACGGCGTCCTCTGGAGCACAGCCAGTCCCCCGCAAAGCTTCCAGGAAAAAGGTTTTCTCCGGCTTCCCCACCACCATTGCTTTGGTGTCCGTCGCGTATTCCAGCCCAGTGACAAAAGGTCCAGGTCCCAGAGCCAAGCCATCTTTTTTCTTGAAATATCTGGCTTTATGTATAGCTATAAGAGGAGCCCCATCCAAAATTAATCTAAAGAAGAAAGCACAAAAATTGTATTAAACAAGCGCTATTCACAGCTGAAGGCATCAACCTGCTTTCATTTAAGGTGATGACAAAACTCCCACTGACTTTTATGAAGCTCTAAATCATAAAGAGAGCTAGCATTTGGTGACTTACATAAAGCTCCTTCCTTTTCCCCAGAAACAGCTAATAAAACAAATCCCCCAAATAAAGAATTTATTCTCTTCAGTATTTTAACAGGTAACTATTTTTAAATCCTGTCCATACCTCTCATGCAATTTGATCTCACTAAGCAGCCTCAATTTTCACCCATCTGATTTCCCCACGCAAATATTTTAAAATCAATTAAATGAACCACAGGCAGTGGCTGTAGGTAGCAGTTTGATGGCCTGGCCTGGACTGAAAACACAGCGGCTTCTGTCAGGAAATCTGCAGCTTTTGGGCCTGTTGGTATCAACAACTGTGTGTTTCTGGCAGAGATGGGTGTTCACATGAATCCCAGGGAGAAGGTGAGTCATTTTACCTTAAATTTGTATTTTAACATTGAAGAAATTACAGTAAGCTACACAAAAAAGCATAAAGATATTAGGTACGTTCCCACCAAATTCTTCAGTTGACAGCGCTGAGCCTCGTGGAAACAAAGCTGGATTTGGGCTCCTTGCTGCTGGGAACCAGAGATTACAAGTGGAATAGAGTTCAAAGCAAAAAGTCAGCAGATTATTTTCCTCTTAACCACACCTGATTTATGAATTTTTTTAAGAAAAAAAAATGCCCTTAAGGAAATAAAATTTACTAAAAACTAAAAGAAACAAACAAAAAACCAATCTTGCTTTGACTCTTCAGTGGTTTTCTGCTGCAGCTCCGTTCAAAGAGGCTGCCTGAGGTGAATTTTGTGCTCCTTGGAGGATGTCTGCTCCTTTTCACATGCCTGTGGAGCAGCCTGGGCACTCTGAGCAATACAGAAATGATAATATTTCACTGAATTATCAAAAAGCACTTCTGTTGAATCAATGCATTCCAAAGCAAGCTCAAGAAGAGAGCTGGCATCTGTGTCTGTGAGCAGCCAGATATGTTCACGATGGGAGGATGCCTCCAGGATACAGAAAAACTTAATTTGACAGCGGCGCCACAACCACTCGTGTGCAGCAGTTTGCAAGAAACATCTCACTCGAGAGAATTATTTTAAACGTGGCATCAAAATCCCATGTATGAAGAAGAGAGATTTAGTCTCAGTCATTGTAAAAGGTGCCTAGAGAATGGCCTTACCCTGCGTATGTCATTTGGGGACTAATATTGAGCTGGATTTACCTAACCTCATGTTGGATATCAACCAAGTAGTTGCCTACCAGGTAATTAGTCTTCACAGTCAATGGAGAGGAAAAAGCTCTTCTAGAGCACAGTTCAGCTGCCCTACTTTAAGCACCACTGGGGAATCACAGCATCACAGGCTGGTTGGGGTTGAAGGGACCTCTGTAGATCATCCAGTCCAACCCACCTGCTCAAGCAGGGTCACCAGAGCAGATCACACAGGATCGTGTCCAGGTGGGTTTGAATGTCTCAGAGAAGGAGACTCCACAACCTCTCTGGGCAGCCTGGGCCAGGCTCTGCCACCTCAAAGGAAAGAAGTTTCTCCTCATATTCAGATGGAACCTCCTGTGCTTCAGTCTGTGCCCGTTGCCCCTCAGCCTGTCATTGGGCACCACTGAACACAGTCTGGAAAAATGAATGATGCCTTACAAACACGTCCTCTCTCCCTCAGGAGGCCAGGTCACCGGCTCAGATACAGGCACTGGCACTGTAGATATCTGCATTTAATCAGATTCGCCTTAGAAGTTTTGCTATGAGCGACACAAACCGCAAGTGACTTAAAGGACAGGTGATGAGGACATGGCATAAGGCTCGAGAAGAGTATGTGGCCAGTAGCCAGTATTACCATTAGACCAAATAAAGCTGACACCAGCTGAACAGTTTACCCTCAATAAAGGACTGGGGGATAAACCCAGAACAAGTCAGTGGGACACTAAAGATCAGACAGAGCCCACCCAGTGATGTAAGCACTGGAATACATGATGGGTTAAGTTGTGAAATTAGAATCCGCTCATGACTGTAAAACTCTAAAATCGATGCCACTGGCAACATGCACTAATGAGACTGCCAGAGAATCAGTTTGGTTCAATACATGTTCTTATGATGAGGAATTGTCATGCAGATAAGGACAGCATCGGCTTCCTGCACCAAGGAGCCTCTGTAAGATACTGGTGAGCAGTAACTGATACTCCCTCTATGTATTTAGTGGTTGTAAAGATCTGAAACTAGAAAAAAAGGACGCATGGTAATGCACCTCATAGAATCATGGAATAGTTTGGGTTGGAAGGGAGCTTCAGAGTTCCCCCAGTGCCCCCCCTGCCATGAGCAGGGACATCTTCACCAGCTCAGGTTGCTCAGAGCCCCGTCCAGCCTGGCCTGGGATGTCTCCAGGGATGGTTCATCTACCACCTCTCTGGCCAACCTGGGACAGGCTCTCACCACCCTCAGGGCCAACAATTCCTTTCTCATGTCCAGCCTGAATCTCCCTCCTTTAGTTTAAAACCATCACCCCTTGTCCTGTTGCAACAGGCCCTGCTCAAAAATCTGTCCCCATCTTTCTTTTTTGTTCTGGCAGGAAATCAGCTCAGATCCCAACTGTTTTTTATCCAAAATGTGATAGAATCATTTTGGTTGTAAGAGACCTTTAAAATAATCAGGTCCAACTGTTAACCCAACACTGCCAAGTCCACCTCTAAACTATGTCCCTAAGAACGTCATCTATGGAATAATTCCGGAATGGTCCGGAAAGGTGCAGTAAGTTCTCCCCGGAGCTTCTCTCCTCCAGCTGAACACCCCAACTCTCTCAGCCTGTCCTCCCAGCAGAGCTGTTCCAGCCTCGGATCATTCCTGTGGCTCCTCTGGCCCCTCTCCAGCAGGTCCATGTGTGTCCTGTGCTGAGCACCCAGAGCTGGACCAGCACTGCAGGGGGGTCTCACCAGAGCGGGGCAGAGGGGCAGAGTCACCTCCCTGACCTGCTGCCCACGCTCCTGGTGATGCAGCCCAAGACACAATTGGTTTCTGGGCTCCAAGTGCACACTGCCGGCTCATGTCCCATCTCGCATTCCCCACCACAGGGCTGCTCTCACACACTATTGCAGCCTGGGTCGTGGACAGTCACAAACAAATTTTATGTTTTACCCTTTAATCAACAAAAAAAACAAATAGCTTTAGAAATAAGATGGACCAGATTTGATCCACAGTTCACCAAGCCCAGCGTATTGTGCTGGCCACTCCCAAATACAAGATGCTTCAGAAGATAATGCCAGACATCCTGCATGAGGTAGATAAGGAATAATCTGTCCTAAATACTACATTTCCTTCCCTACAATACTTTATATCTGATAGCTATGGTATGAACATAGAAGCTGTCTCTTGAAAACATCCCAACATCCTTGTTTTTGTGTATTTCTTGAAGCACTGCTAACTTTTTCACCTCAATGACACCCACAGCTCCACTTCTACAGTTTATTTATAGATGCGAGCTATGAAAACCAGGGCCAGACTGCTTGAAGTTCGTGGTTAAAACCCAAAATCCAGGGAGCCCCACAGAAAACAGACCCAGCCATGAGGATCTGACTTACTGAAATGCTTTGTTCATCATCTCGTAGTGGAAGTGCCCAGGAGCCAGTCCTACCACCACTGCGTTGGGGTCATCAGTGGCTATCCCTGGAAAATCAAAACACGACTTTGAACAAAGAGAATTTTATTCATACTTAGCAACAGACACTCAACAAGTGCAATGAATGACTTTAAAACAAAGAAAAAATAGCATTTTACAACAAAGGTAGATCACATAGACTCATTTTACATCTTTAGACCTAAGGTCTTAAAAGGTCTTTAGGTCTGTGGAAAAGGTGTTGATCTATCCAGACTCTGCTGTCCTTTGTGATGAACACAACTCTGCAGCTGGGTTGTCTTAACAGTGACTGTTCAACAGTGACTCTCTCCTTGCTTACACTGAAATGCAGCAGACCATATAAAACATTTTTTAAACTTTTTGTTATCCGAGAATTTCTTTCTACATACATTCATCTGCTTTGTAAGACAGTAGAGCAGGAAGATTAGTGAATTCCATCCAGTTTTTCTATTCCCTCTAGTCACAGAAAACTCCACTTAGGGTATAAAGCCTGACTTGTTCTATATATCAGTCTAGTTATGATGTACTGCAGCACGACCTACAAGGTGTTACACTAAATAAGTTTTGTCTCGTCTGGAAGGTCTTTCTTTTAAGGTGGATTAGTCCCCTTGAGAAGAGCTTGAGCCTCTTTTGTCCTGCACTTCTCTGGAGGAGCACGACTGATTTTACATGGTGGTGCCACCTCTAAACAGAACCAGCAATGGAAGCAGAGAAGCATCTACAGGAGAAACAGGAATAGCGGGAAGTTTTATTGAGGGCAGGTTAAGCGTCAGCTTCACGTGCACTTGCTGGGGTTTTTGTTCCGCATTCACACAGCACATCCTCTGCACCTTTATTGGGATAGCTAGAGCTCCTGGCTTTACAGAGAGTGTCTGATGTCTCTTGCTGTATGTCCTTCAGACAGCAAAACGTACACTCAAGAGACACCAACGTGGATTTGTGACACCACCTAATAGCATCTGGGTCCTTCGACAAAAAATAGATTACGTTCATCCATCTGTGACCAACTCTATAGAGAGATTAGCCAAGAATAGCTCAATAGCAGCCACTAACAGGAATTTAAAACTTCATCCATCGTACCTCAGTGTTTCAAGAGCAGCAGACAAACAGCTTGCAGCAAAAAGAAACAAAGCAATCCATCCCAGATCCAAGCAACATGGATAGTGACACTAATGTGCTCTGCTGACACCTCTGTCTTTGACGTCTTTTACCAAATTAGCAATAACTGCTGTAAAACCAATGGAAATATCCCAAATACACAGAGATTAAACTGATTTAACCACCTTTGGTGAAATAGCTGCTGCCTCTGCTGTTTCCGACCCAAGAAAGCCTGTCTGACAGCACAAACACAGAATATTGCTGGGGGCGTGCTTCCCTGGATACGATGTTAGGTGGAACAGATTATCAGGTTTCGTTGCTCTCAGAGCCCACGGAGGCTTTTCTCCTGAACACTTATCTTTCTGAAGATTACCGACTAGATTACGGCACTAAAATTTAACAGGACATGTCTAGAATGTCTTAGAACCTACTTAAATTGTACAGCCATAAGGATTTTAGTTCATAGGCAAGCGTTAGGGAACGGTTTTAAGCCATACACAGTTTTTCTGCCTTAATTTTTATCTAAAGCCTGAACACACAATACACAATTTTAAACTCTGAGTATGTTAAAAATGTGGGTATCTTCACTACTCTTAAAACAGTGATGTGGTTAAGTCAAGACTAACTGTCTCAGTTTCAAGCATCTGCCAGAAGTGTCCAAGTTAGGATATAACATTTTCTACTTCCTTTATTGTTGAGGGAGAGAAATGGGAACATCCAAAAGTAAAGCAAGTTTCAACCAGGTCTTTAGAGATGACAATCTAGAGAAGACGGGGCGATGAACCTTCTGTCACCAATAAAGGTATCAAAGTGTTAATAATGTAATTATTAACACGTGGAGTGAGACCTAAATGCTCAATATAACATAAGTAACAATAACTACCTGGAGATTTTACATTTAATAATAAACTATTAAGAGAGAAATAACTTCCTGCGTGTACCTCCACGTTGGCTTTTCATCTCTATATGAGCAAAACCTCTGTACAATAGCTGAGGGAAACCTGATTCATAGCTATAAAACAAATCAGCACTGGTAGGTACAATAAATCTCCAGTGATCTGGTGATAAGCATCTCTTTTTTTTATACTAGAAATTAATACAAAGTATTGAGTTTTACTCAAATTCCTGACTATTTGAAGGCTTTGGCTGCTGTTTCCACTAATCCTCAAGAAGCGATGACTTCAGACTGTTTAATGTTCACTTACAGCCCCGTGTAGTATCAATTAAAAGATACAGGGGGGAGAGTAATATGGAAATATCATTGCTGGGCCCTCTTAACAAGGCGCAGGTACAAGAACCAGATGGTAGAGGTGCTGCCAGTTTTGAAGAGAACGTATAGCTGCTGTCAATTAAAAAGGATAAGCGTTCATTTCTGTCCAAAATGCTAGTTACTGAGCCAGGAATTTGTACAACAGATGAACTTTGCTCATTATAACAGCAAAACACACCTCCATCGCAAAGGATACCCACCTCCAGCCTACCTTCACGCATGCATAGTGAGGTTTTTACCTTAAAAATTGAAACGAGGACTTCTAAACCAGCCCATAACAAAGGTTTGTATGGCTAGAGCCTCTCAAGCTCCACCTAAACGTAGAAAATAGTATAAAATACCCTAACAACCGAGAAAGAGTGGGGGGAAGACACCATCACTGAGAAGCCAAGGGAACAGTATAACGGGACTTTTAGGACCAGTGAGTAGGCTGAGCCTGTCTTCTTGGGTAAGATTTGTGCACCTCGTTATCCCAAGTTTAGACTTCAAGCTTGTATTTGTAATCACATTAATAGCACTATATACTCATCTTAGAATTTATATATATCTGATATTTATTTCTTCCAACTAACATCTTATTTCAACTAAAGTGCATTTTTGCAACTAAAGTGTTGTTTTGCAGGCAGTGTGTTTATCAATGGCATCTAAAAGAACTTGCGCTGGTTGCTTTAATAAACCTCCTTATTTGTGGATCTAGCTGTGAGAATTCCTCGTTGAACATTCCCAGACCTACAGTACATATTATACTATTTGTGAGTCTGTGCAGAGCACAGATCACAACTGGCCTGCAATATTTGTGAATCTCATTGTGCAAATTCAACATTAGTGTACTATTAGTGAATCTGCGCACCAGGCCAGCCGTTGAGCACATTTAGACTTATAGTGCTGACGTGAAGTTATTTGCGTCACTCAACAGTTCAACCCAGCTGCCTTGCACGGGGTTTAACTTCTGTTAAATTAATCATCTTAATGCAACAGCCGCCTCACCTGTGAAATCAGGCAGAGCTTTATCGTCCACCAAGAGGAGAGGCCGCACCTGCTTTTGCTCCAGCAGATTTCTGGCTGCCGTCAGAGAGGTGAAGATCTCATTTTCTGTGATGTCAAACCCCAGTTTCCTCAGCCTTTCCAGCAGGTCCCTCTTGCACTCCTTCGTTGTGTTCGTCACAAACCGAATGGTGACCGGAGCGCTGCGCAGCCTGATGGACAAAGAGCAAAAGGAAACTGGCCACAGAACGCTATTTTCACACCTGTACGTCCCTTGGAGACTGAAAAAGGACAAGACCAAGCTTCCCCTGCTTTGCTTTGACCAGGAAAAGCCTGGGGATTCCAATCTCTACCATCACAGTAGCAACACCAACTAGTTGGAAAAGCCTTTTAATTCAAACTGGATAATAAAGAAACCAGCCCCATGTACTGGATCAACAGCAGCCTGAATAAAAATAGACAAACAAAAGAACCTTGTTGTTAAATTATTATATTGAATTCCGCATTCTGGGTGAATTTCGCAGCAGCTGTGGCGCATCTGGAGATGCAGGATTCTCCAGAAGCCCACATTACCTGCATGATGATTTCTTTCGTCAGCTTCTGCAGCCACTTCTCCCTTTACTGAGGAACACCGACATCACACAAAAACACATTATTGCCCTACACTGACAGTACAAGCTACCAAACAATCAAATAATTTTAAGCAACAATTTCAACGGCGCTCCTTTTAATTATTCCCCCACCATCACTTTGGTTTTGTTGCTATAGTGACAAACACCAGCATCACTGCTGCATGGAGAACGTCAGGATAAAGTTGGTCAACACTGGAGACTTGCTCGCACATGCCACCTTTTTCTCATTTGTCACATATATTGACCCTTCACAAGTATAAACTATTACAAAGTCCCCGGTTTGCTAATAAAATAATTATTTTTTTTCCTATGGACCTCACTATTGAGAAATATTGAGAATCTATCCATTTCTTCCCTAAGCTGCAGCCAATCAGTTCGGCATCTCTTTAGTAAGAACAACGACATGGACCAGGAGAAAAGAGCATTGAGAAAATCCTTTTTTTCTTCAAACATCTAAGCAAAAACATGGATTTTTAAGAACGCCAACTCTCAACTGGCATGAGTTCTCCCTGCAGCATCAAACCCTCTTGCAATTGTACATCTTTAAGATATTATTATTTCCGTGGAATTATTTGTGAAAACAAATGCAGAGTTTTCTATTCCTGCTGTGAATTTTCCTCTGAGCTACAGCCCAGCTTTATAAAAAACTGAGCAATACAACTCCAGTAAAAGCATCTCATCCTTAATTCAACCTCAACCTTGATTAATTCTTACTGTCCCAGCACATTAAGGTGTGCTCTCTCCCTCGTCATGATGGCACACATCATTTTGGGGTTTTCCTCATCCATTGCAACACGTCTCCTCCACAAAAACAGTGTCAAGACCACAGTACAAAGACCGCTGGGGTTGCATATCCCATTTTGCCACTGACTCGGACAGATTAAGTCATTTTACTGCGTCTCAGTTTATTTAGGCACCTTTTCATGAGAAGAGAATGAGGTACTTAATTGTCCTCTTTATTAACGTGTTGAAATTCCTACAAAAGACAGACTGTATTATCAAATGTTTCTCAAAATTAAAAAACGACCAAGACCATTTACCTAGCAGAAAGAATATTTAAAAATAATACAGCAAAGCCTTGGCAGAAAGAACAAATGAAACGAGAACTCTGCAGAGGACACCTTGCTCACTGGCCCAGGCTGTTCTCTCTGAAACACTCTGAATATTGTCTTTTTCTACCTAGAAAAGGCTTAGAAAAGACCTAGAGAGCAACTCTGTAAAGCTGCAGGGGGTTCAGGTGATACACGGCAACTTTTTGCTATCTTTGCTGATTTCTCATGGTAATAACACAGGTGTAAATAAAAGCAGAATTTGGCTGCATATTCGCTTATCCATGACAGTATAAAAAGGCAGAAGCTTTGGGCCCGTTTACTTAAACAAGTGTCTTTGTGCAAATGGCACTGACATAAGATATCGGAGGGAATAGAAAAAAGTCGCTTGCCTTTTGAGAGCCTCCTGCGCGCCCGGCACAGCCGAGTCTTCAACGTGGAGCGTGCCGCTGAGATCCACCAGCACGGCTTTCAGTGCGCGCCGAGCTGCCATCCTTCCTTCCCCGGGGAAAAGGCAAATAAATGAAACAACGACAAACCGGTTAGCAGACAATGGATAATAAAAATAAGAAACTCAGTTAAGCGCCTCATTTGTGCCAAGCCCGGTATTACTCAGAACATTACTCGCAGTATTAAATGGGCCCCTTTAGACGGAGAAATAAAAGGCGACATTTAAAAAAAATACATAATTGATGGGGTGGTATTTTCCCAAAGACTCTATATATGGAAATCAGGTGCTATTTGTTTTTTAAGTGCCTTTATTTGTGCGCGTCAAAAAAAAGTCTCTAAACAAGCAAGGCTGTTGGGAAGAGGATCATTAGGTCTGGTATTGCCGGCTCAAGGCCTCAGCAAGCACATTTTGTCAAGTCCCACCGACACCAATGGCATTGTTCAAGTAAAAATAAATAAAATACGACTAAGCGACGATACAGAGCTCTGACTATAAAGCTCAAAATGCTCTGCAAAAGTGGGTAGCGTTAATTTTATTTTTGTAAGCGAGATCTATGGTGATCCAGCCCACAATGCAATCCAGGTGCCCTAACTCCTAAATTATTTGGTGGTTGAGTGCCTGTGGATTTAGCCTGCAAATTGTCAGCGTTCGAGGATATTCAGCACCCTGAAGGGTTACTCTCTCATGAAGACAACAGTTAAATATTTTTTCTAGAGCAAACTTCGGTGTCACACAAGACTCAGCCCAAAACAGAAGCCAGCACTCAAAGGGTAAAGACACTGGGGAAGAAAACGGTGAGGTGATGTTCAAGTCACCTGGCTAAAAAGTTGTCTCAGAAACTTGTCCTTCTCCTTACGTGTGCTGCAAGCACTGTATTTTGCCCCACAAGCAAGTTTGCTGAGCTATTTCTTTGCAAATGTCCAATTCCTCCTGTTTGTTCGACAATAACAACTGCAATCTGTCATCACTAGCAAGTCATCACGATTTTATGTTGAGCTATTTTGGTTAAAAACAGGACACGTAACATGTGTGTGCTTTTAAAAAACACACAGACTAGTCATCACAAGGCTTAGAACCCACCTTAATAAATTTATTTTTCTATCAGGACAGTTTTATCTCTGCAGACGGTTTTATCAATGATCATGTGAACTTGATGTCTCAGGTACAAGACATACTTGTAGAAAACTTTCACATTCTGCTTTCATTATTCCTGCTGCTTCCCTGCAATAAGCAAAGCAAAACTTTCAAAAGTTGGTTTTATAGTATGCTTGTTGCTACACAGGCCAAGGTTAAAAGTCCACGAAAAAGAGCTGATAACAGAACTCCTAAGGGAGCGTCATCAATTGAGAAGAGGGCACCAGGTTCCTAAGACACCTTCTCTGGGTAAAATACTTAATGCAGAAAAAAAGCCTGAACAGAATGGAATTTGCATGACTCTACATTATCTCCATGACAAAAAAAGCTCTCTTCCCTCAGGCACTTCCAACTCCAGCATGGGGAATTTTTGAGTGCTGAGAGAGATTAAAAAGAGGACTGAATAAGGTGCTATTATAGAAATTCTCTAGGCAAAGACACGACTGCAGAACAACTGCACCCTGCCTGCATGGATAACACAGCTAAGGACATGGACAGAATACCTTGCTTCAGCAAAAATTGAATTTTTATTTGATTCCTCTTTTACCCTAGATCTGTTGGTTCTCCAGTTCGCAGTGTATTTAATTGGGTAGTATGGAAGGTATTCGCAGAGCCAGTTTCCAGCACAGACGATTTTAAGTATAAAACTCAGGGTCTAACAAGAAGGTCCTAAAAAACTTCAGTTTTCACAACTGCAGCCCAGCGCATCACGGGAATGTCACCTTTGTGCTGGCATTACAGTCACAGCAAGGGGATGAAGCCGTATGATACCCCAGGCTGGTCAGACCATGAGGGACAGAATCACAGGCTGGTTGGGGTTGGAAGGGACCTCTGGAGATCATCCAGTCCAACCCACCTGCTCAAGCAGGGTCACCAGAGCAGATCACACAGGATCGTGTCCAGGCGGGTTGGAATGTCTCAGAGAAGGAGACTCCACAACCTCTCTGGGCAGCCTGGGCCAGGCTCTGGCACCTCAAAGGAAAGAAGTTTCTCCTCATATTCAGATGGAACCTCCTGTGCTTCAGTCTGTGCCCGCTGCCCCTCACCCTGTCATTGGGCACCACTGAACAGAGTCTGGTCCATCCTCTTGACACCCACCCTGCAGATATTTATCACATTGATAAGATCCCTCTCAGCTCCTCTACTCTCTCAAGTTGCCCCTTGTCCTATCCTTGGTTGTCTCCTCATCAGAAAGATGCTCCAGACCCCTCAGCATCTTTGTGTCCCTCCAGTGATTCCTTGTCCTTAATCTGGGGAGCCCAGAACTGGACACAGAACTGCAGATGTGGCCTCACCAGGGCAGAGCAGAGGGGGAGGAACAACCTCCCTCCACCTGCTGGTCACACTTGTCCTAATGCACCCCAGGGACCATTGGCCTCCTTGGCCACAAGGGCACACTGGTGGCTCATGGTCAGCCTGCTGCCCACAGGACTCCCAGGTCTCCACAGAGCTGCTTCCCAGGTGAGGCTGCGCTGAGAGGACGGGGTTGCAGCTCCATGGCCGCTCCACAGCTCCAGGCGGCGCCCGCACGGCCTCCCCGGGCCGGCCATTGTCCCTGAGGAGCCGGGGCAGCGACTGTCAACCTGCCCCACATCCTGTCCCCGCACCACAGCGCGCATGAGGCTACAACTCCCTTCCCTACCCCAGCCACGGAGATGGTACCGCCTCTTTCCGCCACTTTACGAAGAGCAGATGGGCTGGTCCATTCTTCCGCGATGGAGCTTCCGAACTCGATGGGCTCCCCTTTCCCCTAAAGCGTATGGTTCCGCCCGCCCGTTCGCGCCCGAAGAAGCCGGGCGGGCCCACTCCGGGGAGAAGGGGGAGCAGCATGGCGGCGAGCCCTCCCCCCCGCCAGAGACTAACCTGGCTCCAGCCGCCCCGCCGCCGCCCCTGCGGACTGCCCGCCGCGGGGCCCTCGCGGAGCCGGGGCTGCCCCTCAGAGCGCCGGTACCCGGCGTACCGGCACGGCAGCCGCAGCCACCGCCAGGCGCGGCAGGGCGGCAGCGCTCAGCCCTCAAAGGCCACTGTCGCCGCCTGGGCTCCGGCAGCCGCCGACAGGCAGCGCGGCGGGCAGCCCGCGGAGGGGCTGAGGTGCAAAGGGCGCGCGGCGCCTCAGAGGGGAAGGCGGGAACTGCTAGGAGTTCGAATCCGGGATGTGCCGGGAACGCGGGTGTGCAGCGCGGGAACCGCCGGGAACGCGGGTGTGCAGCGCGGGAACCGCCGGGAACGCGGGAGGGTGGGAGGGGGGGAGGTGACTGCCCGTCTGCCCCGCTCTGGTGAGACCCCCCTGCAGTGCTGGTCCAGCGCTTGGTGCTCAGCACAGGACACACATGGACCTGCTGGAGAGGGGCCAGAGGAGCCACAGGAATGATCCGAGGCTGGAACAGCTCTGCTGGGAGGACAGGCTGAGAGAGCTGGGGTGTTCAGCTGGAGAAGAGAAGCTCCGGAGAGACCTAATTGCAGTCTTTCCAGACTTAAAAGGGGCCTGTGAGAAAGATGGGGACAGACTTTTGAGCAGGAGCTGTTGTGATAGGACAAGGGGTGATGGTTTTAAACTAAAGGAGGGAGATTCAGCTGGACATGAGGGAGGAATTGTTGGCCCTGAGGGTGGTGAGAGCCTGTCCCAGGTTGGGCAGAGAGGTGGTGGCTGAACCATCCCTGGAGACATCCCAGGCCAGGCTGGACGGGGCTCTGAGCAACCTGAGCTGGTGAAGATGTCCCTGCTCATGGCAGGGGGGGCACTGGGGGAGCTGGGAACGTCCCTTCAGCACAAACCATTCTCTGGTCTCTATCAGCTCCTGTGCACTTCCCACCACCGCTCAGCAAGGTGTTGGTGGACACTTTTGAAGACCGGCTTCCTTCAGCTGCTCTGTGGGTAACAGGTAACTGTAAAGACTACGGCAGCAGCAATCCCCGGCCTGTGGAGACCACTTGATGTGAGGGCAATAGCACACTCCATGCTCATCTGCAGGAGAAGCAACCTCCAGAAAACATGGGTTGATGCAATTGCATTTTAAGCTATTGCAGTTAGGATTTCATAAGAAAGGAGGGCACATCAATTAATTACATACTATATACATTCACAGTTTTATATTGTGATGGTACATCAAAAAATCCAAGGTATATTAGATAGTAGAGTTTTAAATTCATAACATTGCAACCTAACGTGAGATTTCAAAGAGACCTAACTTTTCCCTTCAGCTGTCCCCATGCCCTCCAAAACAAAACCTTTAACAGTAGAGGACAGGCTCTCACCACCCTCAGGGACAACAATTTCTTCCTCACGTCCACCCTGAATCTCCCTCCTTTAGTTTAAAACCATCACCCCTTGTCCTATCACAACAGGCCCTGCTCAGAAGTCTGTCCCCATCTTTCTCACAGGCCCCTTTTAGGTCCAGAAAGGTGCAATAAGGTCTCCCCGGAGCTTCTCCTCTCCAGCTGAACACCCCAACTCTCTCAGCCTGTCCTCCCAGCAGAGCTGTTCCAGCCTCGGATCATTCCTGTGGCTCCTCTGGCCCCTCTCCAGCAGGTCCATGTGTGTCCTGTGCTGAGCACCCAGCGGAACTGGTCCCTCTTTTTTGTCTGTATTTGTACTAAAGACTCTCTGAACCTTCCCGCAAGCTTCACTTTCACCACACAGCCTTAGTCCGTATTCTGATCTGTTAAATGTCCTGGTTATTGTCATTTTTGTGCCAGGTACAAGTGACAAAGCTCCTCCTAGTTTGAAGTGACCGCTGGAGCACAGGCTGCATGTGGAGCTCTTTAGCAGGTACAACATTTTTTAGTCACTGCAGAACAGCTCAAAGCCACACGAGGAGGCAGCGGCACCGCAGTTACTCCCTCATGGTTTCTCTCTGCTCTCCCTTCTTGGCCTGTTTTGTGGCTGCCCTTTTGCCCTCTTCCCTGCTCATTACCTGGGAGACCTGATCTTCAGCCCTTGCCCCACTTTGAATCAGTATTTTCCATCTGCCAAGTAAAACACGTCCCAGTTTTTCCTCAAATATACAGGATCCCTGCTGCAGAGAACCACTGCTCCTTTTTACCGCACGTGCCTAATTGATTTTAAAACTATCTCCCCACGTGCTTTAAGCCACACATTAAAAGTTCAGCCTTTTGGAAAGGACAGGGGGATGGGGAAAAAACACTTTTTACCCATTTTTAAAGTTGCTGCTTGTAATCTTCAGTACTGGCTTTTATTTTAGGAAGAAACAGGGTTTTAACAGTCAATATATATCAAAAGGAAATTATATGCTAGCTGTGCTTCAAATAGTTTGGTACTCCCAATGCATCAGCAATGGAAACACTGCTCTTTTTACAAAAGTTTTACAAAACTCCCTGTGTACATTCTGTGTTTTATCCGTTCCACATACATACTGTCCGCTTGCCATGAAAAATAAATCTATGAAAATAACTGATCCAGACTGTACCCTTGCCACCTCTGAATTACACAAAATTATAAGGAATATTTTATAATAGGTTTACATACTTAAGAATTTAAAGCCTACCATGAACCTACCCTGCCTCTGGCCAGTGTTACTTACTGTTGCTCATTAGCTTGGCCACATAAAGCAAAATACAACTTTGTAGCGAACAAGAGATGCCACAGGGAAAAAAGTATTTCATGTGAAAACAGTAATGCTGGTTATCTGGAACAGGATGATGCTGAGTTTTGCAATACTCCCACTACAGACAGAAATAGAGCGAGTTACGAAAGAAAGTGCTTTAACTTAGAAATTAAAAATTTATTTACAAGTTTTCACTAAAAAAAAAAGAAAACACCAGCAAACTCTCCTCGTGGATAAACTCTACTCTGCAAAACACCGCAACTGAAGAGCGTTAGATTCATTTACACATTTTACAGATTTATCTTTGTATACAACCGTGCATGCTTTAGTCATCAAGGCGCCAGAAGAAGGGATGATAAACTTTTAAATTAATGAAACTGCCACGTTTCCTGTGGCTATCCCCACTTTAAAAATAAGCTATAACACTTTAGCAGAGGAACAGACAGAAGACTCCTAGCTTTTCTAAAACAGTACATGAGAATCAGATTTCTTTAGCTCAGACTTGTTAGAAGACATTGGACCTAACCCAGCAGTCCTAATTGAGATAAGATTGCAGTTAGCAATAATCTCTGTGACAGAACTGCAAGATCACACTCACAGTTTCCATTTCAGCAAATTGTTCATTTAGCAAAGGAAGATGGAAGGCAGGGGGAAGAAGCACTAATAGAAGAGGCTGAAAACTCACTGTTTTTTGACAAAGAATTGCATTTGGAAAGGGCACATTACCCCCCTCCCATGTTTCTCAAGAAGCTCCGACTACAAATGATTCCCCACTTTCAACACACTAATCACCACGTGGAAATTTAACACACATTTTAAAAACTATAATAATTCTCGACAGAACAGTAACAAATGCTGTATCACTAATATTGCCTGCTAGTCTAAATTAACAACAGTGTTGCCCAGCTTTACGTACAGCTTTTTTAGATTTTTGCATAGCAATTGCACCTATTTTCAACTTACTTAACCATCAGCATGGAACATTCTTGATTTGAAGAGTCTTATTAAACACGCAAGAGAAAAATCCTGTTCTCAAACTGGGAAAATTCACCTTGCAATGTGAACTGAATTAAGACTTTACCCATCTAGTTTTATCCCCCTCAATATCACAACTGTACTTCAATAATTTATAACATCTTCAACACCTGATCTGTATTCTTTATGTAGTACTCTGGTAGTAACTGAAACAAAAACCACTTGTTTTTTCTTCATTTAATAATAATTCGGGAAGTGGACTGAAGGAAATTCATCCCTGAGTAATGAGACATTTGAAAAAAACACATCCTATCGACAATCAGCGCAATATCTTAACGACATATATTTAACAGTCGACACTATTTAACAGGCAGCAACAGAACTGGTCGTAGTCCAGTATATTTGCAGCGTTGTTGCATTGATCCCATTATCTTGTTTAATGAAACTGCAAGTGAACATTAGGAAATAGGATAAATAGAAATAGTGTCTTTATTATTTTTAAGTTGAATGTCAAATTGACAGCTAAACCGTGCTGGATTCCAGAGAATCCGGAGCGGTGATGATCAGCAACTGGCTTCTTTGGGTGTCCAAAAAGATTCCGCAACAGGTATTTTCAACCAAACAAAAGGAGGAGAACGATCGTAACCGAGTTTAATGCTATTAATGGCACTGTAGGAAAAAAAAAATAAGAGCAATTGTGAACATTTGCTTCTGCATGTCACAAAGTGAGACAATTTCTTATTTGGAGAATGACTTTTAAGGAGCAAAATCAATCAAAATTTTAAAAATACACTGAATTTTCCTAGGGAAAAATCAGGATTAATGGACAGAGACAGGATCAAAAACCTAGGACACGAAAAATGAGGAAGCAGTAGCATATATATTTTTATATGGCCCATCACGTTATAACTTTGACCCAAAAAATCCGTTCTCCAAATAAGAAAAAAAACCCAACACCTTGAACCCCATTTCTACCCTTGGGCTTGCTGTGATTTAGTAGAAATGTATCAGTTTTTACTCTGTCATGGGCAAGACAGATAATATCTGTTACTTCGTCTTTACCATCACCTATAAAATAAATTTTTGGTGGGCTTTATAGTGGAAGACTTAGTAATTTACAAATGATTTTTTTTCTCCCCGTCCTTTGAGGCACATAAACCTGTCTTACTTTAAGAATTGCAGGAATTACATTTCCCTCACCAGGTACTTCATATAATATTGAATTTGATTGAATTGAAGCAAATTACACACTGGTTGATGACCACACTTCACCCCCTCCCAGTGTCAAAACTCCGAGGAAAGACCAGACGCAGCAGTGGCACAATGAGCCAGTGTCGGGGAACATTTTACTTCATCAAAAAGTTATTTAAAGGAACTTTAGCAAGACTTTATCAAAATTAGGGCGTGAGCACCGCACGCCAGGACCTGCACCCTCTCATACAGAGCCCACGTGCTAAAAGATTGGAAGGGAGGAGCAGAAATAGTAACTGTTTGGTAAAAAAGTAATAATAATAATTCAAAATACTGTTGTTAGATTATTAAACCACAGAAACAGAACTTTACAGGCAATAACGTTTAAGTGAAAGATCGTCACCTTACCTCTCATAACAGTTCGTACAGATCGAATAAGGTTCATTAGCTGTGCTTTAATTCCTGGTTCCTCTCCGAATCCTCCAATCCCTTGATCGCTCCCCCAGCCAACTGTGTCACATAAAAACAGCCAGAAATGTTAGGAAAAAAACACCCAATAGAAAGTTATCAGCGATATTAATGAGCGATTTAGCTTGAATTAGACTATCACTAACATTGGAAAAACAAACGACAAACCAATATGTTTCAAGATGGGATTTTAAAACAATATGCTGAAAAGTTTTAATGAATGCAACAGTAATGACAGATCAATGTCTCTTTAAAGGAAACCCTAAATTTTTAATACACTGGGTGCTGGAGAAATAAATTAGTTTATTTGGGCTTAAAAAGAAACCACACACAGCAGAATAAAAACAAACTAATAATCCGTTCATAGTCCTTTACCAGAAGATAAAACAGCAAATAATTGTTGGGTATGAAGTGACACTTTGGCACCAAGAAATGAGCTGCAAGATAGAAAATGGTCAGAGATTCCAAATCAGGATGATTTTTGTAACTGCTACTAAAAAAATAATAATAAACTGGGAACTTTTCAGAGTGCAACGGTACTGAAGGTTTACCAAGCCCTTAAGGGGACAACAATCCTGTCCTGTTTGGGGATGATCCGACCAGGGACAGGAGCAGCCGTCAATATTTGAAGCTGCACAGTGCAACCTGCATGTTTCTTTTCTCCAGAGACAACTTCTGAGCGATTTGTTTTCCCCACTTTCCCATCTCCTTCATTCTGTTGGCAGTAGGTGAGTCCTCTCCCTCAGCAGCCACTGCTTCCCACTGCGATGGGCCTGGAGTTATTCCTAAACCTGACCTGGGATCAACAACTGGCTTAACCCACCCTGTCAGTCCCCGCATCGCCCTTTTCATCCAGCTGCTCATCAGGAAAGCAAAAGAAAACCCCAAAATCAAGCAAATCTCCCCTGGTGAATCCCAGTGCAGAAGAGAAGGAAGGGATAATTATCTGCATTCCTGACGAAAATCCAAGCGCAGCCTGACTTGGAGAAATCAGGAAATTGGGAAACTCTGGATGTTTTTTATCTTTGCAGATATTTGTGTAGGTGGCTTTTCTGTGTTTTGTTTTCTTCTAAAGGGCGAGGATGCCCAGCCTTGGGGATCTTTCTTCAGAATTGCGTGAGCGTGCAAAGCCTGAGAAGCGTTATCTCATTAAAAACAAATAAATAAAGGCAGGACAAGATGAAGGAAACCACCTCATGCTACGGCAACACACTGATAACGGCACAAATGGCGATGAAAAGCATAGAAAAAAAAAAGAAGATTATAGGGGAAAAAAAGGACAGCGATAACGCAACGACAGGAGCAAAATCCACCCACACAGGCAGGAAACTCAAGTTTAAAAACAAAACCCCAGAGCCGCTCCTCAGCCCCGGCTCCCACCCACCCCGGGCGGCCTCCCCGTGCCCGCCGAGCCGCCTCCGAGCATCCCCGGGCCCGCGGGGAGCCGGCGGCTCCTCCCCTCACAAGGCCCCGCCGGGCCGGGGTGTGTGTGGAGGCGGGAGACGCGTCGCGGCGGCCGGGCCTGGCCCCGGGTTTCTCCCCCGCTCCCCGGTCTCACCGTGCCGCAGGAAGCGCTCTTCGTGCAGCACCGCCATGGCGTTGACGATGAGGAGCGAGGCCTGGAGCAGCGAGTACAGCGTGAAAGCCATGGCCGCGCCGCCGGGGCGGGAACCGGCGGCCGAGCGGGACGTGGCGGGGGTGAGGGTTGTGAATGGGGCGGGCTTTGTGAATGGGGCGGGGGTTGCGAATGGGGCGGGCTTTGTGAATGGGGCGGACGTTGTGAAGGGGCGGGGTTTGCGAAGGGGGCGGGCTTTGTGAATGGGGCGGGGGTTGCGGATGGGGCGGACGTTGTGAAGGGGCGGGGTTTGAGAAGGGGGCGTGACCTGCGGGCCCGCGGAGGCGTGGCTGAGTTGCTGCTAGAACCGTGGGTTGCGCTGGGTTTTCGGGGTTTGGGGGCACCCGTGGGCCCTTAGCGAGCGGGCTTGTGTTTCAGCGCGGCCTCAGCGGAGGAGGAAGGAGCGGCCTAAGCTTTCTCCACCAGTCATTTTAATTTCGCGTCTTCCAAATAGTTGGGGGCTGGCTGGGAAACATCGTCCCGCTGAGGGGCTGGAATGTGCCCTCTTATGGACATCACCTGTTCATGATCTAATATCAGAAACAAACCACTGTCTATGCAAAAATACTTTATTTTTTAATATTTAATTTTATGGACGAAAAAATTCCCCCTCTGCTACCCCGGTATTTTTTCAATACGTAGATTCCCAGAGTGGTTTGGGTTGGAACCCAGCTCCCCAGTGCCCCCCCTGCCATGAGCAGGGACATCTTCACCAGCTCAGGTTGCTCAGAGCCCCGTCCAGCCTGGCCTGGGATGTCTCCAGGGATGGTTCATCCACCACCTCTCTGGCCAACCTGGGACAGGCTCTCACCACCCTCAGGGACAACAATTCCTTCCTCATGTCCAGCCTGAATCTCCCTCCTTTAGTTTAAAACCATCACCCCTTGTCCTATCACAACAGGCCCTGCTCAGAAGTTTTCACCATCTTTTTTGTTCTGGCAGGAAATCAGCCCAATTGTTTTTATCCAAAACATGATGTCTACGGAAGTCGAGATTCTCGAAAGAATCCAAAAGAAAACAATTATATTTTATATTGGATTGATCGGGGCCTCTGGGCACTTCTGCAGTCAAATAGCAAAAATAACAATAACTGGAGCTCAGGGATACTGTATAGTTATTGATGCATAAATATATTTTTCTTTCCCTTGCATCTCTCAGTCCGATTGGCTGAAGGGGGTGATTTGCATAATCACTCTGATTTTATTTCTCAGTAATCATACAATACGCAAACCCCTTAACTCCGGATGGTTGATAGCTTTTATTACTCAATCAGGTTACAACAATTTGCATAATCACTGCACTTTGATGGTTATTAAACCCATTCTTCGTGAAAGAAATGATAACTTTGCCCTTAATGTGGTGGACTGGAGAGACCTCACCTTGATTCTTTGCCCCGCCACAGACTTCTGATACAATCTGGGTAAATTATTCACCCTTTATCAATATTATATCTCCACGCTTCAGCTCTGGGTTTAGATCCACTCACCAGCAAGCGCAAGATGATCTGAAAATTCAGTGATTAATTAAACGTTGGGACTGTATGATCAATAAACAGACACCACGCAAATTAGCCACAAGAAGCCCACACCTCAGCTGCCTTTTGTCTTCAGTTTTCCTTTCCAAAACTTTAGTGTAGTCAATGATGTAGTATTATGCATCTAATTAATCATTACTAATAAAATATGTTACTTTTTAACAGCTGGAACTGGAAGCAAGAGAAAGCAGCCCATCAGCAGAGCCACAGCATATTTTGTTACTGAATTATCCTCAACATTACTAATATTAAGTAAGGGGGATAAAGGACAAAAATCACACATATTTATCAGAGTTTTGTCATCTGATCAAAAGTATTTGTCATTTCAGTCTCAAAAATAAATATACTCTCAATTTAAGGAAGTGAATAAAACGCCTATTGCACTTCCAGTGAAATTTATATTATTTAAGCATACACTGAAGTGTTTTGTTATATGAAAGCTCAAAATATTTCCAAATATTGGCTCTGATTCTGCAAACACTTATGTGTATGATTAACCTCATGTGTGTCAGCAGTTAGCGGCACTGCTCGAGTGCGCTGGCACTTGTGAACACACTCAGGAATTCCGACATAACTCCTTTATTTCTCACTTATATTTTTAATTTGTGTATAACTACAAACCTAAAAACTATCCGTTTAGCATTTAAAAACTGAGCCATCTCTAGTGACCCAGGGGCCCCTAAATTTGCAAAAAGTTGTGGGTTTTTTTAAATAATTCAAACCATCCTTTTCCCCTGTGTCTATAAATAATATAAAAGTCTGATCTTGATTTTACCAAACTCCATGCACACAGAGAAAGTCAATATGGGGCGAAAAGATTTAATCCCGAAGGTCGTCACTGTTTTTTAAGAAGTTGTGAGTGCTAGCACAAAATGGTCAGACAAATGGAGCTGCCTTTTGTTCTTGGACATAATTTAGGGCATTATGGCAGTAATTCTATAATTAAATACAGATAAATATGAGGGGTCACTAACAGGCACATATAATAACCACCATAATTTCCTGGGCTACCTCCTTACGGTATCCAACCTATAAATAAATATAACCTCAGTGAAGAGCTAATGTTTAGAATTATGGCACTGAAAAAAAAAATGAGGTGTTTAAAATAAGTATACAAGTCATGGCTTAGTATTTTTACCCATAATTAAGATGTATTTCCAAAGAGCAAGTGCTATCAAGCTCATATCAACTTGACGTGATTTTCCCCTTTGTAAATTCATCATGGCAACTTAACAACCACACTCGTCTTATCTCTGAATCATCGTCTTACGTGGTTGAAGGGAAAGCCAGATAAAGTTGCTTGCATTAGAAGGAAAGCTTTTATATTTTTTTTTAACTCATTAAGGTGTTACGTTTCAGGGCAGTAAATCCCTGTGGTGTCATCTGCAGAGTGCAGTCCATCACCATAAAGGAGAGTTTTAAACCACCTTACAGGTATCAAAGGATTAAACTTCAGGCTGGTGAAGTATTGTGAAGACCTTGGCGTTTTTTATTCTCAGTTTAACACTCAATATTGTCAGGCGGAGCACAGCTCCTTGGGTCTAACTATCCTCTACAGTTAACGAGACTCGAGCTCGTTGCATCAAAGTTTTCAGGATTGTGTTAGTTTATTCCTGGTCAGGAAATACCAGGTCAAATGAAAATTTCTCACAAATCCAATCTCTGCATCTTTTGCTTCACTTGCCACCACCTTCTGAGTTTATTTATCTGAACTGGCTTTGACAATTTAATCCTTTAGATATTTTACATATCCAGACATACACACATCAGTAGGAATATTTTTAGGACACAAAAAAGGCTGGAAATCAGCCCAACCAACCCCAAGCTGAAAGTGAAGAAGTGAATTTAGTTGGTGGCAACTCTTGACTTCTGTCATTGCCAGCGGAAAGTCCCGTAACGGGCACACGGCATCTGTCTGTTCTCGGTACTACTTGCCAAGTAGTTGCTAATTAACGCGTGTGTCTAGACGAGTTTTGCCAATGGGCCGAGTCATACCTCATGAGCAATAAGCAAACTTCAAATATTCACCCTCGGAGTCCAGAAGGCAACGTGCTACTTCATGGTTTTACCTCAACGGGGCTCTGAACGGACACAAAGCATTGCGTGATGTGGAACAGGGCGTTGAACCAAGGAGTTGAGTCCTACCAAGTACCAACCTCTACCATGAGTAATTCAATTACCTGAAAAATTCTGATAATGTGAAAAATGTAGGTTCTGGGGCTCACTTAGGTGCTATAAATAAATCCCATAGCTACGTTTTGCAGTTAAACTAAAGCCTTTGTCATCCCTTAGCAATCACACCCATCACGCTACGAAACTACTGCGAAAGTTCATGACGCTTCGTACAGATGTAACACATCTCTTGTGAGCACAGATTGAGCATTTAACTGATTTAATATCCAGTTGTCCGCTTTAACCACCAGCGCTGGGAATGCAATAAGGTTTTGTACATTTGAGAGAGTGTGTGTCTGGTTCTTACCCTTCAGCAGCTATGTGTAGAAAATATACTTATCCTGTCCATGACTCTTAATGTGCTGCGCAGTATCGTCTCCACCCGTGCATATTCAGAAATAGCTGTCCCCTTCAAAAACACAGCCTGACAGCCTTCCTAAGATTTGTACCTTGAAAAGACATTAATATAGCTTCATACAGAGATATTGAGGAACAAACGAAAAAATAAACACAAAAACCTGAATTTACACCTAAGTTTATTGATGTCATCTCCTAAGTTTATCATGCTTGGCTCTGTGACAGCCTCAAAATGTCATTTATTGTCCAGTGCATGCACACACACACATGCTGCTGTTCATTTTGCTTTATCAATAGTACGGTATTACATTATGTTACATTATATTGTACTATGATTTTTGGCATCTTCACCCCAGTCAACCTTTGCGTTGTTTCCATGCCAGAATACACCAGTCCAGAACCAAAGCCCATTATGCTCGCTACCATATAGATATTTTTCAGGGATTTTCCAGGAAAACAGTGGATATCTAAAGCCGAGCAACACGGGAGATGGGGCAGCAAGAAAACAAACAGACTTTGTTGGGGATTGGAAGTCTCTGCTTATCCTGGTCTGTCCACTGGCAGAGGAGTTGGTCCTTGTCACCATGGATGTGCAAACATGTCTCCATCTGACTGTGGAAAATGGTGTCAGAAGCAATATTTTGGTTGGAAATATGGTTGATGTCAGAGGAGAAAGAACCCTGCTGGTTCCTGACCAGGGATCGCTGACGTGTCCCCTCAGCTTCAGAATCAGGTCTGGTTTCCATGTCTGCACAGTCATAGAATCACAGAGTGGTTTGGGCTGAAGGGACCTTCCCAGCTCCCCCAGTGCCCCCCCTGCCATGAGCAGGGACATCTTCACCAGCTCAGGTTGCTCAGAGCCCCGTCCAGCCTGGCCTGGGATGTCTCCAGGGATGGTTCATCCACCACCTCTCTGGCCAACCTGGGACAGGCTCTCACCACCCTCAGGGACAACAATTCCTTCCTCGTGTCCAGCCTGAATCTCCCTCCTTTAGTTTAAAACCATCACCCCTTGTCCTGTCGCAACAGGCTCTGCTCAAAAATCTGTCCCCATCTTTCTTTCAGTCCCCTTTAAGCACAGAAAGGCCAGTCACTGATGCCAACAACACTTCCAACCCGTTGGTGACTGTTAAGTGCCTTAATGATCCTGCAGATACTTCAAGTGCTTTGCAACGTGTGAGCACAAAGAGGAACGGACCACGCCAGACCCCGTTTTGGAAGAATACCCGTTGCCCAAAGGGCTTTTCTCCTTATTCCGTCAGTGTTCCATCTAGTTATATGGAAAATGTGCAGTGGGTAGGTCAAGAAATTTGGGTAAAGTCATTTGGTTTGTTCAGCCTGGAGAAGTGGACACTAAGAGGAGTGCCACCATCTTCTGAGTTTATTTTTCTGAACTGGCTTTGACAATTTCCTTCTTTAGATATTTTACATATCCAGACATACATACCTCAGCAGGAATATTTTTAGGACACAAAAAAGGCTGGAAATCAGCCCAACCAACCCCAAGCTGGAAGTGAAGAAATGAATTTTGTTGGTGGCTCCAGCTTCCTCACAAGGGGAGGAGGAGGAGCAGGGCTGAGCTCTTTTCTTTAGTGACCAACGACAAGGGAATGGCAGAAGATGTGCCAGGGGAGGGTCAGCTGGACATGAGGAAAAGGTTCTTCACCCAGAGGTGCTGGACACTGAACAGGCTCCCCAGGGAGGTGTCACAGCCCCAAGACCAACAGTGTTCAAGAAGAGACTGGACAAAGTCCTCAGACACACGGTGTGAACTGTGGGGTGTCCTGTGCAGGGACAGGAGTTGGACTCGATGATCCTTGTGGGTCCCTTCCAACTCGGGACATTCTGTGATTCTAGTTGATAAGATAAATAGAAAATTATATACCAATTATATATCCCACAGTTCTTGCAGAGTTCGTAGAAGCAGTTGGCAAAGGGCGTGAAGTTGGACTAGGCTGGGCAGAGCCAGGGAGGACAAGCCTAACCCTCTGTGTGCCAGACCCGAGACTAACCCGTCCCCTGGAACTGCCACCTGAGCGGGGAGCACAGCCTTAGCAAGAGGCAGAGGTCACCGGTGCTGGGAGAGTTGCAGCACTCAGTTTAAAGATTAATAGATGGTATCTTCCTTTGGGCTGTAAAAGTGGGCTGATTAAAAAAGAAAAAAAAAATCACAGAAATTGCAATATGTCTGATAACATTCGCAGAGCCACAATCGTACAGTCAGTAGGAAACCATGTGCAAAAGGTTCAGTCTCAGCGTAATGTGTGGGATTCAGGTGTGAGTCAGGGACTGGGAAATCTTTGTCAAAATTACTAGAAATTATCCCCTGCATTTTTTTTTCCTTTCACAGAGATAAGGTACATAAAGCTACGCTTTTTCTCCACTTCCAGAAAAAAAAATAATTCAATTTTCCTGCATTTTCTAATACTGGTGTGGTAGAGGTTCACAGTCCAAAGCTACGGTGGAGGGAATGAAGAGAGGAACGTCAGTCCCTCAGCTCACCCCGAGTCCTTCGTCTGCTTTTCTCTCCAGAAGAAAGACGTGGCCCATCACTGCTCTGGTGCTGAATCGGGGGGTGTTATTGAGAAAGCAAAGGAGAAGAACGGCAACTCAAAAATGGAAATCATCTCTTCAGAGATGGCCAAGTCGGGGGATCCAGTGGCCTTGTCAGAAATGTAACTTATACACACCGGGCCAGTCAAATCCCCCGTTGAAATTTTATCTGAGCTGTTGTTCGTCACCGTGATGTTTTCCACCAGTACAGGTGTGCTGAGATCTTTGGAGGAACGGTTTGATGTGCAGTGCCTGGCACAACAGCAATGGAGCAAAACAAATCACTAAGTGTTAGATAAACACAAAGAGCTGCTTGTATTTTGAACCTAATCCAATTAAAACAGGATACAACTAATGGCAATACAGAACTGATAGCCGAGATAGAGATAATTTAATTAATTATGGAGGTGACCTTTTCCTCTCCCCCTAATCTTCTGCCCTTTCACATAAAACTCACCCTCTGGCCCCATCACCCTCTTCCACTTGGCAAACTGCATTCAAACTAGAGCTGAACAAATTATTTGTTTGAAGAAATTTCTCAAAATATATTTTTTACTTTTTCATTATAGAAATAAACATCTCAAGGATTGCCCTTCTTCTTGTGACTTTAGGTTGCTCTTGAAAAAAAAGAACATGTTGGCAGTAGTTAGAAATTAGGGGATCTCTTAAATTTCCTCAATAAAATGTCAATACATATAAATATGCATTTCACTAAAATCTGGGGATGGGGAAGTGACGGAAATGAGGTTCTCAAGGACATGGATCAGTGCCAGGGTTGGGTTAATGGTTGAACTTGATGATCTTGAAGATCATCATTCCAACCAAAATGATTTTATGAGTCTAAACTGGCATTACCCAAGCACCCAGCATAGCAATTCTCCAACCATCATTAATAAACTCTCCTGCTGGCTAATGGAGAAAGAACCTACACAAAGGAGGACCCCAGGAAGCACCAGGATTTGGGCAGTTCTCCCCGTAGGCTCTCTGATTGCAGTTGGCTCCTAGAGGAATTAATTGCTGCCCACATTTTCGTGGTAACCCCGTGTCTTTTCCTACTGCGTGACCACTCACCTCCGTAGAACGATGATTGCGATGCTGATGGCAACCAACAGTAAGAGGCTTCCACTGAGAGACACCATGATAATGTCATATGTAGACGCTGATGAACCTTGAAGAAATCACAGGTGGGTTTTGCCAACAAAGAGCTTTAAGAAACATAACCTTTTGCAAAATTAGCCCAGGTTGTTACAGGCTGCAAATATTCATTGTCCTGCTGAAAACTGTGGACGGAGAGAGGTGACCTGGTCTGGAAAACAACTTTTTCTTCACAAATCTCACAGCCCAGTGAATTAACTTGTTGGTATTTACCTATCAAAGTACAAAGCAAAACTGCTCCGCAAGGCTGAAACCAAGCCCTAAGGATCTCAGGGTGGAAAAGACCACAAAATTATTCCAAATATTATCCGCCTATTCACAATAAAGCCATAGCAGGATCCCAAATCTTACTGCCTCTCTAGCCAGCACTTTCCCTCCGCTTCCACCTTTATCAATCTCAGTTTCCATCCTTTTTGTCTCTTGGGTTTAATTCCAAACTTAATGGGGTGAAATTTGGCTTATGTCCCCTACCTACCCCCGTTTCTGCTCCTCTTTTCTGCTGCAGCAGCTCCTGTTATTTCCACCATTCTCCCCTCCCTAAAACCCCAACAGAAATTGGTCTAACATGGCTAATTCATTCCTTTTGAGCACATTCAACGCTCTGTTTCTGCTGCTCTTATGTACTCGATAACACCAGTGTTGCCTGGCACCTCTCAGAAGGGCCGCCACACAAATACACACTGCAAAACTTATTTAAAATGCTAAAAAAACAGGAAAGGAAAGCACCTCCTTCCTTGGAAACCATGGTGTTGTGCAAACCTCCACCAGAGCGGACCATCCTGAAACAAAAAAAGAAGCCAATATTCATTCAGATGCCAGTTTAATGAGAATCAGCACATTTATTTCAGATCCATTTTATGGCAACCGAACACGTCACCGTCTCTAATGTGAATGATCTTCACAGCTTCCCTGTGAGATAGATTCTGCTATTGGCGTTTTACAGACTGGGGGATCAAAGCAAGACGGGACAGATCCAAACAAAAGCAGAATTTAATCCGCTGTCATAAAGCTGAATGTTCCTCTTAAGGCAATGAACTTCCCCAGGTGCCTTTAGTTTGACTTCGTGTTTGTCTACGGCATCTAATCTGGGCATGGACAAGGCCCAAGTTTCTCAAGCCCAGGTTATACCTACATTTTACTGTCCCCAGAAGTGGAGTGCTTAATTCCATTAAAAAAATCTGAGCTGTCACATAAAGAAGTAAGTAAGAAAGAGCAAAAAGCGGACGGAAAGATAGTGGGGATGGAAAATACAGTTTCTTGCTTTGTGGCAAAGAACAACATTCTTTTTCCACAGCAATATTGTTACCAAAACCCTCATTCAAGCACTAATTTTCTCAAAATGGTGGGATAAACTTTCTTCCCAGCGAGCGTGTGAGGCAGGGATGGATCATTAACCCGCTGTCGAGATAGGGAAACTGAGGCAAACGATTTGCCTTACATAAGTCAGAGAGTCTGTGGCACTGCTGGGAATTTCAAGCAGATCTCCTGCCTCTTAGTTTTATTCCTTTACGTGGTAATATTCCTCTTGTAGAAGCTTCAAACTATGATACACCTTATTATTGGAAGGTATAATGGATAAAAAGCAAGTGCTCAAGTCAGATTCAGGTGTCACCTCATACTAATACTGCCACAAAAACACAGACACACACACATATTTCCAGTTTGCATGTGTGATATGCAGATTTCTGATCATTATTTTATTCTATTCTAGCTCCTTTCCTGGAATATAAACGAAATGGGGAATCACAGTGTGTATCCTGATGACATCCAGTTAATAAACACAAGAATAAATTGTCTGCCAGTATGTTCCCAGGTATAAAAATGAGCTTGTGTCTAAAGTCTTAGATGTTGCAGTTTAAATTCTACTCTCTTTGCATCAGTAAGCTTAGCTTTAAATGGAATTACTGTGGAAAATCTGTATAGCCACAGGTTGCATAAGAAAAAAGCGAGTGACTGAAGAAAATACAACCCCATAGGAAAAAAAAGCCAAGTCTCTTTTCCTCACAGCAGTAAGATGTCCTAAGGAGCACCTCGGTCTCTTGAAAAAGAAAATAACCCATGGTAATCTAAATCTATAGCAGAATAAGATTACAAATTTCTGGATTACCTTGTGACTGCTCGAGATCCTTCCGTCGGCATCACGCTGTTAGGAACTTGAGTGAAAGTAAAGCTGGGCTCAAGGGTTTCAGACTAAGTGCTGACTTCCCTTACCTCTGCTGATCGCTTTCTTCTCACCGTGCTTTATATTAGGGCAGAATAATCTCTTCCGTTTATAGCCAATCAATAAAATGCGGAGGTGGATCAAGGAGAGGCTTTGCTCACCATCCTTTTGTTAAGTAAGTCTTTTCTGGTAGAGCAGGAGACGCAGCTGGACTCTGCCTAGAAGAATTCCAGGGCTTCTGCCGGTCATTGTACATGCCATGATTGCATGAAGTCCTCCAGAAACACCATCCCTGAAGTCTGCATCCAGAAGTCATTGCAGAAATGTGCCAGGAGCAGTGGCGTTGGGTCTTCTCCAGCAGGCTGGGTGGAGAGAACAGGAACCTCCCCAAGCTGAGATGGCTTATGGCCAAGAGGTGACTAAGAGACCATGGTAAGTTTGAGCCCAGTCCTTGTTTTTTGGGTCTTCACACTGAAAACCATGAGGTATTAATTTAAGGAGTTGTTGTTGAGCTGTTCATTGGTGGTGGACAGTTTAGGGTTGGGTTTCAGATGTGCTTCTCTTTGGCTTTCCTTGCAGCCTGGCTTAGCCATTCTTCACGCACCGTGGGCAGGAGGATATCGTCAATCCCTTTCGCCTGCCTCTTCTTGTGTCTCTGTTGGTGAAGCCACATCTCTGCAGATCTGCACCTCACTTTGCTCTGCAAAAGCCCCTGGTCCTTATTGCCACATTGGAGCTGAGTTGGCACTGACTTATCTCATGAAAAAAATGTGATTACCTGTGCTTTGTGATCAGAGAAGGAGTGGTGCTCCAGGGTGGAGACTCCTTTTTTGTTAATAAGTTCACACAGAATAACATTAACACACTTCAGATTGGCAGGTGTTTCAAAACTAACAATAGAGGTTGACGCATTTTTCTGTTGTGCCTCGATAAGTAGCTGCAAAACAATTGAAGCTCCTCTTCCCTCATTGCTGATATCAAACAGGACCAAGGCACCTCTCCAAATTCCCCAGAGATTGTTTGGCAGGGTTTCAGGTGTCCACAGTCCAAATCACCGTGCACGTTTTGATAATGACCATGGCTGTGAATTTTTTATGGAGTAAGCAAACAGCAAATTAACTACATTTAATAGATTTTACGGAGAGGTGAACAGGACAGCAGGCCTGTAGATATATGTAGGTTTGTTTTTGGTTAAGCCACACACCAATTTTCCATTCTGGACCACCAGTAGAGGAAGACACTCAGTACCTAAGTACCTTTTCTCCCTCCTCTGGGTCATCATTGGCCTTTTATTTGGCTTTGAGCCACAGCAAGCATGATGTTAAAAACCGTTTCCATGTTATATATGGCTCAAAAAAAATTCCTGAGAAGAAAGACTCGATATTCAGGCAGATGCCAGTGCTTTCCTTCTTTATCAAACAAACAGAAAGCTCAACCCAAAACCTTAAATTGCTTCGTAACTCATGACTCTGAGTCTGATTCAAAGCTCACCAAACTCAAAGGGAGTCTCTTTACTGACTTGTCTGGCACTCAGACCATGGTCTGTGGGGAAAAGATGCTCAATGAAAAGCAGACCCCATTCTTGCAAGCCACTGAACATCTCCTGAAGGGTACTTGAAGACACTCATCGTGTGAAGACGTGATGGAAGTGTCTGAGACACGTTCTTCTCCACTAACATCTCTTACGAATGGAAATGCCCTTTTATTGAACCTTCAGAGACATTTAGGAAAAAAGCAATGGGATGCTTTGAATATTCCCGATGGGCATGTATAACTTTTTAATATTTTTTTTCCTTTCTTATCCCAGTATCTGCCTGATTCCAAACTGGAGAAGCTTGAGATCACAGAATGGGGAGCTGTGGTGGAGAAGGCAGCTCTTTCCTGCAGGAACGTGTTATCTCATGGGGACTGGGTGCAGTCCAGCACCGCAAATGGCCAACGCGGATAAAACCAACCCGGTGAGGCCAGGGCAACCAGCCAAGTGTGGACGTGGCCGCAGAGATGTTTCGTTTCACTTATGAAACATTTCATATCAGTGTACGCATCAAGGATAATATTACTATCGAGAAAACAAAACCAAAAAACAGCCTTTCAAAAAAGCACTAAATAATCCAAGCCAGTTGAGTTGAACGGGACCTTAAAGATCATCTAGTTCCAACCTCCCTGCCATGCTCATCCGGGCATAAACTCCATGGACAAACCTCTTAGAGGCAGAAAAAAAAGCTACAGAAGATTATAGGAAACTAGTGAGACATCCTACAAGAGCTCTCCCAACAGTTTTGCTTAGCAGAGTGATTCTGCTTTGAAAGCCCAGGGGGTTGAAGTGCTTATCCAAAAGGGTCAGAGCAAATGCTAGGCTTCGTTTTTGTTAATTCCTTGCTGGTAAAGCCTAAAAAATACAGGTTTGCTGAGAAGGTGCTATTTTTTGTACACTACAAAATTCACACAAAGCTTTTGGTACAACTGCCTTGAAGTTTGACGTAAAAGTTATGAAAAAGGAGGAATAAATTTTGAGGAAACATGAACTTTAATCCCTCACAGAAGACAAAATTCAAAGGAACAGCTGAGTGTTGATCAGCTTTACAAAAAACACACAGAAATTTTATTTACTATTCACTAGCATGGCCTTATCTCACTTGCCATACCCAGTTCAGACAAAACTTCCAAGTCTTAACAGTAACACCTTTGTCAATTGGCTCTGTTCGGGTAGAGATAACTTTTTGTAATAATCAAGGTATTGATTTGTCAGCACAATCGATAGCAGGAGCTGCAGGTGCTCAGATATGCCATCGGCTTCAAATAACTTGTTCGTGATTCACTGGATTTCACCTGCCATTTCAGAACCAGGTCAACAAAAGGTAAAACAGCTCTTCGAGGCAGATGGTTTGAAGGCACCTAAAAATATGGTCCTGCAAGAAGGTTTGTTCCTGTGATTTCATAGAATCATATAATCGTTTCAGTTGGAAGAGACCCTCAGGATCATCAAGACCAACCATAACCTAACTCTAGCACTAACCCATGTCCCTAAGAACCTCATCTTCACATCTGTTCAACCCCTCCAGGGATGGTGACTTCAGCACTGCCCTGGGCAGCCTGTTCCAATGCCCCACAGCCATTTGGGGAAGGAATTGTTCCCCAGATCCAACCTCAACCTCCCCTGGTGCAACTTGAGGCCATTTCCTCTTGTCGTATCACTTGTTCCTTGGGAGAAGAGACCAACAGCCTCCATGCTACAACCTCCTTTCAGGCAGTTGTAGACAGTGATAAGATCTCCCCTCAGCTCCTGTTCTCCAGCTGAACCCCCCAGGTCCCTCAGCTGCTCCCATCACACTTGTGCTCCAGCCCATCACCAGCTTTGTCACCTCCTCTGCACTCTCTCCAGGACCTCAATGTCCCTCTTATGATGAGGGCCCCAAAATGCAACACAGGATTCACGGTGCAGCCTCATCAGTGCCGAGTACAGTGACACAATCACTGCCCTGGGCCTGCTGGCCACACCAGTGCTGGTACCAGCCAGAATGCTGGTGGCCTCTTGGCCACCTGGGCACACGCTGGCTCATGTTCAGCTGCTGTCACCAACACCCCCAGGTCCTTTTCCCCCAGGCACTTTCCAGCCGCTCTTCCCTGACCCTGCAGCATTCATGGGATTGTTGTGACCCAAGTGCAGGACCCGACACTTGGCCTTGTTGAACCTCAGACAGCTGGCCTCAGCCCATTGATCCAGCCGGTCCAGCTCCCTCTGTAGAGCCTTCCCACCCTCCAGTACATCAACACTCCCACCCAACTTGGTGTCATCTGCAAACTTAGTGAGGGTGCACTTGATCCCCTCATCCAGACCATTGATAAAGACATTAAACAGAACTGGCCCCAATACTGATCACTGAGAACACCACTCATGACTGGCTAACAACTGGATTTGGCTCCATTCACCATAACTCTCTGTAGCCCAGCCAGTTCTTTATCCATCACAGATACACCATCCAGGCCATGAGCTGCAGGTTCTCCAGGAGAATCCTGCGGGATACAGTGTCAAAGGCTTTATTTTGGGTAAGGGCAAGCACATACCTTCCTGCTTTTGCTTGGTGCACTTCTTCACTGACATACATACCCATGCTGAAGTATCTCAGAAGCAAATGAGATAGTCACAAGTCCTGTAGAAGCACCACCATGTGTGAAGGACAGAGCTCCAAGTGGTTTGGAGACATGGGTGGAACAAGGAAATGCAACTCTGCAGAAATAAAAAGAACTAATGAGATTTCTGTATCTATTTATTGCTCATTCAAGCACCCAGGAAAATTCAAATCACAGCCTGTGCTGTGGGGTTTGCCATTCTCAGGGAATTTTGTTGGAAGAAAAGCTAAAACTAAGATGTGTAACACAGCTATTGTTTTGCCTCTCTTGTGGTAACAGCTGCAGAATTAATACTTGATCAACCTTGTGGCTTTCTTAAAGGTGTTGACAGGCTGCACATCATGTGTACGAAAAGCTGAATGTTTATTTTCCCCTCTAACATGGCATTAATTTTATATTATGGACAGCAACAATACGGGCAACCTTACCCCAGCAAATTCACAGTGGCCGGGACCATTCGCACACCCCAACACCTAGACCCTTCAGCTCAGGCTGGCCACATCCAAACTGCCATTGGGAAAGGCCAAGTGGTTGGGTTGATGGGTTGATGGGCATGCCAGGAGCTGCTCCCCAGGACATTGGTGGGCTCATACACAACCCTGCCAGGGCCAAGGGTGGAGAAGATCAGTACAGACACAGCCTTGGGGTGTCATATACAACCATATCAGCTACTGGGTGAATCTTCCAGTATCTTTTTTTTAATTGTCTTTATAGAAACATTTTGGTTGGAAAAGACCCTCAAGATCATCAAGTTCAACTGTTAACCCACCCCTGGCACTACCCCATGTCCCTGAGAACTTCATCTCTGTGTCTGTCCAACCCTCCAGGGATGGTGACTCCAGCACTGTCCTGGGCAGCCTGTTCCAATGCCCGACAGCCCTTTGGGGAAGAAATTGTTCCAAGATCCAACCTCAACCTCCCCTGGCGCAACTTGAGCCCATTTCCTCTTGTCCTGTCACTTGTTCCATTGGAGATGCTGGTGGAAATGTTGAGGATTGAGTCTGTGGAACACAAGTGTTTAACGGGGCCCTCATTACTTTAACATGCACAAACTTTGGCACAAAATGAAAGCAAACAAAAAGCAACCAGTGATAAGACATTTCCTTAGGAGCAGATTTGCATAGGAGTTGGCTGCTCTGTGTTTGTTTTCCAGGATCACGTTCTTGAGCTTTATCATCATGAGGGATGATTTTTTAAACTCAAAACTATTCATTCATGCTTAATCCTGAGACTTATGTCCCATTTTAACATTGGTGGCTGGGGTCAGTAGATCAGTTACAAACCAAACAAGTGGCATTTCCATCTCCTGACGGGAGTTTAGCATAAACAACAAAATGCAAATTGGACATTTCCAGTTTGAATGTTCAAATTGAAATGTATTTGTTGCATCATTTGTGTAAACTATGCATTTAATGCACAGTTTCACAACTTCAACAACATACAGCCGCACTACTTACATGCTGCAGGAAGTCACCAGGGAACGTGATGGTCTGAATGCTGCTGAGCAGGGAGCAAAAGCCAAACAAATCTGCTGTAGATCCTTCGTGTCTGCTCCAGGGCCTCAACAGGCTGGTTCTCAAAGGGTGAGGAACGAAGGATTACTCTGCGTGCCTGACCACATCCAGGAGCTCTGGCACTCAGAAACCATTAGAGAAGTGATTTCATCTTGAGCAACAGGATTATTTTATGTCTGGGCAAAAAGTTTTGATCTGTAGCGGTAAGACATTTTACCACCACGCTACACTCGAGTTCATTAATCACAGAAAGTATCATGTCACCCTAGACTGTAATCTAGATAGTATCCTGAACATGCAGCTGATTATCCATCTCAAAGAAAAGGATGTAGCTGATCAGTACATGAAGGCTACAAAGCTAGGGACCACTTCTGTAGGAGGGATGACTCTGACTCTTCAACCTGGAATAAAAGCAACTGAAAAGTCTCAATGGATCACACCTGGCATGGAGAAGGTGGACAAGGATTGCCAGGAGTCAACTGGCAGCTTGTCTCATCCAGTACGAAAAGCTCAGGGCATAAAATGAGCTCCAAACGTCAAAAGCTTGTGGGTTTGTCTATTTTCCTCATAACCCGTATTTAAGCTGTGGAGCTTATTGCCATAGGATGCTGGGTTTTAAAAAGTCACTGGACAAACTCAGGGAAATAAAAATCCATTGAGGGTTATGAAAAACGAGACATCATGTCTAGATCAGAAAACCCACAAGCCGTAAATCATTAGATGGTAGAATAATATTCTGGGAACACTACCTCTACCTGCTTGCATGCTTTCATGAAGTATCTGATTTCACCTGCTATGGGGAACAGGGTTCTGGCACAGATGAACTTTTGGTTTGATCTGGTCCAGCTTTTCTGGCACTTTTCATTGCTTTATTTTTTATTTCCCATGCTACAAAACCCATGATGCTGCCGGTTCAGCGAATATGTATCTGAGTCTTGCCAACTCACTTAATACAGGAGCAAACAAACGCAGGGAAGGGCACGAAAACAGCCTGTGCTCTTCCTTCCAGATCTGTGGGGCTGTACCACGGAACTGTAAAACCAGCTGGTTTTATCTCCCAGGGATTTGCTGGGAACGAGGGGGAATATTGAAAGAGCAACTCTGCAACATCTCAAAACGCTTTCAGACACTGGTGTGGACCATCTTCTCCACAGCCTTGCGCTCGGGGATGACACCATCCACGGGACCAAGACCTTCTGCACGACAACAAGTTTCCCTCAGGAAATCCCTGGCAATGGGGGTGTTGCAAATCAGCAGGAAAAGACCTAGAAAAATAGGGCTGCGGACTTAAAAACTAACTGGTTTTGGCGTAAGTCTCCTTTTATTTCTGTGGGAGGAAAGACAAATCAAATCTACGAAGCATGTCCTGAAATGCCACCAAATCTACTTCCAAATCTTTCCTAAATTACTAGAGGTAGAGGATTTCTGCCACTTAATACTTCAACACATTATTTGTGAATTAAAATATTCCTAAAAAGATATTCTTGGGGATACATTTCCCGGTCCTTTAGTGGAGTGAGTGTAGTATTAAATTACAGGGAAGCTCAACTATTATCTCATAGTTTTCTTTTTTTTTTTTTTTTTTATTATAGACTTTTTATCCACATGAATGATAAAGAAACTACAACAGAGTTAAATACCTTTTTTTTTGATACCAGTGATTATATTCTTAATTACACTCAATATTAAATTGTAAAATATTTCCAGAGGAGTACAATCTTAATTCATACAGCAGGCAAAATACCAGAGAAGGAAAGGGCATGAGGGAGAGGGGTGTGAGAATTTCCAGTCTGCTTTTTAAAAAGCACTGTGTATGGCTAATGCTGCTCTATATGTCCATCTGTCCATCCATCCATCCATCCATCCAAATGTGGTTCTGGCCCATCCAGTAAAACGCACGTTTCTTTCCATAAAACAATCACAATTCAAAAGCAACAGGTGACTGGCAGGTGTTGTCAAGCGTTTGTTGCATTAAAAGTATTGTCAGTTCCTTTCACAGCTTATCTGTACGATTCATCAAAAGCATTTTCTCTATCAAGTTCAACAGTCCTTCTAAAAACACAAAGACCTAAACTTTGGTACCAACAAAAAAAGATCCATGACAGGCATATTTTTTTTAATTTTTGTTGCTGTTGTTTTGTTTTAACTAATAAATAAATGGCTGCTACATTCTATTTTACATGGTTGTCCATGATGCTTTGAGGTCACTTGTCCTCGGGTTCCGAAGAACCTGATTTGTTTTGTTCTTTAAATCCCCAAACACTTCCATTTTTTCAGTCTATATACAAGTCAGTTTCCTGACTGGTGGGTTATAACTTATAAAGGAACAGCTGCAAGAGATCCTGTGCCTCTAGGAATTAAAAAACAAAAATAAAAAAAGGGAGAGAAAGAGAGAAAATGTTACTATCACAAAGCCCAAGTTTGAGATTTCTTTACTCACAGAATTACATAATTTATTCACAATCCTTGAAAAGGAGATACACGTAAGTCACCCATTCCAGAAGCACCCTCTGAGATTTTGCTAGTCAGCAGCCGTAGAGATACTAAATAAATGTGAATAAAGAGGTAAATGTGGAAATAGTCACATTGAAGTGCAAAATAAGCATGGCTAAACCTCAAGACCCACAGTGGAAAGGAACACAAAGACCAACAAGGGTAGCAAAGGATTATGGAGAAACACAGAGCATTAAATTGAGCGGTTGCTCTGCAAACATGCAGTCTTCACCCCCATGGTGTGTTGTGTGGGTATGTACGTGCACACACATTTCTTCTCAAGGCAACTCTTCTCCGCTTGGAACATCAAGAATCTGAAATTGCTTCTGGACAATATTGTTGTGATTCTCTGCTTGACTGATTTAGCTTAGCAGTTAAGTAACAACTAATCTTTCAAAAGCACCAGGGCCTACTTAGAGAAATCCCTGTTGTCTGCAGGGATGGCGTGCCGCTGGAAACAGAAATCAGCGTGAGAAACGCATCCATCCTTCATGCTCTCGGCAAATAAGCAGAAGAGGCTCGTAGCTGCAACACCAGCACCTTCATTGCAGGGTTTGTCAGCTGCCGAAAACCTGACGCTGGGAACAAACAGCGCCGTCCGTCTGATGCTGCCATCCTCAGGCAGACCTTTTGTTGTAAATCAGAGCCTAGGACAAGGCGCTCGGGGCAGGACCCGCTGCGCCTCATCTCGGGGAGGAATACTGTTCTATTCAGGATATTAATATCACTGAATTTATTTTAAATCGGCGCTCAGATTAATCTAGACTCAACTGGCAAATGCCGGCAGTCAGGAAGGAAGTATGCACAAGAGAAAAAATAAAAAAGCAGACCAACTTGAGGCTTAGATTAATCTCCTTATCTCAGTAGGCAGAGCTCAAGGCCACAGATACTGATTATCTCGTTACTCCTAATGTTTTTATATTTAAGTATCTGCTTCTTCTATAGCTCAGGCAAACCTCCATCTGATCTATACTATCAAAACCTTCTCAAATGCCCCAGACGTTCTCTTGAATACCTCTACTTTGTGCATTACTGAAGTCTCTACGTATGAATAACTCTTTTTTTTCTAATCCCACCTCAGGGATTTTTTCAGTGAATCCGCAAACCAGATTTTGTGGTGTAACAGCAGGATACTGGCTTTTTGCGTCTCTGTCCCCAAGCCCTAATCTTCTTGTTTCACCAGGAAGAAGAAAAAAGAGAATATCATTTAAATGTTAAGGCTTTAGCACCCGAAACTGGAATCTCCGAGGACATTGATGATGGAGATGGTGCTTATTCTAACTGAGCGCTTCTGAAATACACTCCTGAAAAACACAGTGCTGGGTTTAGGAAGATCCTGCACATGGGCAATGGGGTAATCAGCATCCACAGGAGAAAATTGCAGAGGACAACGTCAGTGTAGTTCTGTGACGCTCCCAAATTACACTCCTCTTTCCTGGAGCTGAAGAAGCTCTGTTATGGGCAGAAAAACCCAATTCCTACCTGCTTGTGTGTGCATTTTTACTTCAGTGTGAATGCCAACATATTTCCCCCCTTGCCACCACTTTGAGTGCTCAGGCGATTAGGGCTGGATTCACCCAGTGGCACGTCCTACCCCATGAAGCCTCGTAATTCGTGTGACATGTCACTTATCAGCTTTAGACCGTAGCGCAACACCTCCGCAGGCAGACCATTTAGACCAGAATCAGTAACATTACGCAACAGGATGATTCTCTTAATTCTTGCAGCACCTGCAAAGGAAAACATGACAGACAGACAGAATAAAATAGCCTTTTTTTCCCTCAAGCTCACCTTTAGCTTTTGCTGAGGTGTGCACCGAGCTTTTCTTTCCTGATCAAGCTTGCTGCATAGGGAATCTGCAACGACATAGAAACAAAGCCACCGCTTTATGCCAATGTTTGGCTAACAACATAGATTTGACAGATTTGGTCTTAAGGGTCTCTTCCAACCAATATGATTCTACGATATCCGAGCTGGAATCCCTGTAAATGACAGTTTTTGTTTGCCTCCTTGTATCATTTTAGAAAACGATGCCTTAAAGGATTGAATTCTTCATAAAACTGCAAGAAAGTTGAAGCAGAAATAAAATGGTCCAAATTAAAACAGCAGATCTTAAAATCTAATGTAAAAGATGTCTTCCGATGTTTGTTTAGATCAGTTGTTGGCAAAAATCAAGTCGCCAGCCATTCTGCCACCCATGAGATGGCAAAAATCAGCTGTCTGTAACAGAGCAGGCAACACACACCGATCTCTGCACAGCCGAAATACAGCAGGGTGGGAGTATGAGACTTCATACATTTATATCCCCATAATTAGGAAGTTCATAATAGTTATCTCCGACTTGCACCAATCTGAAGAAAGCCACTGAAGTGGAACAAATAATTAAAGAAAAAACAGAGAACATAGGCATATTAGGGAACATCGTTATATTTAGAAACAAAGTACGATGATGTGCTCACAGGCTACTGGGAATACAGCATGGGGCTGCTCTTTTTTTCAGTGCTGGGCCTTCAGAATGCAACAAAACTAAATTGCTCTGAGATTTCTCCGTAGCTGGGAATCGAAGTGACTACAAATTCACTGTTCTTCAATGCTGCCTTTTGGAAGAACTCAGGTTTGGATCATTAAATCTACGTCCCTACACTCCCAGGTGCTCCTGCACACTGAGGTGACCTGCTTCTGCTGCCAGGCACTCCAGAATAGATTCCCAAAAAATGACAAATACGCTACTGCAAGCTGAAAAACAGGCTGGGATCAAATCAGGAGCAAAGCCTTAAGCTGCACATACAGCAAGAGGAACAGACAGGCAAATGCAGAGCCTTCAAGTGACATGCCCTACATACAACAACGTACTAGAAGGATGTGAATTTACATCCATATCCACTGACTACACATCTAACACGTGTGCATCCCTGTTTTGGTTTTAATTATGTTATATCCACAGTTTGTGACAGCATTTGCATGTGTTGTGCTCAGTGTGTCTCCGGGCTGGTGTGAAGTGCACTATCTGCAGTGTCATCTCCAACCCTGCTTTTCTGAGTAAGGAAAAGAGCAGGGCAGGCTCAGGATCAGAGATCTTATAGGCTAAGAAACTGTTTACCCGATCACCCATTTGCACAGTTTAGATTTAATAGGGAGCTACAAACAAACTGCCTGAATAAGCACATTTCAGCTGAGACCCGTGATGCTTCACCAAGTTTTTCTCCTTCCTCCCTCCCACTCACAACAGGCAACATCGGTTTGCATGGCCGACAATTATATAGGACATCTCCCAAGCCGTACTGACCTAGATAATACAACGGGGTACATTCTGTCAGAAATTAACTGTTCTTAATCCACTTCTCCGCTATATTTGGCACATCGGCATCTTTTCAATGTGTGTTGGTTTATCGATTCTCCTGGTAATAAATGACACTGGGAGAGGTGGGTTTCCAAGAGGGAAATGACTACTTTCTTCATGAGTTAAATTGCCTACAATGACATCTTCTACTTTGGCACTGGAAGAGCATTTGATAACTCCAGTGCTGCAGTAGAATGGTATTTAGTGCTCTTCATGACAATACAGTCTCCTTTCGGACATCCACAGTGACTGCTGCAATGCACAACAGGATCAGCACAAAGATCCAATGTGCAGCCCTTCCCAAAGTGCGCACATAACACAATTGTGGATAATTTGGTTTTAAGTAGCAAGAAAAGCAGGATGACCATGAGCCAGCACTGGGCCCTTGTGGCCAGGAAGCCAATGGTACCTGGGGTGGGTTAGAAGGGGGTGGTCAGTAGGTCAGAGAGGTTCTCCTGCCCCTCTGCTCTGCCCTGGGGAGACCACACCTGGAATATTGTGTCCAGCTGTGGCCCCTCAGTTCCAGCAGGACAGGGAACTGCTGGAGAGAGTCCAGCGCAGCCACCAAGATGCTGAAGGGAGTGGAGCATCTCCCGTGTGAGGAAAGGCTGAGGGAGCTGGGGCTCTGGAGCTGGACAAGAGGACACTGAGGGGGGACTCATTCATGTTTACAGATATATGAAGGGTGAGTGTCAGGAGGATGGAGCCAGGCTCTTCTGGGTGACAACCAATGATAGGACAAGGCGTAATGGGTACAAACTGGAACACAAAAGGTTCCACTTAAATTTGAGAAGAAACTTCTTCCCGGTGAGGGTGGCAGAGCCTGGCCCAGGCTGCCCAGGGGGGTTGTGGAGTCTCCTTCTGTGCAGACATTCCAACCCGCCTGGACACCTTCCTGTGTAACCTCATCTGGGTGTTCCTGCTCCATGGGGGGATTGCACTGGATGAGCTTGCCAGGGCCCTTCAACCCCTGACATTCTGGGATTCTGTGATTCTGTGAAATCTGTGTCTTATGACTAAGTCCACATTAACAGGAACAACGGGAGCAGATCTGTAGGGAACATGGGAAAGATCCAGTGTCCATACTGCATTTCTCTTGTTTTATTTTTCTTCAGATTAGTCTAGTCCTGGGTGCTGCTCACCTGTTAAAAAATCCAGTTTGTGAGCTCTGAGTCTGCTCCACAACAGCAACAAAACCACACATAAGCAGACAGTATTTGGGATGAATTTCTAAAGCAAATGTTTGATCCATGCTGCGCTTGGACAACAAAAAATCTTCTGTACACCATCCACTTTTGGAGACTTCACCTTCACATCCCATCTCTAGGTGGGGTACACAACGACACATCACCCTGACTTCTCTTGCTTGAAGAGAGAATCTCCAGCGTCCCAAGTATCTAATGCATATCTAGAAGGTTTTAGTTAAACAGTTTTTATTTTCAGACACTGCACTTGAGACCTCAGACAGAACCCTGTTCAGCCAAGACAACCCTTCCAAATGCAAAGTATGTTTATGCAGGAAAGGGCTGAAATGCCACTAGAAAACTACAGTCTCTGCACACGAGGTACTTCTGCATGGAAAGACGGGTGGGATTAAGCAGAAGAAAAAGCCTATACTGAGCTTTTTACAGCTGGGAGAGGAATCCAAGTGCCAAAAGCTTGTTGTAAAGCATGGGTATCCACTATTGCCCTGTGAAAGTACTTATAGGACAGCATTCTGGTCTGTTTTTTAATAACCATTAATTCTAAAAGGCATTACCTTTCTTTAACACTTCAATCTACTGGAGAAAGAGGCCCAGCTCCACCCCACTAACCCAAGGCATACCCAGATGCTTTGTCAAGACACAAGTTTCGCTCACCTGTCTTAAAAAAAACAAATCAGACAGTGGCAAACAAAATTCTGCAGAAAAAAGCCCTTGCAATGTAAGCTCACTTTTCTGCACACAGTCAGGGATGTGTGTGCTACCTTTGACATTAAAAGGACATATTCCCAATTCGCACCACTAAATCTGGAGAACTCTACCAAGAACCAAATGAAGATAACGGAACATACAGAAATAGACCTGCAGTATCATCCCAACTGCTAAAGCACAGCAGAAGTTAATAAGAGTAAATATGAACATATCTTTTTTTTTGTTTGCTTTTTGGGAGAATGGTGGGCAAAGTAACGAAATCTTCCTTGGAGTCTGCAAGACACAGTAAATGCAGAGTTCCAGAAATGCTCTTTTACCTGTTATTACCTGACTGTCAGTGTACGGGCACTTCAGCACAAACTGCTGGTCCAGACATCCAAGAACAATTCCACTGAACAAATGTTTGCCTCTAACACTGTTGACAAGGTCAATCAATCTGGCTGGACCACTATAAGCAGAGGCCCAAACCAGAAATCCCAATAAAGCACTACTATTTCCTATTTCAACTTTTTGAATGGCATGCCGTGACCAAGGTCGTGGCATATAAAAATGCAGATATTCCTTGTTTCTGAATACATTAGCTGCACAAAGCACCTGCTTTCCATAAACAACCTAATATAGGAATTAAACCTACTAGTGCTTTTCTTAATTACAGTAGGACCCAGAGAAACATGATTTCATACCTCTAAAGATCTAACAACGTTACCACAAGGTGGATGTTTTCTTCTTTTAAACACTACTTGTGAATCTTTAAAGATCAGGATGAAAGATGATGCAGAGATAGAAATCAATTTTGCAGGTAGATAGCTCCTGATTTATTTAATGGTTGATTCAAAGCAGCACTGAGAGTATAGGGCCATGGAATATCAGAGGAGTTTCAGCTGGATCCAGTTCTTAGCTCTGAACATGATTATCAGCCCAAAATTAGGTTAGCAAGGAGAAAGTCAGTTCATGGGAGTACAAATAAATTAAAAAAAACCCAAACAAAACCAAAGTAACACATTCTACTTGGGCTGGAAAGACAATTCACATTTGTAACATGTCTCAAAGACCTTCTGCCTTTTACTCCTTCGTAAAATGAGGGGGATTGATCACTATTCAGTTTCAATTATCTAAATAACAATGGCTGGGTGACAACCACCACCTTAGCTTTTCCTGATGGACAAGTTAAAACTGTGGTCAGCGTTTCCCGGGAACCTATAAAACAACTTGGAAAGGACCCCAGCAAAGAAATTAAGCAATCTAGCCTGTTCTCAGGAGCTTAAATTTGCTGCTGGGTGCTCTTCTTCTCTGTGGCGATGGTTTAGAGGGCTTCACAAAAACATAAAAGGATCAAAATCATCATGCTGGGAATGCCGCTTCTGATCTTTTTCTCCCACCAGGCGGCTGGGAAGAAAGTTCATGTGTTTTAAATTTGATCCACTAACACAGCTGTGCAGAAGATGATACCAGACAGGTACGGAGTGTCAAGCAGTAGGTGACTCAGTCCTGCGCTGGGCTGGCTGGGCTGTCCTGGCAGGTTAATTCTGGTCACACCGGACAAAATAAGACAGCTCTAAAGGCAGGTGAGCTCTTCTGAGGCCGTACCACATGTGGCACTTTGGAATTTATCCCAACCTGCTGGGCAATGATTTCTTCTCAGCGGCCCTCTCTGTATAGCTCAATAACAGAAGCCAGATGGTCCATGCCTGAATCTATACGTAAAACCCGTATTTTACATATGACCTGCAAGTACATGCACCGTACTTCGCCAATTTTGGAGAAAGGACTTTGAAAGAGCAAGAAGAGAAAAATGCATTCAGTGATTTAAGATCTATTTTCTTGTTCGATACAATGATGCCTTGACCGAGAGCTTGGCAAGAATGGGTTGCGATACCTTCTGGTAGTGGCTTCGGATACTCTGACCGACTCCTTTCTCAACAGAAATTGCCAATGGCAACACAACATCCCACTGCTCCAGCTACATACCGAGCCAGGTTATATCCAAAGATGGCAACATCCACCACAGAGGATGCAGCAGGACCCACGCTCCATCCTCCCAATGATCTGAGCCTTACTCCTGACTTCTAGAAGGCCATAAAAATATATATTTTTTTTAAAGTTTGAAGCAGACAAAGCGTTAAAATAAACACCCATTGATTAAACAGTGATCTAATGGAGGTTTTTAACGTAGAATATTAAGGCTGCGGGTGCAGTGATGGTCGAGAGCGGCAGAGGGCACCCAAAGCCCACGCCAGCCCCCCCGAGCTGCCACCCCTCTCGGACTGGCCGCCATCCACGAGTGGCGATCTGTCACCACTTTCTGCATCGCAGTGACACGATATTACCCAATAAATGGGAAATAAAAGCATTCCGGTCAGTGTTTGGTACTGGCGGGGCATGAAACGCTAACTCCAAGCAGCCCTTTCTGTGTAACTGTCAGGGTACGGAGGGTGTTTGCGCTAGAAAGTTTTCAAAAACGATTATATTTGGTTAAGTATTTCTTGCTTCGTTTCAGCTTGTTGTATTCCAGACATTCCTGACCACACACCAAGGCAGTTTATCTGAAAGTCTGACTACTCAGTTTTGCAGCTTGAAGAATAAGTGAAATCATCATTAGGGCAACACTTTACTCTGGTACCGACTGTTATGAGAGATGCCCTCAGGATCCTGCCTAAGTCTTCAGGAAGGACTAATTTGAGCCATATAATCCTTCAGCTATGAGAACAGCCAAAAGAAACTGACTCTGTGCATTTATATTGTTTGTAAAATTAAAAAAAAACAAAAAACAAAAAACAAAAAACAACAAAAAGAAGTGAGTCAAGTTCTGTGGCTTGTTATACCAGTAAATTTTGAGTTTAATCCTGCAAAGGTTTCCCACAATTTAATCCTACAAAATCCTACAAAGTTAATCCTACAAACCCTACATACACCTGTGAAGCTATAAGCAAAATTAAGATCTGAGTATGCATTAAACACCTCTGTTTTTCTCTCTATATTAGAATATTAGGTGTGGGCAGCTCTGTTAAAGCAATGGTGTGGTGTCCCAGGTACATACAAAACAAAACAACAAAAAACACACACCAAAAAATCAGATTTAAACAAGTTTTGTTGTGTGTCCTGCCCAAAAGCTTTCATTCATCCATGCTATAACCCAAAAAGGCCAAAGGAGTTCTATCATTAGGGTATAAAATTCATTAGTCTAAAATCTAGATGCAACCAGACAAGATATATTCACATGAGTGAATTAAGTAACTGCAAGAATTATCGCATCGGAAGTGCCGACTCCAGTTATCAATCAGAACATCACCGGAGACTTCTGCACCCTGCTTAAACAAACATGGGCGTTATTTGCAGCAGTCTCTCAATTTTTCATATGCAAACTGCCTTTTATTGGTCGCACTGATACACAACCTACCTCAACGATACCAGGAAGGATACCCAAACGGGAGCATCAAGACTTGCTGATGATTTGGCAACATTTCTATTAATAATAATTAAACTGATGCATCCGCAGTGAGTAAACAGGTCCTGAATTGTTGGTGTAGTATATTTAATGTCAAAACCAGTCTCTATAAGTACACCCAAGCAGCGCTGTTTAATGATTAAATGACTATTAGTCTTTTGGTAGCATAAGCAAGTGAAAAGGGTGTGGATTACATGATTGTATTTCTTTTCCTGACCAAGAAAAAGCACTACACTGAAGCTTGTGATTTCTCTGCTTCTTGTAAATATGAAAAACCACCATAGCTGGTTCACTGGAGGTCTGGGACATCTATTTTCAGAAAAAAACTTCACAATAAGGCTACAAAGTGAATGGCAGAAATAATCCATTCTCTCCCTGGGAGTAGAGTTAGGTCCAAGTTCAGCTGACACGAGAAGATGCTCAAGTGGACCTATAGAATTTGTGCTTAAATGTGATCCACAGCAGAAATCAGGTCATCTGCCTCAAGTCCAAAGCAGCAGGGGAAGTACTTTTCAGGATAGCATCCTAATTACAATCTTCTGTGACAATATAATTCACAGATTGAGCCAAACTCCTTGCCTGGCACCGGGAGGCAAAGAGGAACATGGTAACAACTGGACATGTTAAAGGAAAAGAGTGGAAACCAGCAGAAAAGAATCCCCAGAGATGTTCTGGACTTAAATTTCCTGGGTAAACAACCTCCTTTGAGTGTCCTCCATCTCTCATTGAAACCTCTGAAGTCAGCAGCAACAGGGAACGGGAATGTTCGACAGCTCTAAAAATAAGGCTGCTCCTAAATGCCTCTAAACACAGGTGCACAAGCTTGACAAACTTGGCCTTCAGCTTTATTTTTATGTCCTGACCCATCCACTAGAAAATGAGAGTATCAGAAGGTTTCTCCGCACCAGGATCTGTGACAAGCACCAGTAAAATTTAAGTACTTGAGCACAGAGGCTAATTCAGGTAAGTGGGAATATTTGGCAAGCAAAAAAACCCTGTTGAATATGAATATGAATATTCAACCCTGTTGAATAATGTCAGACTGATCACAGAAAAAGCACCAGGAAAACAAGCATTAGCTGACAACCTGCCACCCGTTACGACGCCCTGCTCTTAAAATTGCACTAAGCAGTATCTGAGTAAGAAACAGCTTCACATATCCCACCCTTCGCTTGTACTGGATTAAGTATGTCAAGTTTTCAAAACAGCGCAGTTCTATGTAATGATCTGTAGTTGCACTAACACACACACGCAAAATCCCTCTTGATTTTAAAATAACAAGCAATGTACGCGTACACCGAACTGTGTTTTGGCAACTGGAGCCTTTACTGCTGAGTTAAGCACTTCTTCTAGTGGCTGAAATTAAAAAAAAAAAAGACACATCTTTATGTTTATTTTTCAGCGAGAAACGGGACTCACACCAATTCCCTACTCAGGGCTGAAATGCGACTTGTAGAAGGTATAAACATTTAACTGCTTAAGGTTTCCTGATTCGGTGCTCACGTTTTGCTCTGAATAAGCACCTCTCGGTGTTGAGTCAACACGTTTCGTTTAGTTGAAACACAAATACCCATCTGGTTATTGTACAAAAGTAAATCTCCAGGTAATTAGATTCTAAACCAGCTGAGAACTGCATGCTTATGTCTCCTAAAGCGTAAGGTTAATATGAGCTTGGTACATCTGCATGGCTCACAAAGGAAAAGTTCGAGGAGTGCATTTAAAAAACATAAAGCCACAGTTCATAGCGTTTTTAGCAGAGTAGGCAAACTCACAATTTGTAGCTGCTGCACCATTTCTTCTCTGTATGCCAGTTCCCGCTTCATCTGATCTTGAAAATTATCTGTAAGAGGAGGGTAGATGCAGTAATTAAAACAGAGACCACACAGCAGAATTTATATAAATCAAATTAAATCAAACCAAATCACTACTGAGGAACTGTGAACCACTACAAAGCCCTCCACCCAATTACAAGGCATGCCTAACAAAAATGTCTTATCTAGTAGGAGACACTGTAGACAACAGAAAAAATGTGGAAAAATAGGATTCAGAAGCTTCCCCAATTAGCAAATGCAGGCTGCTGAGTTTCTGTCATTAGCATTTACTCTCACAGTGATTTTCTCAATGGGCCAGACTCTGCAGTCACTAGTCAAACTTCTACCAAGACTGAAGAGCAAAAATATCTCTTCTTTTCTCTGGCATAAATCAGTTGACATCAATAGGGATGTCCAATATGTGAGAACAGAAAGCGTTCAAGGCTGCAGGGTTTGATTTGTAGTTTGTAACAGTGCTGATGCCTTTGAGCAGAACTCAGCCTAAAGCTCCATAAAGAGTGATGTGGAACCAGAAGGGAAAACGTCTTTGAAAAACAGATCCTAAAGAGCTAGGTTACAGCACAGGGAAGCTTTCCTGCTCCAGGACCTACTCCTTCCCTTATTTTCCTCCTCAGTAAGCATTTCAGACAACACTTTGTTTGGTAGAAGATTAACTGCCGGTCTGTGTTCTGTAACATTGCTGTTGAAGGTTGAGAGAAAAGACAGAAAAATATAAACAAAGCTATTGACAAGAAGTAAATAACTTGGAGAGTTGCATGATGGAGACCTGGGTTCAATGATGGGCCATTAAATGGAAGAGGAAAGAAAACCCATCCCAACCAATGTAGTTTTGATCTGGGAGACTAAACCTTGTCCTAAACCACAGGAATATTGAGATGAATATGAACAAAAACTAGCACGGAGCACCTCAACATCCAGAGCTTGGAGAAGGGCACTCAAAGGCAGCTTAAAATGGTTTATTTACAACTAAATAATTAAAAGAGTTAATAATCATGCTGGTTGATGGGACACGAGCCCAGAACTCGGGAATCCTAGGTTTAATATCTGCTCTACGTGTCTACACCTCCTTTCATCACCACTAAAGCACAAATAACAATGCTGCTTCATCTGCCAAGTGTGTTGGGAGGATTAATGGATTAAATGACTGTGGGATACTTCAATAGCACAGTAAGAGGAGTCACGGAGACACCTCAATTGCAATGGAAAGATTTAAGCCCAGGTGAGAACAAGCGGCTCCTATTAATACTCATTGCGCTGCATGGAGCTCACTCGCTCCCAAAAAAGCCGCACGGCTTTGCCACGAGTTCTCAATCCCCAAACCAAGAATGTATTGGATGTATTATACCTCTATCTCTATGATTCCATGACCTTGATTGTGGGGAAAGGGGATGCGTCCCCATCAACTGTGAGCGTAGGAAAGGGATAGAAGAAAATACAAGAGGGCAGAGCTCTGTCCTCCTCATTCACACAAAGATTTTCCCCTCTCCCGATGAGCAAAAGTTGTTTAAAAGGCAAGAAGGGACTTGAGGATAAAAAGAAAATAGTAAAGAAAAAGTAAAGAGTGAGAACCTCAGTCAGGGTGAAACTGTCCAGCTCATCTACGTGGAAAAAAAAGGATATAAATGACATTATCTTAAATGCCCACAGAATTTTTCAGCACGTTCCCTCTATTCTGACTCAACCAGGAAAATAAGCTGACAGAAATAAAGCTGGTTTGCAATTCCTCTCTTCATAGCCCCACAAAAAAGATGTGCAGCATAAAAAGGTGATCACCTCCTGTCCTGGTCACTAAAGGCTGGTAAATCTGTGCTAGCTACTACTGAGGTACTCCAGTTTTGCTCCTAGTAGGCTACATAGACAAATTTTCCTTTTCTCCTCACCGTTTTCCTTCTGACTGGCTCTTCACAGGCTCATCACCTCTCGGAACAAATAGCTCAGAAATCTCACTCAGTTTCACCCTACAAATGTCCGAGCTCACAGTGGAAATGGGGTGTTAATGGTAAGGACAATGTTTTTTCCAGCAGCGTTTATTTGAGTCTGAATGCTTACAGACAAAGCCATGAGTGATACCCAAGAGAAAAGATATTAATATTTAAATAGCTTTCTTAACACAAAATTAAATACTTGAACTATCCAGACTGTGACTCTGCCGTTTTATTACCGTGTTGTTAAATGTGGCCGGACAAAATACACTCCAGCCGACACCAAAAGTACAAAACAGCAGAGGGTTCTAGGAGAACATGGTCTCAGCTGTGCATAGGTGCTCATATTTCTGTCATTACAGCAAATTATTTGATTTTCTTCAAGTCATCTGATCGTTTATTTTCTTCTAGTGATCTCTGTGTTGAGGAAGGCAAAGGAAAACCTCATCTGCAGCTTTCAGGTATAATAGCAACATAAAAAATCAAGGTGCAAAGAGCAGAAGACAAGGTCTGCTGGCTCATAAATTATCACAGGCCACATTTCAATGAGCTTGAAAATAAGATTGGTTCTCCTTTAACAGTGATTTCCATGAGGAGAACATGGAAACCCAACACCGTTTACACACAACACCGCATAGCGCTGCTGTGGGAGGTGGTTTGATGCTATAATATTAACGTGTAATGCCCCGAATGTGCTCGGTTCCACATGCAAGACCCCAAAAAAGGTGACTTTTAAGTTAACTCCAGGTAACTATACATGAGCATTTTCTAGAGCCGTTTTCTAGTAACTCGGGAAACCTGGCAAAACAAATATTTTCCACGACCTGAGCTAAAGCAGCAGCGAGAGCCTGGAACAGACCCATCTCTTTTGCTGGAACATATACTGCTCTAGAGGACAAATTGCACTTATATTGGATTTTACACTTATTTGCCTTACAAAGACCCTTTTTTCTTGTTTTACTGTCTGCAGAGGAGGGTGGGTTTTTTTGGTAAATCTAAATCTGTAAATAGGTTTTACGGTCACTTGTATATATTGCTTATAGCACATTATCTGTTTTCTATTTTAATCCTGAAGAAAATTGACCACTACTTTGTGGTACATTGAAACCACATATTTTTCAAGCCAGCATACACAGTCGCCACTTCCTTGGTCGGCCCTACGTGTTCTTTTCTTTTATTTGAGATGTATTTCATGTGGTTTAATTGCAGTGTTTATTTACATGGCAATGACAGAGCATTAATTTTACAGTAGAAGAGCAAATGGATAAATGAGTGACCCGAATGGCAGAACTCCAAGATGCCATTTCACCAATACCACACATCAGTGTTTTGATCTACACAAATTATTTTAAAATTGCCTCACTTCCAAACCCAAGTAATGACTGGATTTATACTGAAGGATGAGGTTATCCTCCTGTGATTAATATCTCTATCACCTCAGATGGCTCTTCTCCTTTATTTATGAAGCTGTCTACACCTTTCGATATTTGGGCTAAAGATGGAGTCATTCTCCGAGTCAACACTCGAGTCTCCCTCGCTTACCCTATCTGATGCTATAGAAAGGGGAAAAAAGTATTTTATTTAAATAATAGGAAAATTATGTCTGTGTTTCCACCTTTTCCTGCAATCCGGGGAGGCGCAACATTCCTCACCTTGCAGCAGTGGTTTTGGTTGACTTGCTTACTGGTAATACCGGATTTTATTGCTGGAGTTTTTATGTAGGAACTCAGAAGGACTAACAAAAGAGTTTCTAAATTCCTCAGGGAACTGTGATAAACTGGCACGAGGGCATTTTGCACTGAGTGTTGAACACACATTTTAGTCATGCAAGAGTTAAGAGAAGTTGGCAAATGGCAGAAGAGCCTGACAATTAGACTGGGAAGGTTTTAATGTATCTGTCTAGGTTTACTGTGAGTGCTCTGTCCACATCCAGTCTCATGGGAAAAGAGGACAAAAATCGAGAGTTTTAAAAAGCAGCGTATTAAACAAACCTCACATCATCAACGTGAGGAAAATATTGAATGGAGATGCTGTCAGACCTCCTTTGGACTTTGTGAGGAAGCAAAAACGGGTGCAAACACACTTTTTCTTGCATTTAATATTGAACTGTAGGGACTGTCAGGACAGGCAGCTACAGAGTCGTGACAGGGAAGCCAACAGCTCTGATGGAGACCCCCCAAGCACCCCAGGTTTGCAAAACTACATTCACCACATGCTGGAGAGCCCACACTGTGTCTTCTGGCTTGTCCTGATGTGCATGCGATTTATCCTGGAAGCGTATATTCCCGTGTCGCTACCAGCGTAATTCAAAAGGTCTCAATCAATAGGTCTTTTTTCCAGACCCTTGTGCATGCAGCTGAACTTTCTGGGAGCTTTATGAAACCCCTACTGATTGTCCGTTTTGTTTTCTTTAAACATGCCCAGCACATCCCATGGCATGTTAAACATGCCCAGCACATCCCATCACCCCTCACTAGCACCCGTCAGCCATGGTGAAAGGACCACCTCAAACAGCCCATCTCAAGAGAAAAAAATCCAAATAGGTCTTCCTACTTAAACACAGGACAAATAAATTCTCCAGCATCATCTAGAACCACCTAAGAAGACGATGACGTACCCTGTCTTCAAAAGCCTCCAAGAAGGTCCCCCAAAGAAGCCCCAAGCATGTTTCTGTCTACTTGCTGTATTCAATGTTAGCAAAACCAGTAGAATATACACCAAAACAGACATCCTGCTTCAGATTTTGCCTACAAAAGATCTGCTTGGGGAGCCTGAAAAGCCACCACAGAAGCTCCGTCAACCTCAGCAGAACCAAACCAAAGATTCTGGTGACACAACTGAGAACATACGTCTCCCATTTTAACCATCTGACAATGACCAACCACCCGCAGATAACACCAAAACCACAGAGATGTGTCTTACTGAAGACTGGGAAAGACGCGTTTCCTTTCAACACCTGGAATTCCTGTTCTAGTCTTCTCCGTAAGTCGATCTGTTCAAACAAAACCTTCTGGAGTTCTTCTAACAAAGGGAAAAGAAAAGTGGTTTTGTTAATCTGTATAAATAATTCTTGAAAGAACAGTTGCAGAGCAATTCATTACTATAACACAAAATATTTTAGCAGTTATAAAAAAGTGTTGCATAGACCTACAATAGATTTTGTGCAGAAAGCCATGAATATAAATCAATGTAATATATTATTTTAAAGTATTATATTACAGTGTCATGTATTGATTGATATATATGCATTAATCTCAATTATATCCACCCAAAGGTCCATATATTATTCATATGTTACTTGACAAGCTTAAAATATGGTGCAGAACAAAAGTGCCCCCTATTATCCTCATATTCTATTAAAACAAAGAGCAGTTTTATAACATAAGAGGCCCTTATTCATTTTACCTTTCCCCATGTTCTCCACATCCTTCTTCAGCGAATGAGGTGAATTGGTTTCTTGCGTGTGTTCACCTTAAAAAAGAGAAAGAAAAAAAGTTATTGATTTGCTTTTCAATCGTTATTGTCCTTACTATGCAACTGCTTCAAAGAACCTGGAGTAAAAAGGAAAAATAACATACAGAAATCATAGGATTGAGGTTTATGTATGTATCTCTGCATGCATACCACAAATGTTTGTAGAACTTTTATGTGCTGCTAGTGGAAAGTATTTACAGATATCACATCCTCCTGCAGACGAGAGTTGCCATCTCCTTGATACGTAGGAGCTCCCCTCTTAAACCTCGCCTGCCAAACTGATCCCGGCTTTCGCTCTAAACCCTCTTGAAGATCAGAAAACAACTCGGTCTTATCTCCTCTCTTCACAATGCAAAGTCCACACTGTCTAGTTGGGCAGGACCCTCTTCCCAAATCCACAGAGAGAAACCCCTTTTTTTGCACCAGCCTCTTTGCCTTTGTCAGCTCTTTTTTTATCAGCTCTACGGCACGAGCTTGTTTTAACTGGATATCATTTATATCCAGCTGAGATAAAATTGACATTAGTGGTATTTGCATCTAAAGGATACACCTCAGAGGTCAACCAATTCAGAGACCTCTGTCCTCGGTTGCTCATGTAATTTTTAATCATATAGTAGTAAAGAATTTTCTAGATAATAAAATTCAGCTGTTTCCTGCTACTTAGAATCATAGAATCATTTTGGTTGGAACAGACCCTTAAGATCATCGAACCCAAGCATAAACTAGCACTAAACCTTTCTTTCAACCCTTTTCCTATACAAATAAAATAAAATTAAATTAAAAAAATCTTCGCAAGGTGTTAAGTTCATGTGGATGACCATTTGACTTAACTGTGAACTCCCTGACAGAAGGTGTTATTTTTCTTATCCTCCGGAATCGTGGAATTTTTGTCTGATTTCTATGAACAGCGTCTTAGAACAGAAAGCCAGGAAAAAAATGTTTTCGAAAGAAAAAATACCACTATAGCAGAAATCAATGGGAGATTTTCTACGATTTGAAGTAGAAAAGTACTCTAAATAATTAAGAAAATACTTGGTAAATATCCAGTTATTGAACTAACTGGCCTAATCTCCGGTTTAGTCCAGCCAGTAACCACACATCATTAACTTTACTGAGGAGTAATCACAAGAAAGAGATACATATGAAGCTACTCATGTATTTATGTATTTGGAAGAAAGAATCACGGAGGAAATAGCTTGATTTTTTTTTTAATAAAGAGCAATAGCACTGATTAGGTCACCACACAACAGATATGATAGCAGCTACTTAAAAACTCCTACTGTCACCATGCATTTGATAATAGCTCCTCAAAATAAACTAATTTTAAAGTAGAGTTGGAAAGTCTTGTTTCATATGCAGTCAGAAATCCTTTTGCAAAACATTTATTATATTTATTTTTAAAAATCAATGCGTTCTTATGTCCGGTAAACCTTGAGGTCCGAGTATATGAAACATATCCAATAGCTACGCATTTCAGCATCTGCTGTCTCTTTGTTCCTTAAAAAAAGCAACCACTCATTCAGGCATATACATTTACACAACTGATAACCTGGTGCCAGCAATTGCATTTTAAAAATCCCTTTTTGTAACACAATGTTTTGTTTTGTTTTGTTTTTTTAAAAAAAATTGGTTTTGTATGATATTTGATATCCACAAAGTATTTTCTGCAGTTAAGTTTTGGGCAGTGGCTTGAGGTGTTTCCATAACGTAAAATGGTATTTTTGTTTTAGTTAACGTAATTCTCTTTTAAACAGGATTGCTAACAAAATAAGTATTTTCTTAGATGAATTAGGATGCACAAAATAAAAATAAAATAAGGAATTTAAGTTTAGGAAGAGTATTTATTTAATTCTAAATAATTGTATATTTTTCCAATCAGTTTCTCTCATTGAGGCATTCTTTTCTGAATGTTTTATGTGCAATTTTTGCATGATAACAGACTCAAAGAGAGAAGGTAAGTGGATTTTTTAAGGGGAAGGAACAAAAAGGAGAAGAGACTGGATCCTAGCACAGATCATAGTGCTTTTCCAGCTCGGTTGAGCTTTCAGGGCCGGATGGGTTGAGGCTGCCGACTCGCTGAGAGTGAAAGAACGGCATCGAAATGAAAACAAGAGCATGTAGCATGAAGAACAACTTCTCCAGCAGCTGCAGCCTCCTTGCTGAGCTTCCAAAAAGGCTTAGAAAATTCCCCATCCTTGCACCTAACATAAGAACAGGGTGGGAAAAGCGAAGGTATTTAAAGGCACAACCCAGCACATATGGTTCTAACTGCATTTTTTAACTGCTTTCTGATGCTCAAAGCCTCGACATTATTATTGTTAATGGTAATAATAATCAGATGGGTTTCACCTTTCCAGTCCCCCTGAAAATGATAATCAGGAGCCTGCGCTTCTCCGTTTTTCCGTACTTCCCAGAGGCCTCATCATGCCTTGTGTGCTGCTCTACCTTAATTGAAAGGGAGGAGGTATTGAATATTTAACCAGCTTCCTTTCTCTTAAATGTTAATTAAAAGCTAAATAGGTGTTTAAAAACAAACAAACAGAAAGCCCAAAGAATTTTAATCAGCCTAAGAAAAAATCACTTCCCCTTCTAATAGCTGCGCCATAACTCTCTTGGGTCTTGTCTACACACAAACTTGTAGCGGCGGGTAAAATGGAAAGCTGTGCAGTACGGACATCTAGGTTGTCTTTGAGAGAGATCTGTTTCAGTTTATTCCCCACAAAAAGTCAAACTATACCTCCACCTGGCCAGCTGGGAAAAGGGAATGAAGTATTCACGGCCAGTTTGCACTAAAGCTTTTGATAGCTCTGTTCTTCCCGGTCATTATAGGTGCACAGACATTTATTCTGGAATAAAACAAGACGGGTTGTATTTTTGGTTTATACAAATGTTCTTCTTATCCAGAACATGAATATCCACACACAGAGGAAAACAAAAATGATGTCTGTGAGTAGACACACCTCAAATTACTGTATCAGTACTCTGAAAACCAGCGGTCCCTATTTGTACATCGACACAACCTCACGGATGCCACCGTTTTATTAGTTCTACACCCACTGGAGCAGCTCATATTATAATTCTCGATAAAAGAAATGAACAGAGACATTTCTAAATGTACACTCCCCAAAAGAAATGTACATTCGCCCTCGCTGTACAAAACCAAACCAGACATAAGTCAGGTTACCTCTTCATGTTGGGCCACACAGAGCAATCCTTCCTCAGGAAGCTCTCAAAGCGCCCATCAAACAGCAGTGGAAAATTCCCAACCTGACCCAGACAACTCATCTCCATCAACGAGCGACCGGTTCACAGAGCTCTGGACCGAGAAAATAAATTATACCCCCTACCTCTCAGACCTGTCCCTTGTCCTCAACTCAACCCCTCGACAATTCTTACTGTACCCGCGGTGCCAGACCGCAGCAACCAAAATCATCCGCCCACCCGTGTCTCAGCATCAGGCCAGATTATTCCTGGATGGAGTTTAATTGTCGCAAATCTGCAGCTCTGCAGCTCCTACCAGGTGAGCTTTATCCTCAGGAAGCCCACAGCATCGATGATCTACCATAACTTAAACATCCATTGGTATTAAAACAATATTTCTAGCTGGAGAACGCGCCGTCTACAGACACAAAAACCGCAGTAGCGAAGATGTTGGTAACTTCTAGGTATAGACATATATATATATATACATATAAATTTAAAACATATAGGCAGATGTGAACCGGCAGACTTCCAGAGCTCCAAAGGCTCCATTCGTATTCACAATTAATTACTTGCTTTAAGACATGCACAGTTCTCGCGTATGTCCTGAAGAAATCCTGTCCTTACTGAAAATATTCATGCATCGTGCATATTCATGCTGCTTTTGGGGGCAGTGATCAATAGGATAATCAGGACTTGGGAAAATATACATCTATTTTTGGAAACTCAATGAGCATCTTTTAAGTGCTTTTCTGTACTGGGGCTGATATATACATCTTACAAAATCTGGAGGTACAAATGTTAATTTTGCCCTGAAAGTCGTTTAACTTTAAAACAAACCAGTTCTGATTTTTGCACAGATAAAGTCTAACTTACAACCTCCATTTAAAGTTCAGAACAAGGACATGCAATTAAAAAAAAACCCTCTTCACTGAAGTACTAACAGATGGAGGAGAGAACAGCTTCTGGATTTCCAACCAAAGGTTCAAAAACCATGACCAACTTGAAAACACGAAACATTTTAGAGTGACAACAAATCAGTTGGCTTTTGGTCTGAACCTTATGCATATATCTGGGAAGTATTTAATAACTTTATTCTAGAAGCACGAGGGCTAAAAAAATTTCTGTTTCTTGATTTTTAAGTGGATTTTTGCTTTAAATGGAAGGTGAGATTCTCACCAGATTCCAGAAGATATGGCACAAAAAAAAAAAGACAACATGCCTGATATTGTGAGACTTGCAAAAAATAAAGAGATTCAACGACATTCCACCCTCTTTTAATAATTCAAAGAGAGCTCCTAAGCTCTTGAGTAATAATAGGAAAGAGACAGGAATAGTAAATAAGGACCCGGTTCTACAGTCCATCCGCAGTTTTGTCTATTGTGTGTAAATACGCACATATTTATACATGGTCTTATTTATTAATATGCAATTCTGGGTCCCACATTTGAAATTTCACCTTGCCATCCTCCATTTCAACTTTTAAATTATTATTATTATTAATATTGTATTTTTTTGCAAACACCTTCTGTAATAAAATTCTATGTCATTTAACTTCTGGATCCAGTGCTTTACCACTTACACCAGGAAAGACTACACAACCACCCGGTCAGCTACATATATAATTTCGGGCTGTTTTCAACCCTCCACGAGCTACAGTGAATATACAGCAATTGCATTCATATTTGCGGAGTTATTCTCGATATATACTTAAGATAATAACACTTAAATAAAACAAGAATCTGCCTCCTCATTTCTGAATTTTCCTGAAATGCCTGCCAAATGGTATTATACAAATTTTTAAAAATGTTTAAAAAAGGGAAATTGTAACAAGATTTAAGAAGCTGCTAACACACGATTTTAGAGCTCATGTTTCTTATTTAAACAGATAAAAAAATTGGATTGGTTGGGGAGCAGTTGACAGAACTCAACTTCTCTTTAAGAAATACGCAGTATTTGCAACGCTGTTCTGCGCCAGACACACGCAGCTACTTCTACCCTTCAACTCCAGCTGCTGAAGGAGGGTCGGGATGGCAAGCAGCAGCTTTTCCAGAAAAAATAACCAAAAAATGGACCAGTTACATAA